>NW_004444017.1:11633828-11688986 GCF_000243295.1 Trichechus manatus latirostris
AAAAAAAAAAAAAAGTCGAGAAGGGAGAGGGTTGACATGTCGTGGGTTAACCAATGTCATAAAACAATATCAGTACTACTGTTTAATGAGAAACTATTTGGTCTGTAAACCTTCACCTGAAGTACAATTTAAAAAAAAATTTAATACCTGTTTCAACAGAGAAGATAATAAAAAAATTTTATATTGGATGAATGTAACACAAAATAAAGCACCAAGTTTTGTTTTAATTCAGAATATCTCACAATGAAATTCAGAGAGAGTATTTAAAAGGGTTTTGGTATTCTGTAGGCTGATGGGAATATCCAATAGAGAGACAGACTAGTGATGCAGGAAAGAGAAGATGACTGAAAGAACCAAGTCCGATCCAGAGTACATATGGTGGAATTCATTTCTGATAGGACACATCTTCCACTGAACAAGGATACAAGAGAAAATGAGTGCAAATTTAGCAGTCTGTAGAGAAGTGGGTCGCTGAAGATGGCTTCTATTTTCTCAAGTATGAGGCAAGGTCACCAGCTGAAAATGAAAGAGGTGGAGGAATGGGGTGTGAGAGATTTGAGAAGAGATGCAAAAGTATGAATGGTCAGTCCAGAGATAGAACAGCATTGCCAGCCAGTATTGAGAGCTCCTGTGAGGTTGGAGGTCATGAATGAAAACCAGTCAACCCTGCTGTATGATTTTCTCCAGCAATGTTTGCTGGAAGCAACTACTTCAGTTCAAACAGAGTTAAGGTTCTTCCAAGCAAGAAAGACAGAGAGAGACATTGGGGCAAGAGAACTGAAGATGTTTGCAAGAGTGATTATAATGATTGACTAGGGAATCTAAGTTGGGTTAGATGGAAAATGATTATATGAAGGTAGGAGTGGGATAATAGATTCTGAAAAAGCACTGGTGTTAATGGTCTAAAGGTATCAATTAGGCCAGTGAGAGTACAATAAATGGCCTGGGTGGGGGGAGGGTAGTAACTGACAATTGGGATGCTTGAAATTGAGATTTAGGAGGTAAAGCAGTCACTGATGACAGGGTTCATGGTCTTACCACTGGAATGGGTGGATGAGATGGAATAAAGGAGCAAGTCGTTGCAGATGAGGAGGTCAAAGACGTTGCATATTAGATAGGTCATCTCTAAGATGCTGAAATCACTTACACTGTAGTCAAGAGTTGGGATGGTGAGGAAAACCTACATCAAGGAGCAGCAGTCCATAGTTTCTGAGGGAGAGTAGTCAAGAGGTTGGTAAACGATAGGCATAAAGAGGTAGAGGATGATTTAGTCAGATGATATGAACTTCAAATGTTTTGAAGGAGGAAAGAGGAGAAATAGTTTGGAAAAAGTAATCAGGAACAAAAAGGCCACCCACTCTCTATAGCCCAACATCTTGGCCTTATGGTACAGAGTATGGGAGAAAAATAGCCTCTACTTCAGAGCACTACTCCAAACCAAACCCATTGCCATTGAGTGGAATTCCAACTCATAGCAACCCTATAGGATAGAGTAGAATTGCCCCATAGGGTTTCCAAGGCTGTAAATCTTTACCCAAGCCAACTGCCACATTTTTCTCCCAGAGTGACTGGTGGGTTCGAACCGCCAAACTTTTGGTTAGCAGGCAAGCACTTAACCACTGCACCAGCAGGGCTCCTTTCAGAGCACTACCCACCCACTGCCATCGAGTTAATTCCACAGGGTTTCCAAAGCTGTAAATCTCTACGGAAGCTGACTGCCACATCGTTTTCCTCCCACAGAGCAACTGGTGGTTTCGAACCTCCAACCTTGCAGTTAGCAGTCGATTGCTTTAACAACTGCACTACCAGGGCTCCTTTCAGAGCACTACAGTGGAGTTAAAAGCAAAATTACATCGCCAAAAATAGTGGTGCTGTAGATACATCTAGATGAATCTAGAATGATTCCAAGTCTGAATTTGGTAAATCATGCCTTGATCTTGTGGAAGCCATAGAAAGGAAGACTCATTGTCTGAAAACTTATGACATCAATCATGTCCCCTGTGAAAAGTGGAATCTTTGCATGACCTTCTGTTGATAGTGTCCATGGATAAGAGAGATAATGAAAAAGAATAAAATGATGTTTTTGCTCAAGGAACATTCATATCAGGCATCTAGAATGCAGTTCTTTGTGAATCATATTATTTTGACTGTTAGCCTTTAGGGCATAGTACTGTGTCTATTTAAGACAACTTTCATACTCAACAGATGATTTTTTTTTTTTTTTAGTTCATGCAATTTGTAGGATGAGTTATTGTCTCTAAGGATAAACTGGAAAATTTCTGGTGCAAAGAACCTATGAAAAAAGCAAAGTTCCAGTGAGGTATCTTTTTCTCTGTAGTGCTGGTGGCACAGTAGTTGAGAGCTACAGCTGCTTAACCAAAAGGTCAGCAGTTCAAACCCACTAGCTGCTCCTTGGAAACCTTATGAGGCAGTTCTACTCTGTCCTATTGGGTCACTGTAAGTCAGAATCCACTCCACAGCAACGGTTTTTTTTGGTTTGGATCCTCTCCTCTGGTGGCTCTCCCTGGCAGCTAGCTCTGTGACTTCAGCATTGTGCTCTTAAAAATAAATAAAACCATTGCCATCAAGTCAGTTCCAACTCACAGTGACCCTATAGGACAGAGTAGAACTGCCCCATAAGGTTTCCAAGGAGCAGCTGGTTAGCAGCCAAACTCTTAACCACTGCACCACCAGGGATCTAAAGGGTTGCCATGAGTCAGAATCGACTGGAAGGCAATGGGTTTGGTTTTTTCATTGTACTCTATTCACATCAAAAGTAGGAAGCCAAAAAATTTTTTTTAGGTAGATTATCTTCAAACATCAATGAAGTCTTCTCATCTAAGGACCCACTTCAGGGACTTCACTGCCATGTATCTGACAGCTGTCAGAACCTGGAGCCCCTTCTATGTACTCCACCGAGTCAGTTATCAGATCTGATAACTAACTCTTTTCAGTTACAGCAGCAAAACTACCTCTTAAAAACTGTTAGTATAGTAAGGCCAGAGCCAAACTCTCTTTAACCAGCAAGGTAAGAATTTAACAAGATGATTTGTTAATTTAAACAGGCTAGAATAGATTCAGGAACTTTTTGGCCTTGCAGAGATAATGGTCAGGCCTTTATTGCTTTATCCATTATACTTTGAGACTATACTCGAAGAAATAACTGCACCGTGGCAGATTATTGGGGCACACAGCAGATTGGAACCCTCCCATATGAATTACATTTGCTGGGGTTACCAGTCACTGCAATATCATGGCCCTTTGCCTCTCACCTCAATTCCTCCTCTGAAGATAAATACAGTACTTGCCTATTTGCCCAAGGAAGCTGTGGGGGAAAAAAAAAAAGGTAACTTTTACAAGGTACCCTAAAAACCGACATCACTTGCTAATGAGAATGTAATTATTAACTTACATTATTGAGCTTAATATTATTACTTAAATGTATATGAATAGTGATGTTTCTAGAAAACAAAGCTGCCTCTAGAAAAATAATCCTATTTGCAGTAAATGTTTCCTCAATTTGAACAAAATAAAATGACCTAATTCACACAAAACTTTTAGTGAAAAGGTTTATTCCAACTTAAAGAAATGTGTAGAAATCATTTTAAATAGGTAAACTTTTTTTTTTTTTTTTTTTTTTAAAGCAGCTTATAAAGCATAGTCTGGTGGTCAGAATCTGGGCAAACTATGAAGATACCCTAACACCGAGGTCAGCTTCTTTTCTTGGAAGAAAGCATTTTTAAATTGTACATACATACATACATATACATGTATGTATTCATAAGAAATAGTAATATTTGTCATCGATGGTATTTGTTTTCTGGAAAGTATTTTAACTGTAGTAAATTTCAGAGATTTTACCAGGTTTTAATTTGGATCAGTAATATGGGTCTGATTAGGGTTCCCGGCCTATTGTGGGTCGTTAGGCTTCCCCTAAGATTAAAATCTAGTATTCACCTTGTCAGCTGTCTTAAATTGCCCATGAAGGGTTTCCCAAATGTTTCTTTTTATTTCACTGCATTATTAAACACGAGGCTTGATTAAGTTGTGGTAAAATACTTAAGGAAGGAAATCTAACCCAGAGACTGCACTTCACTAAAATGCATGCAAGGATTTGCCTTGACCTCTCAACTAACTCTTCAAATGAAATAATTTAGAAATGCCTCAAACTTTAGGCTAAGAAGTGAATGGAAAATTCAGCAAGAAAATACCGTCACAAATTCAAACACACTTCAAAGGGCCCAGAAGTAGAGGTTTGGACTTTCCTGAATTTCACGAACAAAAGAAGCGTTTGCGAGCAGAAAGAAGGGGATTTAACTCCATACCCTTCCTTCCTTTCCCCCAAATAAATCAAATCATACGAGTGCCTACCAACATGCTTTTCTTTTCTTTCCTTTCAGGACTAGCGTTTGGGGAAGCAAACTCTGGGGTTATTCTTCGGTGGATCAGTGTCCTGGGGTAGAGAAAGGCCCAGGCAAGGGTCCTCACTGCTGGCATGAATTTCGGCCCGTTTGTAGGTGATCGACCCCAAAGAGAAAAGCTTCTTCCCAAGTAGGGGGAGGAAAAGAAAACCGTGCACAAAAGCACTACGACTAGTCCCTTATCAGAATCTACAGGGAAGGGTGGAGAAAAGGGAAATAGAAACAGGCCGTGCCCCTTAGCCGAAGCCTCAGCTCCCGCCCGAGCGGCTTTTAAACTGCGTTTCTACAGCCTTTCGCACCGCGCCGCGGCTAATGGAACCCGCGCGAGCCGTCCCGCCAATCACCGCCGCGCTTCCTCCCGCCGCCGGCCAATGGCGGCTCGTGTTCTTGGGGCGTGGGCGAAGCAGGGTGCTCTCCTCTTGTCTGTAGTGTGTTTATTGGGGTTTGTGTAGGGTTCTATTTTGGCCGCACTTGGATCGTGGTTCTGCTCTAGGGCTTTGTGTCGGATTTCTGCTTTGCTTCGGGTCTGTGAGTTTTTGGTTTGCTTCGCCGTGCTCCTACCTGGCGAGAATCGTGAGGCTCGGAGGAGGCAGCGCGGCCCCCGGAGAAGAGAGAGCGCGCCGGCGTGAGCGGTGGGTGTGAAAGCTGCAGGGAAGGGGATTCGCCGCGGAGATGCCAGAGTTCCTGGAAGACCCTTCGGTGCTGACGAAAGAGAAGTTGAAGAGTGAGTTGATCGCCAACAATGTGACGCTCCCGGCCGGGGAGCAGCGCAAAGACGTCTACGTGCAGCTCTACCTGCAGCACCTCACCGCGCGCAACCGGCCGCCGCTCGCCGCCAGCGCCAACAGCAAGGGGCCCCCGGATTTCTCCAGCGATGAGGAGCGCGAGCCCACCCCGGTTTTCGGCTCCGGAGCCGCCGCCGCGGGCCGAAGCCGCGCCGCCGTCGGCAGGGTAAGGACGCCCGGCCCGGCCGCGCAACCCTCCTGCCTGGCCGGGTCCACAAAGGCGGGCGGTTGGCGGTTGGCGGTTGCCACCGCGCGCTCAGCCTCCCGCCCCCGCCCCTCCCTCCTTGGCTCCCCCTCGGGCGTCCTTGGCGGCGGGGTGCCCCGCTCCTGTTCGTACAGCTCAATTTCTGTCTCTGCTGGCTCCTGTCTCGTGCTCCGCCGCGTCGGGGTTGCAGGCTTTGTAAGGGGGGGGGGGTGCTGGAGGTAAGAGTCCAGAAGTTGGAGGCGCAGGGCTTGCGTGTTTTGAGGTTGTGTGTCTCGGAGATTTGAAGTTTATGTGTGTTGTTAATTTGCACGTGGGTGATTGGCCTGTGCGTGTAATTCGGTATTTCTCGACAGCTGGCCGCCAGTAGTAGGTATTTAGACAAAGACTTCGTGCTCTTTTCAAAACCTTACGGAGGGTCAGCCCTAAAATGCAATAGGTTGCGATCGAGCGTTTTCCCGCTTTAGTAACTGAAATGACTAGTAACAGTCGCAGAGCGCTCCCTGGAGGGCAGTCTGTTACATACTAATTTCTGATCTAAATTTGAAATAAGGAAATTCCCGCCTTTTTATGTTTTTGCATATGGAGGGCTTTTTGAACCGTTTAGTTTTTTGTCATAAACGCTTAAATATTTGAAAATTCTAGTTACTGAAGGTTTTTTTTTTTTTTTTTTTGTAAATGTGTGAGGCAAGGAAGGATTTCGGAATCAGGAAAAATGTTGATTTCATAACATTCTTGTATTACAAATTTGGAATGTATGATCCCGGATGAATCTCACATTGGCTCCAGCAGGTGCATATTTTGTTTGAGAATAATTTGGTTTTTGTTCAGTTGTGTTTTTATATATTATTTTGTTGGTTTGAATCTGCTAAATTATGCTTTACATCGGAATAGAAAGTAGTTCAGAGTTCCACTGCTTATAAGATATTGAATGGGGAGTTCGGAGTTGTTGCTTCTGGTTACTGGTGTAACTCAGATTGCTTCTTTCAGAGTTATAATTCTCTGTGTTCTTTTTTTTTTTTTAATTTATCTGATGTGTTTTCCTAGATTATCCAGCTGGAAATGAAAGATGTAATACACACATGGAAATTTCATTGAAAATCTTAGCCTGGTCTTTAGAGAAATTGAAAATCTTACAAATATCTTAAGTCGGTGCCTGGCACATAGTTGTTCAGAAAATAAAAGACCAACCCCATCTTACTTTTTCTAGTCTCTCGTTTTTATGGATTTGAAGAAAGCCACTTTATCCCTCCATAATAAACAAATTTATTTTTGAATAAAGCGTATCCCTCATTCATTTTCCCTTTTCCCCTCTGGGAAAAAAAATAGTCTCTGTAGGACCCTGTATTAATCTGTGTAGATTTATTATTTTGATGATGATTATTGTTTGGTTTTGTTGTTTTTCCTTCAGTAACTTTTAAAAGAGAATATGCCCCCATCTACCCTGTTGTTTGGGAGGCGAGAAGATCTGAAAATAAAGATTTTAAATCTGTGTTCAGTTACACAACTTTTGAGTGCCTACCATGTGTTCTTAATCATTGAAGAGCAATTTTTGTAGGCCCCAGCCATGCCCATAATAATTTAATTTCTTCGATTTTATATATATATATATTTAAATTGTATTTTAGATGAAGGTTTACAGAACAAATAGTTTCTCATTAAACAGTTAGTACATATATTGTTTTATGACATTGGTTAACAAGCCCACGACATGTCAACATTCTCCCTTCTCGACCGTGGAGGACACTTTTTTTTTCCCCCCTGGTGAAAATATACATAGCCAAAGTTACACCATTTCAAAAGTTTCTACATGTACAATTCAGTGACATTGAGCACACTCTTCCAGTTGTGCTGCTATTCTCACTATCCTTTTCCAAATTATTCGATCATCATTATCTTCAACTCACTGTCCCCTAGGCTTCCCATCAAACCTTTTGAGTTCCTGTCGTCAATTTGATCTCATAGATAATTCTTTTTTTTTTTTTTTGTACCTTAGATGAAGGTTTGGAGAACAAATAGTTTCTCATTAAACAGTTAGTACACGTATTGCCCTATGACAGTAGTTAACAACCCCACGACATGTCAACACTGTCCCTTTTCAACCTTGGGTTCCCTGTCACCAGCTTTCTTGTCCCCTCCTGTCTACTAGTCCTTGTCCCTGGACTGCTGTGCCTCATTAGTCCCGTTTTGTTTTATGAGGCTGTCAATCCCTGGCTGAGCAATGAACTTCGAGAGTGACTTTACCACTGAGCTAAAAGGGTGTCCGGGGGCCATACTCGGGGTTTCTTCAGTCTGTCGGGCCAGTAAATCTGATCTTTTTTTTTTTTTCTGTAAGTTGGAATTTTGTTCTACGTCCTTTTCCAGCTCTGTCCAGGACCCTCTACTGTGGTCCAGGACCCTCTACTGTGATCCCAGTCAGAGCAGTCAGTGGTGGTAGCCGGGCACCATCTAGCTGTACTGGACTCAGTCTGGTGGAAGCCGTGGTAGCTGTGGTCCGTTAGTCCTTTGGACTAATCTTTTCCTTGTATCCTGTTGGCTTCATTCTCCCTTGCTCCCTAAGGAGTGAGACCAGTGGAGTATCTTAGGCTGCTCAGAGGCTTTAAAGACCCCAGACGCTACTCACCAAGGTAGAATGTAGAACATTGTCTTTATAGACTGTGTTCTGCCAGTTGAGCTAGATGTTACCTGAGACCATGGTGCTCACAGCCCTTCTCCCAGTAATTGAGTCCCTCAGGGAGTTTGGATGTG
Organism: Trichechus manatus latirostris; assembly: GCF_000243295.1. Lineage (NCBI taxonomy): Eukaryota > Metazoa > Chordata > Mammalia > Sirenia > Trichechidae > Trichechus > Trichechus manatus. Next base: position 11,641,985 of record NW_004444017.1, read on the forward strand.
TCTATGGAGTCTTCGATTTTTTATGTGATGATCTACCATGTTATTTATTCATGTTACTTCAACAAATTTTCCATGTTACTCAAGTCGATCAGCACCATGTAAAATAAGTTCTGGGTGAAAGAAATCAACATTTTAAGCATATCTACCATGGTGCCGTGCTAAGCTCTTCATATCTATTTAATATTTTGATTACCTCCATGTAGAAAAAAATTAATTCATAGCCATAGATTTTGAGTCTGATACATGTTTTTACTAGGCATAGGAAAAATTCCTTGAATTTACAGGAAAGGAACCTTAGGGCATTTACAATAATTGGTCTGTAAAATTATTCTGCCTTTTGAATTAATTTTATATATACTATGCTTTAGTCATTAACTTCATTTATAACAACAGTGTAGTTTCACATTTCTTGAAAGGAGAAAGCCAAATTGTTTAAAGTAAACTTTGTACTTGAGATTTACAGAGAAGGCAGATTTTTTAAGTGGTGAATGTTTAATGTTTTAAAACAAACCAAACCTTAGTATGTATTTGACTAAGATTAAATATTTGCATAGCATAAACTTCCTATTTAATCATGGGTTTATGAAGAATAGTTTTACTAAAAGGAGAAATTGTTCATTTCAGTCATCTCTACAGTCTCTTTTCTTAGATTCACTTAGTTTGATATGACAAAAATATTTTCGTTTTCAGAATTTGATTTTGGTTTTTAGTTTCTCATTTCTAAGTTTTGTTGTTGGTAATTTTATGCATCTCAATGATATCAGTAGTTTTAGGTGTTGAAGTTATCTAGATTGTGGACACATAAATTGCCAACATTTACAGAATTGGCAATCTGCCTTTTTGTTCCAAGGTGCAAAGTATGAAGGTTTAGTAGATATTTGGGATCTAGTGGACTATGAATTCTTGACAGAAGATGTTTAAAGACGTGGAACAGAACCATAAAAAAAGTATGTTAAAACCCAAAACCGTGTTGCCATCAAGTAGATTTTGACTCATAGCGACCCTATCTGACAGAGTAGAACTGCCCTGTAGGGTTTCCAAGGAGCAGCTGGTAGATTCAAACTGCTGACCTTCTGATCAGCAGCTGTAGCTCTCAACCACTGCATCACCAAGGCTCCAAAAAAGTATGTTAGTAATGGTAAATGTAAATTAAATCATAATTTGACCACTATACACTACAGTAAAATGTTAAGGGTACTAACCTCCAAATCAGGGCTATATAGAGTGGCATTCCAAGTCTGCCACTTATTCACGTGACCTTGAACTATGAACATCACCTCTCAGATCCTCAGTTTTTACCTGGAAAATATGAGTATATCTAATAGTTACTTAATAAGGTTGGAGATTACATGAGGGTACGTATGTAGTGTTTAGTGCTTAGTAACCAATACCTATCACAAAATGTGATTTCTGAATTTATTGTCTTTAATGTCAGAACAATACAGTGGAAAGTTACTATAATACCTTTTTCAGAATTGGAAAAGAACGTGAAAATGATTTATAAAGTCTGTTAAATGTAACTGTATAGTGTAGTACATAGATTGCCTGAGTTAACCATATGACCTTGGGCTTCAGTTTCCTCACTTGTACAATGGGGATAGTAGTATATCTCATAGGATTGTTAGAATTCAATAAAGTATTACATACATATAAGGCACTTAGAACACAGCATGGTACATAATAGGCACTCGATAGAATATATTTTATAATAATTATTGTTACTAAAGTGTCTGGGCTACTAAAGGTAGAGATTAATGAAATTAGCGTAAGTCATAGATATCATTATGGAACTGGATTTTAAAAAGATGTGAGAGATCATCTGGTAGCTGGGAGAAACTAAGAATAATTCTGGCACATAATTAGGTACCAGTATTTTTCATTAATTTTTTACTAAATGAAGCTCTCAGAGGTTAAGTGATTCACTTAAAGGAAGAAAGCTATCTGGAGGCAGAAATCAGTACAATTTATGATTCCTTCTCCCTGAATGAAATTGCTGGCTTGCTGATCATGTACATTACACTACCTATCTCCCAATTTCTTTTTTATTATTAAATTTGACATTTTATAAAATGGCATTACTTCTCTAGAACGTTCTATAGATTAAGACTCCTTTGTACAGCTGAAGTGTTTCATTATTTGCTTTAAGAAAATACGGGTATAAGGAAGTTGATTTCCTACTTTGATTTGATAGGCCTGGGTTATTTCTTCATAAGAAATGGATTTTCAAACATAAGTAACTTATTTTTCCCTCCCCACGTGGCACTTTCATTCATTCAGTAATTCTTTCAACAAAACATTTATCAGGTGCCTATTTCTGTGTCAGGCACTCTTTTATTTTAGATGCTTGAGATACAAAAATGAATAATAAGACACTACTCCTGCTTTCTGATGCTCTCAACTGGCAGCATTTATTACATCTGAGATATACATTAAAAATACAGATTCTTGGCCCAAGATTAGGAATCAGAATTGAGGTTTTGAAAATAAACCAGATTTGGGGACTACTGTAAGGTTCAAGGAGTTCACCATCTGGTGAAGATAAAACATGTATATAAACAACTAATACGAAGTAGGTAGATTGTGGTGTCAAAGAAATTTCTTGAAAACCCCAGGCTGTTGCTGCAAGAAATGGGAATTCCTGAATGTTCTGTTGATAATAAAATTTGAATGTTATGGTGGGAGGGATTGTCTACAAGCAATATGAACCTGATTGATCTTTTTCTTATTATTTAAAGTATTTGTGTTATGTAGTGAAACCTGTGAGAGCCGGAAGTTGGCGAGACTGCCTTTTCTGGGTCTTGCAAGTTTTCCGCCTTTGACAGGGTGCAGTCTTAACCACTTTTAATATGGCTCGTTTTAGTGGGAAATATTTTAATTTTCCTTTTCTAACAGGTTTCCACCTTACAGTTTCTGGCTTTTGCAGTTTTACTGTATAATGGAGTTTTTGCTCCCTAGTCTGTCCACTGCTTTTTGGAAAAGTCAAGTAGGTCATGAAAATGGGTCTTTTTCATTAAGAAGTCTTCTCTAAAGAATTCAAGGCTTTCACTGTAGAACTCTTAGACTCTAGGCAGTTATTTTGACATCAAGGTATGGATTGCTTCAATATTTGAGCCCAGTAATTCTAGATCAGCACTATATATGTGTGTGTAAGGCTTCTGAAAGTGCCCTCTTTACAACTTCACAGCCTTTTTTTTTTTAACCTTTTTTAGAAAATTTATTGTAGTAAAATGTATATAACAAAATTTACCATCTCCATTTTTTAAGTGTACAATTCAGTGACATTAATTGCATTCATAGTGTTGTGCAACCATCACCACTATTTCCAAAATTTTCCAACACCCCAAACAGAAAAACCCCAAGCAGTAATTCCCCACTCTCTCCACCCCACAGCCCCTGGTAACCACTCATCTACTTTGGTCTTTATATATTTGTCTATTCTAGATATTATATAAATGGGAACTTAAAATATTTGTCCTTTTGTGTCTGACTTATTTCATACAGCATAATGTTTTCAAGGTTCATCCATGTTGTAGCATGTATCAGAACTTCATTTCTCTTTATTGCTGAATAATACTCCATTGTATGCACATACTACATTTTATTCCTATCTTTTTTTTTTTTTTTCATGGTTGTGAAAATAGGAGTCCCTGCGTGGCGCAAATGGTTAAGTGCTCGACTGCTAGCCTGAAGGTTGATGGTTCAGAGCCACCCCAAGGGCACCTGGGAAGACAGGCCTGGCGATCTGCTTTGTTTTCAAAGGTCACAGCTTTGAGAACCCTATGGTGCAATTCTACTCTGCACACATGAGGTCACCGTGAGTCAGAATTGACTCAACATCAGTTCACAACAAAAAATACATATAATACATTTGCAATTCAACATTTTTTAAAATTATGCTTTAGGTGAAAGTTAAATTTCTCATACAAAAATTTATACACATTGTTTTGTGACGTTAGTTGCAATCCCCACAGTGTGACAGCACACTCCCCCTTTCCACCCTGCGTTCCCTGTGTCCGTTCAACCAGTTGCTGTCCCTTTCTGCTCACAGCCATTTTTTTATGAAAGATTTCTCATGCCTTGACATTGTTCTTATTAGCCTATGTAAAAGAAATGTATTCTTCATAATCTTGCTTTCTGTGAAGTATTTAAAATTTTTATTTGTCAAAAACATAAAAATTCTAATACCTGTCAGATAATGCCTGTGTTTTTTTCCCCACAACATGATTAGAAAGTAATGAAGCCATACAACTTAATAATTTTAGCCATTTTGCATAAAATATTTCTAGGATGCAGTGTTGACTCACCTGCTTTCTTTAATAATAATTTGAACCCAAAATGACTTTGCCTGATTTTTATGACCATTATTTAAATAGCCATTTTTCTCTGTTGTTCAGTACTCTGGTGCTTTCTGGGATAAGTGAGGCTATTTGCCACAACCCTAAAAGGTACTCATATTTTTGCTCTCTTCACCTGTTTAATTTCGAACATTTATATAGTTTTTCTAATAAATACTGCCATTGCTTAAGTTATTTTAAAGACTCCTTTTGAAATTTCCCTTAAAGCTTGTTCTCCGTTCTTTTGACTATTAGTGAAATGATCATATAGAACTAAATTTACGTGAATAAACTGTGCCAGAGGTGATGTGCAACCGTGAAGTCTGTCTGACTTCCTTCACGGGTCACAAACTGGTTACTAAAGCAACCACAAACTGTGATGTTACAAGGAGACTATTCATTTGGGCTTCATAAGTTCTGATATATTTGTTTAAAGGAAATCCTTTTTTATATAATTAAATATAAATGTTTCTGGTAAAGTCTTAAACTTTTCTTGATTAATGTAAACTTTTAAGGATTATCAGAAGAGGTCAGTAGTAATTTACAATTACGTCGATGAAAGTGTTTAAACCCAGTCACACTTCACTTTGCATCTTTCATGCTGATACGTCTTCCTTGCCATTGGGAGTTAAATGCTTTAAGAAATACAATACATATAAAGATTATTTAAAGGAAAACAAGCATGTAGTTTATTATAATATAGATATATAATGTAATCGAAAGTCAGTTTTAATTTTTTTGTTGTTGCCATTCTTTTTGATTTTTGATTCCACTACCTCTCCTTTAGATAGGTAATCCAGACCGACTGTTTTAAGAATGTTGTTGTTATGTGCCGTCAAGTACAAGTACGATCCCAACTCATAGCAACCCTGTAGAGCAGAGTAGAACTGACCCATAGGGTTTCCAAGGAGCGGCTGGTGGATTTGAACTTCTAACCTTTGGCTAGCAGCTGTAGCTCTTAACCACTGCTCCGCCAGGGCTCCATTTTAACAATATTGCCTTTAAAATTTTAGTTGCTTGATTGACTACTATGTTTGCACAGTTAGAATTGAACTTAGAAAATTTCTCCAGATAATGCATTGCTTTTAATTTAATCAAATTGCTAAGACCTAAAAATCAACTTGAGGGTGAATTTGCATGTTTATCACAATAATTGTATATAGGGTGTTATAGGTAAATGAACACTTTCTAATTCATGTGGAAATGATAACTGGACTTTGTTTACAGAAAGCCACAAAGAAAACTGATAAACCCAGGCTAGAAGATAAAGATGATCTAGATGTAACAGAGCTCACCAATGAAGATCTTCTGGATCAGCTTGTGAAATATGGAGTGAATCCTGGCCCTATTGTGGGTAAGTTGGTAAAATTCTAATTATCTTTTCTGTGAAGCAGTACCCCAGATTTTTTTCCCTTCGCTAGCAGTTAGAGTTTAAACTCTAAAGACTAGTTTGTCCTATATTATATTAATTATATGACCAGGACATCAATTTTGTTAAATATAAATGAAAGAAATAACAGGGTAGAATTGAACCAGGTAACCTCCAAAATTACTTCCATTATTGAAATTGTTTCATGCAGTGATTATATCACATTATCTAGTGAGACCATATGGTTCCAGTATTATCTATATATGAGAATTGAGGAAAAACTGAGGTAACATAACTGGCCAGATTCATCCAGATCAGCAAGTTGGTGACAGACTTATGAATAGAACTCAAGTTACTCAATTCCTAGTAGCATAGTATCCTTTTTCAGTTATGAACGGTGCTTTTAAAAAGTCATGTCTTGATTGGAATTCAAGATACCCTTAGGAACAAATTTTGATTGTAAAAAAAAACTTTGAACTATGGATTTCCATCATTTCGTTACTTGTAGGTTTATGATCTTGCAAGGCCTTAATTTTGTAGGGTTTTGGCAGTAACTGGTGACGCGCTCGACTGCTAACCAAAATGTCAGTAGTTAGCAGCTGCTTCTGAGGGAGAAAGATGGGACAGTTCTACTTATTCTATAGAGTTGCTGTGAGTCAATATCTAATCAATGGCAGTGGGTTGGGTTTGGTGGTAACCTCAAGATGAGAAAAGTCCGTTTTGATCTGAGCTGTGTAACATTTTGAATACTGTGGAGATTTGGGGATTTGTTTTTTGCTTAGAATGTTTCTTTTTGGTTGTTTTATTTAATATGACATTTTCAAATAGATAATAATAAACCTGTTAATATAATTACCAGTAGACATTTGGTACTCTTTAAATATTTTATTTAAAATTCCAAAAGAGACATGAAAATGTGTATTATGTATCAACATAACAGTAAATTAGATGTTCATCTTAATACTGCTTACAAAACATTTCTAGATATGTATTATTTCTTTAAAAATTTTGTTTTTATTTTACACATCTTGTAGAATGCAAGGAAAGACATATAGCATAGTAAAACAGAAAATAAAAGCAATTTTTTGTTTTAAATTGTTGCTGAAACGTGAAGAATTTATTATCAATTTTAATTGATATTTGGTATATAATTTTAATTCTGTTTGGTATATGATTGTTTTGTAATATCTATTTTCTATAAAAGGTAATTTTAACTACACAGTAGTTCTGTGTAGATGTAATTTATAGGTCTTCCCTTTTCCCCATAACTCAATAGCTGTTTATAGGTGTATTAATCTCTTAAGAGTTGTGAGGTTTGAATTATTATAATTCTTTAGGGGGGTACCATGTGTTTATAAAAATGATTTTCCTACATAGGCAAGTACAAAGATAAGTAGAAGTTACATTGTACTGGAGAAAATATAACAAAGTCCAAGACATCAATCTGTTCTCTATTCCATGCTATTAAAAGAAACATTGATGTATTAGATTGATGTTGGGGTAGGGGGAGACAACCACCTATTTTAGAAGAGTCCATTATATGGTAATTTTTAGCACTTAAGTTTAGAAAAGGAAAGGGTGAAAGTAAGCTTTGAATGTTTATTCATAAGTTGGACCTTAAATAATTGAAAGCTGATTAAAATATAAAATAAAAATTAGTAGCAGGTAAATACAAAAGAACAGGCAAAAACAATAGTAAATAAGGAATAAGGAATTCTTAATAGCAATGAAAGCTTCTAAAGCAAGTTCTGCCTTAATTCAGGGACAACCAGGAAGCTGTATGAGAAAAAGCTGCTGAAGCTGAGGGAACAAGGAACAGAATCAAGGTCATCTACACCTCTGCCAGCAGTTTCTTCTTCAGCAGAAAATACAAGGCAGAATGGAAGTAATGACTCTGACAGATACAGTGACAATGAAGAAGGTAAAATTTTAAAGGGTGTTAATAAGATACATGCAGTTTTTTTCTTCAGACTCATTTTAAGGTAACAGTGACCATGAAAAAGGTAATATTTAAAACAGTATTAGCAAGAAACGTGAATTTTTGTTTAAATCGTCATTCAGATTATTGGCTTCCAAGTAATTTGAATAAAATATCTTTTGTTGCTGAAAATTCTAAGAAACAGAAAATACAAATATTCAATTTTCCATCACCTAAAGTTGCCGGTTGTTTTTTTTTTTGCTTCTAATCTCATTTTTCTAAGAGAATAAAATGCTAGATAAATTCCCCATTTATCCCATCCCTTTTATCACTTCCACAGAAGCAACCACTACCATTAATTTGATAGTTCTTTCCAGTGAGATCATGCTAAATATTAGTACTTGCTTTTCTTTATGTATTTTTGAGGTCTCTGTTGCATATATATCTGGTTTATTCCTTGTAATTAATATATATTGGTACATTTGCGTATGGCATATTTTCTCTTTTCTATTGATAGGCATTTAAATTGTTTACGGTATTTGCTAGATAATTTGATTTGAAGGCAGCTTTAAAGCAAATAGTTGACATATTTTTAGTAGACTATATTATTTTAAGAAAATTTGACCATGGTAGTTAAATACTTCTTGATAATAGTACATGAAATAAACATCTGTTTAAATTTATTATAAGTACAATTTGGTGTTTTATAAACTGTTAATTCATATAACTTATTTCTTAATTTTGTGATTGTTTAATTTGACCCCAAATGCCTATATCTCCATAAGAATTGCGTGACAGGGCACAGTCTGTCAAATTGGTTGTTAGAAATGTGCAGTATTGAGCCTTTTCCTTCAACAGCACTATTTTAGCAAAGAGGCAAAGAATAAGCTCAAACACAAGTAATGCTGAAACTTCCTGCCTCTTTTGCCTCTACAGGAAAGAAGAAAGAACACAAGAAAGTGAAGTCCACTAGGGATTTTGTTCCTTTTTCTGAACTTCCAACTACTCCCTCTGGTGGATTTTTTCAGGGTATATCTTTTCCTGAAATCTCCACCCGTCCTCCTTTGGGCAGGACTGAACTACAGGCAACTAAGAAAGTACATACTTCTAAGGGAGACCCACCTAGGGAACCTGTTACTTCCACAGCGTTGCCTGGCAGGGGACAGTTGGAGAAGTTAGCCTCTGGAGGGAATTTATTTATTTCCTCCAAGTCTAGCCATGATAGATGTTTAGAGAAAAATTCGTCACCTTCTCAGCATCAACCCGCTGCTGTGTTGGTCTCAGCTGCAGCTTCTCCTTCAGTGATTAAAGAAACCACTACTACTTCCTATAAAGAAATAGTAGAAAATATTTGCTGTGGAGAGAAAAGTGGAATTCAACCATTAAGTACCGGGAGGCCTCGTATTTCAGATCAGTCGATTCTCTCCATTGAAAGGGAAGAATTAGAAGAGTCTGAGAGATCACAAGTAATTTCTCCACCACTTGCTCAGGCAATCAGAGATTATGTCAGTTCTCTGTTGGTACAGGGTGGGGTAGGTACTTTGCCTGGGACTTCTCACTCTATACCTCCACTGAATATAGAAAACATACGGAAGAGAATTGATCGATCTAGTTTTCAAGAAACTGAATCCCTGTCTCCTCCACGAAAATTCCCTAGACGCAGCGAGAAGTCAGTAGAAGGAAGGGATTCAGGTTCCTTTGTGACATTTCAAAATATACCTGGAAATGAATCAATATCTTCTTTTGCTAAAACTGTTGTGTCTCACTCACTCACTACCTTAGGCATTGAAATATCTAAGCAATCACAGCATGATAAAATAGATGACCCCGAACTATCTTTCCCCCTCCATGAATCTATTTTAAAAGTAATTGAAGAGGAATGGCAGCAAATTGATAGGCGACTGCCTTCATTGGCATGCAAGTATCCAGTTTCTTCTAGAGAGGCACCACGGATATTATCAGTTCCAAAAGTAGATGATGAAATCCTAGGGTTTATTTCTGAAGCCACTCCACCAGCAGGTATTGAGGCAGCCTCCACTGAGGCTTGTGATAAACAGTTGGATTTAGCACTTTGTAGAACATATGAAGCTGCAGCATCAGCAATGCAGATTGCAACCCATACTGCCTTTGTAGTTAGGGCTGTGCAAGCAGACATTAGTCAGGCTGCCCAAATTCTTAGCTCTGATCCTAGTAAAATGCACCAGGCCCTTGGGATTCTGAGCAAAACATACGATGCAGCCTCATATCTTTGTGAAGCTGCATTTGATGAAGTGAAGATGGCTGCCCGTACCATGGGATCTTCCACTGTGGGTCGCCGATATCTCTGGCTGAAGGATTGCAAAATTAATCCAACTTCTAAGAATAAGCTGGCAGTTATCCCCTTTAAAGGTGGAACATTATTTGGAGGAGAAGTATGCAAAATAATTAAAAAGCGTGGGAATAAACACTGATAAAGTTAAGAACAAAGGCATCTTTGATACGAAGAATTTAGGAGCTTTTCTAGCAATTTCAAGTACTCATGCAAAAATTTTAAGAACTTTTTAGTCTATAGATTGGGCTAATTTCAAAGTATCAAGCTTCTCAACAAATTATAGTGTAAAAGTAAATGCCCACATAGAAGTGCCTTCTTTTTTTTTTAAGTTGCCCAAATGGAAAGCTTAGTACAAACAGTTTTTTAGATTGCATTTCTCTCTCATAAATACTTCACTGTTTTCTGTTTTACTTACGCTTTTACACTCTTCAAAGTTAAGAAAATTCCAATCATCAGAATATAAGTAGAATCTTCACTGTTTTTAGTAGTACCATATGTATTCTGCTTTATACCTAGGACAAAATTGAAAATTGTTGCACATTCAAAACTGATTTTTTTTTCTTGATACCACCATCTAAATATCTTTTTACTTTCTTGAACTTGTCCAAATTATTGCTCTTTTCTCACTTCTGTTTGTTTTTTACTAATGTCTACATCATTCATAGTAGTCTAGATCAGTGTAACTCAGTACCAGTCCGCAAAATGTTACTGGTCTGCAAATGAGATAAACATGCACCAGAATTTAAATATAGACACACTTTTTAGGTTAGTTGACAGGGCAAGGTGTTTTTTTGTAGTAAAACATTATTAAATGTATTGATTTACATTCAGGTATGAGTACCTCATCTCTTCATAGACTGGTAGCAAACAGTTCATGGACCAATACCAGTCCATGGACCACACTTTTGCTCTGGAAGATAATGGATATTCCAGATAGTACATTCTCACCACCACTCTAGTTTGTCAGATTAGCCAGACACTGGAAACATGGGGCTTTTTTTTTTTTTTCTTTTTTTAAAGTAGTACTTTTCTTTTAAGGTATATTGTGGTTCATGGGGAGCCCTGGTGGCACAGTGGTTAAGTGTGATGGCGATTAACCAAAAGGTCAGCAGTTCAAATCCACCAGCCGCTCCTTGGAAACCCTGTGGGGCAGTTCTGCTCTGTTCTGTAGGGTCACTATGAGTTCGTATCAACTTGACGGCAACAGGTTTTTAACAGTTTTGTGGTTCATGGATAATTAAGCTTACAATGTAAACTTTAAAAGCAAATTTAAATTTAAAAAAAGCCTTAAAATACTATATCCCAGTGTCTGTGTCTATATAAAGCAGTGTATTGTCCTCTGTTTTTATTTTTATGATTGTAAGATGAAACAGTCTAAATGTAGAATTTATGTAGAACACAATTTTTTTGTGTGTTTTTATGGAAAATGGTAGTCTTAAATATAAGCAAAATATAGTCTCTTGGGTACTTAGTCATTACCATATTATACTATACATGGCCATCTTTGCAGCTTACTAAGGGTAATTTTATTTGTTATTTGTCTTCCAAAATGTACATGTATACATGTACCTACTAAGTGCTGTGTGATGAAAAACAAATGTATTACTGTAGAATGCTTCTGCAAATTCAATAAAGTTGTTAAATTTGAACAGTTTTGTGTGGTCTCCAGAAACTTGTTGTATGTGTGTTTTATTCTTGGAGTTGCAACAAGTTAGATATTTGTGAATGTACAACCCTTTTCCATTTCATCTTTGACACTCCAGTGGTGTGGGTGAAAGTATTCTAATTATCGTTGAATGTTTTTTTTCTATTTGAGGACCATGTTTTCATTAGCTTTTGGAATCTAAGTTTGTAAGAATCTGTAGAACCAGATAGCTTACTTGTCTAACCAATTTCTTCCCAATTACCAGTGAGATTTTTACTTCAACAAATATAAGAATACATTTTATAATCCTAAAGGGTATATCAAATATAGATATATAAGTAGATCCGTTAATAGAAATGTTGGGAGGTAGGGGATGAAGTTGATAGCTTAGTCCTAAATAAATACTGAACTGTTTGAACTAACTTGATAACAAAAAATCACTGTTCATTTTTGGGACACTTGGAAGTTTACTCTGGACTCTGACTAGTACTAGACTGGAACGTTAGCAAGACACATAATACAGCTATTTTGACCACTTTTTAACACAACTACAGTGAGTTCATGCAAAACTAAGCTTTTGTTTGATAATTATTCCTTTCTTTAGGAAAGAACTTAGTCATTTAACTTTTAAATTACTTAGTTTTATTACTGACTTCTTTATTAATTTTGCTATACTATGATAAATAGCCACAAAATGGGGGCATTAACTAAGGTTTTTATCAGTATTTACAAAATCTAGATCTTCAAATAGTGATAAAATCCAAGATTAGGTGAATGGAATATTGAAGCCTATAAAAAGATATGAGTTGTTAGGTTAATAAACATCGTGATTTAATATATATGTACTGCCTTCTCTTCAAGGAAATGTTATTTTTATTATGGGGAGTAGGGAAGAAGTGATCTGTTGTACTTTTCTGTAAACAAGATTCCTCTTTATCTCTACCTCAGTTGTACCCTCATCAAAAAAGAAGGGTGGAAAGGGTTGGATTGCACTTAAGTTTTATCATTGTCATTTAGCATTTATTAAGTTATTACAGGCTTGATACCATACACATTTTTTTGTTTTTAAAATTTCTTACAGCTTTTTCTCTTCTACATTCCAAATTTTAATTTAAAAACTTATCCCTGTTATATAGTGGTAATTAATATATGGACAAAATAATGTTAATAACTATGTATTTTATATGCTGTTTTTCAACATCTAAGTTGTTTTTAGCCAAAAGCCTCCCTGGGAGCAGTTTGAATTCACTTTATATTTAAGGCCTAGGAAAAGGAAAGGAGAATAAATAGGAAGTAGTGGTCTCAGGTACTTCGGACATGTTATCAGGAGGGACTAGTACTAGTCCCTGGAGAGGGACATCATGCGTGGTAAAGTTAAAGGGTCAGCAAAAAAGAGGAAGACCTCAACGATGACGGATTGACACAGTGGCTGCAAAAATGGGCTCAAACATAGCAACGATTATGAGGATGGTACAGACCAGGCAGTGTTTCGTTCTGTTGTACACGGGGTCACTATGAGATGGAACCAGCTTAATGGCACCTAACAACAAAGTGGTCAGATTAATAAGTGGGGGAGATAAACAAAAATGGAATAAAATAGAATAGAGAAGAAAAAAAAAGCAAATTGCAGTTAAACAATTTTGGTCTATTGAGGTAGCACCAACTGATAAACTTCTTTTACATTTTAATGTGCCAAAACCAGGATTCCAAAATAATATTAGGATGACTTTGTAGTTTGTTGATGTTTCAGAGAGTAATGGTTTCTCTGGTGTTATTTTCAGACTCTACAGTAGAGCTCAAGCTTGAGAAGAGAGAACCATTAAAGGGCAGAGCAAAGATTCCAGTAACACTCAAGCAAAGAAGAGTTGAGCACAATCAGGTATCTTTAGCTTTATGATCACTGTGCACAAGTATAAGTAATCTGATAACATTAATCTGCCTTGTATTTTAGCCTTTGGTTAATAGTGACACGCGTGTTCCAGCATACTCAATAAACTGTTAATTCCATTGTTAATTAATGGCATTAGAAATGTGATTTTTTTGTCACTGTATTGTAGCTTGTGCTTACTGTAAAAATGAGTATGTAATGTCTCATTTGTGTTTGATTCTATGCTAAGCATGGTTCAGAACCAGTATGCTTTTCTTTTTGAGAGAAATGTTTAAAAGGTGGAAATGCTGAAACAAATTCTGATAAAAATTTTTAAGGTGGGGAGGATTTTATAGTTGTGTTTTGGTCTCTAGATTTCTGACTTTGCTTTTACTTTCACCTGTCTTCTGTGGCTTTTCCCTCAACTCTGAAACTAGTCTGGGCCTAAGCCCCCATAGTTTTCTTTCCTTACTCTCTTTGGAAATTGTGGAAAATTTGCTTTTATCATTGTGGGAGAGGCAAGATGTAATTTTTCAAAAGAAAAGTGTAGGAAACTAAGTGGGAAAACAAGCACAGGTATAAAAAATGGAGTAGCTGACAAAACAAATTGATTATAATTTAACATTGATTTGGCTGGCGCTTTTCAAGGTAATTTTCCCTAGAGTCATTTTTCTTACCCTACTCTACGTAGCTGGAAGATTTGTCTGGTTGTTTATTTATCTTTTCCATCTTTATTTGTCATTTTAAAATCATACATCCTCAGAGAACATGTTCTCAATTTCTTAAGCTATGTCCCTATCCTCATTTGATGTAGAATTTCAAAACTTTGTTAAAACGAGCTTGATGACTATGTGGAGAATGTATAGAGCATTGAATGAAAGAAGATTTTGTTTAATTTAGAATCAAACACTGGAATAAATATTTTATTGCTCTTTTTTTTCTAATATTGCTAAGGAAGAGAAACTAGGAAAATCTGAAGGACACTGAAAACAGGACATTAAGATTCTGGACAATTTTGGTCCAGAGTATGAAGGCAAGATGATACAGTGCTTGTAGGAGTGTGTGACTAGTCAGATAATAGGTTAAAAAGTGGGGGTGGGTAGTGGGGGGAGGATAGTATTAAAGATTGTTTAAGGGGTAAGTATTTGAGTCAGGGAATCTAAACTGAGGGGCAGGATTAATAGTAAAAGGAGAGGGTAGATTTAAGAGATGACAGGCAGAATTAGACAATTTCCTTATGGAAAATATCAGACATACAGAAAAGTCAAGGAAAGTTTATGACCTTCCAGTCAGAGCCTTAATAGTTTTACTAGTTTTACTAGTTTTCATTTTGCCCTACTCCCCTTCAGCTTTTTTATTTGCTTTTGGTTTTGTTGTTTTGCTTTTTGCTGGAATATATTAAAGCAAATCCCTGATAATCATTTTATACATTAAGAAGTATTTCAGTATATATCTCTAAAAGATAAGGGCTTTTAATGAAATGCATAATGACAATGCAGTTGTCACACCTAATAAGATTAATAATTCTTTCATATCTAATTCCTGTTCAGATTCTTCTGGTTGTTTCAGAAATTTTTTTTTGTAATTAAATTTTTCAAGTCAGGATCCAGACAAGACCCACATATCGTATTTGGTATCTTTTATTTAAGTCTATAGTTATTCCCACTGTAACAGTTCCCCCTCCCTCTATTATTTGATAAAGAAACCAGGTTTCTCTACGTAGTTTACCACATTCAGGATTCGGCAGATTGTTCCTTTGAATTTCAGTTATTTAATTTGCTCTTCTGTATCTTTATTTCCTTTAGATTGGGAATTAGACTTTTATTAGTTTCCTAGGGCTGCCATAATAAGTTACCACAAACTGAGTGGCTTAAAAGAGCAGAAATGATTGTTTCACAGTTCTGGAGGCTAGAGGTCAGAAATCAAGGTGTTGACAGGGCCATGCTCTTGCTGAAGGCTCTAGGGAGAATCAGTTCCATGCCTTTCTCTTAGCTTCTGAAATTGGCTTATAGATGCGTTACTCCAGCCTCTTACCTCTGTTGTCACATGGTGCTCTCCCTGTGTGTCTCTGTCTGTGTCTGTTTCATCTTATAAGGACACCAGTCATGTTGGATTAGGGCCCACCGTAATAGCCTCAACTTGATCATATCTGCGAAGATCCTATTACCAAATAGGTCACTTTCACAGGTGCCAGAGGTTAGGACTTCAACGTTATCTTTTTGGAGGACACAGCTCAACCTATAACAGACTGATAGTGAGGCTGTGTAATTGGACTTTCTGCAGTGATGACAATGTCTTATGTCTGTGCTCTCTGTTATGGTAGCCACTAGCCACATGTGGCTGTTGAATACTTGTGATGTGGCTACTGTGGCAGAGAAACTGAATTTTTAATTTAAATTTAAATAGCCATGCATGGCTGTTGGCTACCATAATTGGACGGCACGGATTCAGAGTGTTGATTAGGTTAAGGTTCAGTTTCTTTGGCAGATGCTTTATAAATGGTCTTATGTCCTTCCTATTGTATCATTTCAAGAGCCATATAATTTGCTTTTGATGATGTAATTAGTAATAGATTCAGATGTTGAAATCCAGATCTGTTCATCATAAAGTTCTGCATCACCCTTTTGTTGTAAGATGGTGATTTTTCTCATTCTCATTCTTTTCTACTAACTGGAATTCTCTTATAAAGAACTTCCTCTTATGAACTGCTTAGTTGCTTTGAAATAAAACTCTTACAGGAGAGCCAGAATTAATGCTTATTTCCTTCCTTTTATTTGCCAATTTTCAAAATACAGGACCCTGTTCATGCCCAGCCAGGGTCACCTGTATACATATCTATCTTATTTAATTTACTATCTATCTTATCTAATCTGTCTTATCTATCTTATCTGTCACCCTGGCCACTTCGAAAGTTGACCAATAAAATATTTTTTAATATTAAAAGTTTTTGTTTTTTATTTATTTCAATCAGTTGCAGTCATTATTTTTTTATGCTCGAAGTGTGCCATTCCTAGCCAGTGGGAATTACTAAGTTGGTTCCTGTATCTTTTTACCCCAGTTACCTTTGATAAGCATCCCTAGGGGTACAAACAGGTAGCTCTCAGCTGCTAACCACAAGATTGGGGTGCACCAAGAGGCACCTCAGAAGAAAGGCCTGGCGATCTACTTTTGAGAAATCACCCATTGAAAACCCTGTGGAGCACGTTTCTACCCTGACACACATGGGAGGTGGTCCCTATGAGTCAGAATTGACTGTATGGCAACTGGTTATTTTTGATACCTTCTTGTTTTCTGGCACAGTAAGATGCCCCAGGCTCATGTATATTTCCTGCCTGTTACCCAGTCAGACGTTTTTCCAAGAAACCCTGTTCCTTTAACGGAAAATGTTATCTGGAGACTACAGTCTGGGTACTAAGGTGTTCATTCTTGCTGAGTTGTCATTGCTTCTAGGCCTTTTCAGTAGATAGAGCTAGAAGGCACTTATTTTTTAGAAGGAAAAAATCATGAATTCATGATGATATTTCAAATTTAAGATCACAGACTATCTAACTTGTTTGTGTTATATTTGTACTCTTATGTTGAATAACTTGGTTGTTAAAATGATATCACAATATATATATAAAAGTTTCGAAATAATACAGTATTACTACTAACAATAAGGCTACTAAATGCAGTTTGGAGTTTTGTTTTGCTGTTTTTTTTTTTTTTTGTAGTTTTTCTTGTCCATAGAATAGTCAAAATACTGTGCTTAAGTCACTTGAAAATTGTTTTTCTTTGCATGATAAGGTCTCCAGCTTGGTGAACTGTTAATTTTATTTGTTTTCTAATATTAGAGATTGCATTTTTCTTTCATTTAATTTTCTAAATAATTGAGAATATGTGTGGTTTTATGTAGGCAGAGCAAGGTAGAATCTGAACTCTGGTTTCTATCTGTGTTCTCTCCATTTATAGGTAGTTGTTTTTATTGATTTTTTTGTTTATATTTTGTTTCTTTTTGAAAATACAAGCACATAGATTTATACGTATGTTCCTTTCCCCCTTTTACACAAAAGGCAGCCTACTTTGCGCTTGGTACATTGTTTTGTACCTTTCTGATTTTAACCTAAACACCCGTCCTGGAGATCACTCCATATCAGTGTGTAACCATCATCCTCATTACTTCGTTCAACTGCATAGTATTCCAGTTTATGGATATACTGTAATTTATTCAGCCAGTTTTCTTTTGGTGGATATTTGGGTTGCTTTCAGTCAGTATGCTATTACAGATAATGCCACATGAACCAGTGAACAGCCTTTTGCATGTGTCATTTCATATTTTTACTCATTTATCTTTGGAAAATCTTAAAGTGAAATTGTTGGGTCAGAAGGTAAATGCATGTGTGATTTTGCTGGATGTTGCCAAATTCCCCTCCATAGGAGTTTATAAGCATTTGGCATTCTCACCAGCAGTGTTATGAGAATACCTTTCTCGAGTGGAGAAATTTGAGACTGTTATAAAGTTAAGATGACTAACCATATTAGTTGTGTTTAACCTGAATTGATAGTGGAGCTCTTCAGAGTGAGGTGCCTTTTTATTATCTTTTTTTTTTTTAATATAATTTATTTTTTTAGAGCGCTTTTAGGTTTACAGAAAAATTACACAGAAAGTAGAAAGTTCCCATATACCCCCTTGTCACTGTACGCAGGGTTCTGTCTTTGTATATAATGTAGTTTTGTGTGGTTTTTGTTGTTGCTTGAAGCTTGTAATTTTACTGATTGGGATGCATGGCCTTCTCTAATAGCCCAGCTCCTGCATCCTCATGTGCCTCGCTGCCTGTTTTCTGAATAACTTTTTACCTTATAGGTTTACCAGAAGGTGATGTGAAATGGTTTTGGTTTTTCCTCTTTTTATGTCCATGATAAATTCAGGACTTTCTATAGAACATCAGGCTGAAAATAGATGTCACCGAATTCTTATTTTGACCCCAAAGCATCCAGCAATCTCATAAACTACTAATTTTATATATCAGTGAATTTTTTTAAATCAATAATTGGTTCATGTTATTAATTAATTATAATACTGGATAATTTTATTTGATTTTTATTTGTTTTTTCTTCTCTCAAAGTCACTTTTTTTATTGTGGATTCTCGTACAAAAAAAAATTGAGTGTTCAGAATATCTTCCCTGGTTATGTCAAGGTTGTCAGTTAGTTTTCTGAATGTAAACTTAATGTTACATTAAATGAAGATAACTAATTCTAAATTAGATGGTAATAAATAGGAATTAATAAGATAGGGTGACATTCCTCAACCAATGAATTTAATAAATCTGAACCAAAAAAAGTATAAATGATTCACAGTGAAAAGTCTCCCACCTCTCTTCCCAGTCATCCCCACAGGCAACCAATAAGTTTCTTGTGTTCCCTTCCATAGAAGAAAATAAAGAATTTTAAATGGAACTTAACCTTTAAAGTCAAAGATACTAACAAAAAATGCAAACATTCTTTTTATGTGTGTATGTGTGTATATACTTACATACATACCAAAGTGGTTTCAATAGGTGTTTGGTAAAATTGTAACATTTTTGATGAAAACATTATGTCATTTATTCAAAACATAACAAATGGAAAATCCTAGAATTTGTGAGGTAGCTAATTTTAGGGAAAAAAACCTGTCGTCTCCCCCCCTCCCCACTTCATGGATGTAGGTAAGATATCTGGTCTTCATATAGTATCAGTTGTAGAACTGATAACTTTAGTAGCCCTTTCAAATAATGCCCTTTCTTTAATTCTTTGAGTTTTAAAATATTAAGTATACAATGATAATACCAAGCAGACTATCAAAATAGTACATTTTATAAACACTTCCACTTATTTTCACTGGCATTGATTATTAAAGGGGGGAGGCAATGTTAAGTAGTTTAAAAATAATTGCATTGAGGTGCATTAAAGTCCACTGTCAGTTATATTACTTTAAACTAGTTGTTCTTAATCTTTGCTGCCCATTAGAATCCCCTCAGGAGCTGTAAAAATTAACTCTGCCTAGGACCTTCTAGAACAGATTCTGATGTAATTGGTCTGGGGACGCTGATAAGTTTTAAAAACTCCCCAGACATGACACTGTGCAGCCAGGGTTGGGAACTTCAGATTAAAGCTATTGCTCCCTTCTGTGAATTCAAATAATCAGGATTTTGACTAATAGTAAGCATTTATTATATGTGTGTGTGCACAATGTTTGCTGATTTGTCTTTTGACTAACAAAGTTTCCATTCCGCAAATATTTGCTAATTGGTAACAGAATAAAGGCAACCCAGAGATTGAGTCAAAGGAAAACTTTTAATGATGTCAGTTCCAAATATGGATAAATACAAAATCAGATACACGAGATATGTCTGTACCTTGTGGAGTTTGGGTTGTAATGCTCCTTGCCAAATAAGTAAATTTATTGGATGACCACTCTTATCGCCACATAAGAGGAAAAAAAAATCTGTCTTTAAAATTAGTAGACACTGACTTGAAAATAAAAACATCAGTTATCTAAATATTAGCATGAAAGCAAAAGTGACAACATGAGCACACTCCACTATAATACTGTCATTGCTGGATACTCTAGTTGCAGGCTTTTAAAAGAATCATGTGGTAACAGTGGCTTCAAAATGAAATGCCTTGCTACTTGGAATGCAGAATCCCAGGCCCCTTCCTAGATCTGCTGTATCAATCTGCATTTTAACAAAGGCTCTCTGTGATTCATATACACATTACAGTTTGAGAAGCAGTAACGTGACAGTTTCTGAACTGGTGTGTAAGGACTGATAGCTTATTTTTAAAATGAGGAAAATAGTCTTCTTTTCAGGGAGAAATGAATCCAAGACTGGAAGGTACCTCTCTATCATTATTACCTTTCTGCCTTTCTCTAGTAAGAAGTGGGTAGCATTGTGGTTTGGCAGTGACATTTTAGGCTTGCATGTTTATGAAAGGGTGACCTCCAGGTTTCGACATTTTCTGTTTCCAAGAAGGGATTGACATCTGGGAATTTTGAGTTCAGATAGCTAGGTATGGATTATAATTTGAGAGGTTTCTACTTAAGTAGTCCAACCACATGAAAAGAATAATGTGTAAACTATGCTAACAATCATAAAAGTGTGTCTTTTTGCTTGAAAATGGAATTGACTTTTTGTAACAAATGACTTTCTTTTATAAGTCATGATTGGTCTGATGCACCTGCAATACTGGAGCCAAATAGCAGTGAATTACAAAAGGGAGGCCAATGATAATTGATGTACTTTCCTCCTAACTTTTATTATAATTTGTGAGCTACTAGAGATGGCCTTTTTAGTGTCTTTTACCAGTTTTCTGTAGTCTGTATGTCAGTTCAATCGATATATTTAGAGATATTTTGAAAGCATAACTGTTTGCAAATGCTGGCATTTGGTGATTGGTCTTGGCTTCTCAGTGTGCTAATATGGCCATTATTAAGGTGTTTGATGTTAGAATATGGCTTTTTAATTTGTCAATGCTTGAATAGAGCTATTCTCAAGCTGGAATAACTGACACTGAATGGACAAGTGGATCTTCAAAAAGTGGACCTCTGCAGGCATTAACTAGGGAATCTACAAGAGGGTCGAGAAGAACTCCAAGGAAAAGGGTGATGCAAGGCTTATTGCTTAGAATTGGGTTTTCAGATTGGTAGGGTTTTAGTGATTATTTTATATTTATTGTTTTTGTTTTGTTTTCAAACTAACAGGTGGAAACTTCAGAACATTTTCGTATAGATGGTGCAGTAATTTCAGAAAGTACTCCCATAGCTGAAACTGTAATGGCTTCAAGCAACGAAACCTTAGTAAATATGTTTCATAAACTATACAAGTGATTATTCTTTGTAAATTACCCTTTCATTAGTATTGGGGAGGTGGTGAATTTTGACAGTTTCAAATTTACATTTTTTTAAATATTGCATTTAAAATTTATTTTTCCCGTATAGTTCTGAATTTTAGACTTTCTCAATATAGCAAATTTATATAATTTATTATATAAGAATTCTGAGTATTACAAGGATACTTTTTTGCTCAAATATTTAAAGAATGATAGGGCTGCACATGTTAAGCACTTATTAATATGTTCATTTCTAGGCTCTGTCACCTAAATTTTTATTAAAGGGAAAATTTCAAATATTACAGATACAGAATATCTTTTTTAATTATTTTTTTCTTTTCTTTATAAGTGTCTTTGTTGTGTTTGGATAATTCTGAGTCTGAATAATTTGAATCTTGGCAGGTTGTCAATAGGGTGACTGGAAATTTCAAGCATGCAGCTCCTATTCTGCCAATCACTGAATTCTCAGACATACCCAGAAGAACACCAAAGAAACCATTGACGAGAGCCGAAGTAAATGAATAAAATTTAGATTGAGGCTATCATTGATCTTTTAAAGAGGAAATATTTATATTTGTTCTTTGGAGTGGGAGGGACCAGAGTTTTCTTTATTGGGTGGTGTGTATGTGTGTGTATATGTATGTATTATTTTAAAGACATACTTTTATTAGTGAAAATGGGAGTTAACTAATACAGTATGACATGCTGATACTATCCTCTTGCTGTTATGTGCCTCTTAAGTTCCATTTTTCAAGGGAGTAGTCCTTTGTGTGATGCTTATAATATGTTCTATTTGTCATGGATGTGAGTTGAAAGTATTAGAGGGCTGTGAGGGAGGCTATACTTTGTCTTTCACTGAACGATCAAATAACTTTAAAGTGACTGAATGATACTTGAATTGATTAACACATATATTAAGTTTAAAGTACTAACCGCATGGTGCACTGTAATTTTAATTACTCTTTACTAAAGGAGATGAAGTATTTATTATTTTGATCTGGATGTAAAGATAAACAACAAAACCATCAGAGGTTGTTAAATTATGTTTCTTAAGGTGGGAAGATTGGATTGACCCTGTAGTTAAAAAACATACATTATACTAAAATTTGTTAAAGGTCCATGTTAAATATCTTCTACATTCAGTAACTTATTACAGAATTCTTAACAGAGGATAAAAATTGTACTCTTAATGTTTTATTAATGAAAAACATGGGAAATCCATACACTGCCATATTAAGTGTATGGAAAATTTTTAGGTTTTTTTTTAACTTATTTGAATAAGTGGTGATTTCCCCTCCCCTCATAACCACATTAAGATATCTTCATATTGAAGAAATATGACAGCCTTGGAAACATGTGGATACCTAGATAATAATGAATTTTGAAATGGCAGTTATAAAAGCTAAGATAGATTTCTTTAATTGCATTTTGTTCTCTAAAACTTTGGTGTAAAATTGTTTTTTGCACATTTATACTAACTTAACTTGTGATTTCTTTCTTTCTTCTCAGGTGGGAGAAAAAACAGAGGAAAGAAGAATAGAAAGGGATATTCTTAAGGAAATGTTTCCCTATGAAGCATCTACACCAACAGGAATTAGGTACTTCGACACACTGAAACAAATACTAGTATATTCTACTAGGGAAATTTTAATTATTCCTCACAAAGTTATTGTACCTCTGCTCTCAGAATTGTTTTCTTTTGGGGGGAGCAGTTTAATTCCTCTAAGCCACCCATTCCTATTCTTGAAAGTTGAGTCAGTTTCAAAATTAATTTTGTTTAGCCAAAGGGATGTAAATAAATAATTTACCTACTGTATAATTCATATTTTGAAATTGAAATGGGAAACCTAGTGAAAAAGAAATCATTTTTTTCTGAGAATTTTTGTTTTCTAATTGAAAAGGCTGTATTTAGGTATCTGTTGTTTCCTGATTGACAGAGTAAGACCAAACTACCTTATTTTTTTCCTCTTCACTGCTAAATGCATTGGCTTTGAAAAGCCTTTAAGAGGAATACAGGTTTAATGAATGTTTATCAGTATATGCATCTAACTTTTTAAATGTATAGGTTGATTGACCTAATTACTATATATGAGACAATTTTCTACTGTCATTTTAAGGAGTGTGCTTGGAATTGGGAGTAGCAATGACATTTTGTTATTTATCTAAATCATAATTTTCCCTAAAATTTCTTTGTTTCTTCCTCTTTCCATTCTTGACAGTGCTAGCTGCCGCAGACCAATCAAGGGGGCTGCAGGCCGGCCATTAGAACTCAGTGATTTCAGGATGGAGGAATCTTTTTCGTCTAAATATGTCCCTAAGTATGTTCCTTTGGCAGACGCCAAGTCAGAAAAGACAAAAAAGGGACGCTCCATTCCCATGTGGATAAAAATTTTGCTGTTTGTTGTTGTGGCAGTTTTTTTGTTTCTGGTCTATCAAGCTATGGAAACCAACCAAGGAAATCCTTTCTCTCGTTTTCTCCCTGACTCTACAGAATCCAAGTGAATGATATCTCTTTGGCACGCTCAACTTGGTCTCCTATTTTTAATAACTGTATAAAAAAAAATTGTGTATACTTGTTGACTCAAGAACTAAAAATAATGTGATTCACCTCGATAAATGTAGTATTCCATTGAAAAGCAAACAAGATATATAAATATAAATGGACTTCACTGAAATGTTTTGGACTTTGGACTAGTAGGAGATCACTTTGTGCCGTATGAATAATCTTTTTTAGCTCTGGAACTTTTTTGTAGGCTTTATTTTTTTAATGTGGACATCTTATTTCATTTTTGAGAAAAATGTATATTGTTTTTGTGTATTTGGGAAACAAGGGCAAAATGTGGTGGCGTAATGTGAAGCTACACATTTAAATACTTTGAATTCTTATGGAAAAGATTTTAAGATTCATTCTCTGCTGAATAAAAACTTTAGAGACGTTAAACATAATGAAATTCAGTAAGAGGAAAAGTAATTTGGGGTTGCACTTTTTGTAACTGCCACAGTTTGATGGTGTTTATGGGGCAAGTACAGCAATAATCTCTTCTGTAACTTTTATTAACAGTAATGGTATTGTAGCCCTGTCATACTCAGTTTTTAAAAGATTTCTAGTATCATGAAAGTCCTAAAAACCCATTTAAATACAGTTGATTTTTTTAGCAGGGATCTTTTAGTGCAACGTATATACGTTTTGGAAAACGGTTGGGCTGTACATGTTTTCAAAAACTCTCAGCTATAAGGCCATAATTGGAAATTTGTGCTCTTTATTTACAGCAAAGCAGTCATTCTGTCAATCTTAATTTGCTACCAAAATATTTTTTAGATAAATAAGTATGTGTGTGTGTGTTTGTTTAGAAGTTAGAAACTTTAAACACTGGTCTTATGTTCCATTTGGGTTTATTTTTGCTTTGTCTTCTGTTACCAAAAACAAATTTTGCCAAGTTTTTGCCCTACATTTCCCAATGTAATTTGATTTAAGAGTGCAAAAAGTATTAGCTTTTAAATTGCATAGTAAAACTTTTTCTTGAATGCACAGTAGTTAATGGGTAAAGTTGTAAACTCTGAGAAGGGCATTATGATTTTGTGTACTCTTGAAGTGGTTATCTTTGTGGTTGATTTTTTTTTTAGCTGAAACTTACCTCATGTTTAGCTTGGCTAAATAAAATAGTAGATAATTGAAATTTCAATAGAATCAAGTGAAACAAAAATTTTAAACTTAATCATTTGAGTTTCAAATTTACACTCACTGACCATAAAGCACATTAAAAATGTAAGTTATTTTTACATATCATCTGAAATAAAAGTGATACTTCTAAAAAAGGAAAAAGCTGAAGATGTATATTTAGACTGGCACCCAATTTTTATTTGAATTAGTCCTATTCTGATATTTAGCTTGTAGATATTTTATAGACATTTTCACTTACTTTGCAGTTGAAAGCAGAAACACTTGTAGGTCTGGTCTTGCAGGGGGCATGAGAAACTTCCTCCTAGATCAGAAATGTTTGCCTCTTCTGAGTAGAAATGTTTCTTTGAGATGAGCCACAAAGAGGGCACATTTTACTCAACCTTTCCACTCTAGGGTAATAGCAAATCTGTGCTTACTTTGTTTTTAAACTTTGTTTCCTGTATTGTTTTTTAATCTTTTGTTTATAACTTAGAAATTTTGAGAAGCTGCATTTAATGTTTAAAAATATGGGAAGATTAATCAGACTTAACATGTATGTAAGAACAGTTTTCTAGTAGTAAAAGTATGGTCCAGAGTAGCAAAAGTAGGACCAGGTAAAACCCGTAGTCTTTTTTTTTTTTTTTTCTTTTTTTTTTTTAAAAAAAAAAAAAAAAAAAAAACCATGTGCTTGGTCTTTTGTCTGTGTCTGTGTTTTGCCGCTAGAGTAAATGTGTCTTTGATGTAAATGCAAAAGGCATTTCTTCTGATTAAATTGTCGACGTAGTAGTTAAGACTTTACAATATAATTCAATAATAAAAATAGTAATTAACCTCTAGTTTTGTCATTGCAATAAATGTTTTTCAGATAGTTGTATACAATATCCTGATAACATCTCTTTTTTTTTCCAGATAACTTTTCTTATGTGGTATTTATAAATTATTGACTTTTTAGTTCTCGTTTCAGTCTCTTCTTCTATGTTTTATTTCTAATCATCATAGTTATCAAGTCCTTGTTTGTTCATAAACAAGCAGTGTATAGCCATTAACTCACAGAATGACAGGGAAATTCTCAGGGACACCTCTCCTATCCCCTAGAATACAGTAACTACTTTTCAGTGTCTGCTCCCGTCCCCCCACCCGTGCCTTAGTTTTACTATCTTAGTACTTAAATACAGCACTCTTGATTATTAGTCTTGCTTTGAGACTAAGTAAACAGGTCACTGTGGTTTTTTTCATCATGAAGCTGTGCTCAGAGGATGGAATTGCTGTTTCTGTCCTTCATATGTCCCTTCCCATTTTAATTAGTGATTCTCAAAGTAATATGTACACTGTAGTTAATTAGAAAGCAAATAGCATCAAAAGCTTAAAATAACATAGTTGATTACATGCTTACAATGTGCTAGGTACTGCTCTATGAGCTTGGTATGTATTAACTCACTTAATCCACCCAGTAATCTTATGAAGTAGGTGTTTTATTATCCTCTCATTACAAATGAGGAAATTGATGCTCAGAGAAGTTAACAATCTTCTCCAGTTTGTACAGCCGGGGGGAAATGATAGGTCTGATTACATGTGATATGGCAGAGGGGAATCTAAAAGCCAGCTCTTTCTATGTATACTTTAAACCAGTTCTCCTGTGTCCAGGCCTGCTTCTTCCACAACATTGAGTGTTGCCTCTAAGTTCCAAACTTCTCAGGGGTCTTTAGGGTGAAGTAGCTTACTTCTAGTTTTAATCTTTCTCTGCAGTCATTTAAGTTGAGCCTTCTTTAACTTTGCTAATTCATTTTCCACTTCTTGATCTGTTTTACATCTTCCACAAATTTTTGGAAATATTTTGTCCTTTGATGTCTTACTCTTCTGCCATTCTCTTGTGTCATTGTGTTAAAACACTTTTTATTCCCTTATCAGTGATATAGTCTCAGCAGGAAGAGGCTATAAACACATGTGGTTAATTTCTCACCTTGATTGGCAGTCATGGAGAGCTTTTCCGAGTTCACATGCCATCTTCCCACCAAAGATTTGGGAAGGAGGAAGAAAAGCAGACATGGAGTTTTGGGTGGGGGTGAAGGGTATCCATGTTATTCTGTACGTCCTCATTAGCTTAACTGACATTTGATGGCATTTATGTTATATTGGGAGTGTTTTGAAATTACTTAAAAAAATTTGCTACCCACTTAAATATTGTATACCTCTTCTGAGCCAGGTATAATGCTTTGCAGTACATGGATGCAGTTTGAGAAATACTTTAAACTTGTCTTGGGGCATTGTTTTGGGAAGTAGTTAAAAAATAAAGCATTTGACTATTCCAGTTAACTAATAATATAATTATATTGGCAGTTTAAGTATCATTATTTATCTTATTGAGGGAAATTAGTAATGTTTAATCCTTGTTAGCAAAGAACCAAAAGTTTATCAGAGCTTCTTTGGAGTAAATTAAAGCTGATTATGAAAATTTGATCCTCATCAAATGCTTTTATACTAGACCACTACTGACTTTATTGTCCAGAATTTAGCACATGGATTTTGTGACAGTGAATAATTTGAAATGAGAAAGAGATGTAAGGTATAATTGTTTTATTGCCCTAGTAACAGGAATAGTTAGAGTTTTTGTTGTTATTACAGTTTATGGTTTGACTGCAAGGAGAAATACATTTTTCATATCACTTTATAAAATTGGTATTATGCCACTAGGGCTCCTTATTTTACAGTTATCTAATACATGCTTATATGGGATTTAAACTACTGTATCAGTTAACTATTGCTATTTAACAAGTTATTTCAAAACTGAATGTAAAACAATTATTGCATGGTTTCTGTGGGTCAGGAATTCAGGCGTGGCTTAGCTGAGTGGTTCTGGCTCAAGGTCTCATGACACTGCAGTCAGGTTGTCAGCCAGGGCTGCAGAATCTGAAGACTCAACTGAAACAATCTGCTTCCAAGCTCACAATGTAGTTGACAGGCCTCAGTTCCTCACTGGCTGTAAGCTGGAGATTTTATAGGTTATGAGTGCCCTTATGGCAGGACAGCTGGCTTCTCCCAGAGTGATCCAAGAGAGCGCACCCAAGACCAAAGCTAGTGTTTTTACATAACCTAATCTTGGAAATGACATACCTTTACTCTTGCCATACCCCGTTGGTCACACAGGTCAACCCTGGTAAAATGTAGGAAGGGACTGCGCAAGGGTGTGAATATTAGGAGGCGGGGATCATTTAGGCTAATCTTGGAGTTTGGCTACCATAACTACCATCGTAATCTGAGAGGTTGTATAGATATTTAGTTTGGTGATGCTATATCATTTGGAAATAATACTAAGTATTGCTTTGGAATTCATACACACCTTAATGATTTCTTTGGCACATTCACCATTTTGATCTGTTCATCATTCTAAAAAACTGATTATATATAAAATTAAATGTAAATGAACTAGAATAGCAATGGGATGAGAGAAATGGGTAGATTTGAGTTATCTTTCAGAGGTAAAGTCAATAGACGATTAATTGGATATGGCCAGTAAAATTGGATATGGACAAGTAAAACAGTTTTTTTTTTTTTTTTTAGTTAGGCAGCCTAGTGGAAGATGGTGTCAGTCACTAAAAGAGAATTCTAGAGGAGCTATGTGAATGAATCCAAATGGAGATCATCCATTGGCAGATAACTATCTGAAGCTCAAGAGAAATTTGAACTAGAAATAGTTGAGAGTCCTTAGCAAATAGATGTAATTAAAGTGATAGGAATATATAAGATTACCCATAGAGATAGAGTGAGAAAAGAGATGGACAATGAAGGAAGACCAGCAGAGTGTGTCTTTGAAGACAGCATTTAAGAAGAGTGGAGAACAGTTATGCTGCTGAGTAAGAAGAGAACAGAAAAATAATGGTTTCTTAAATATGCAATCAGGTTATCATTGACCTTGGTGAGAGCAATTTCAGTAATAACGGTGGGGGCAGAACTGTAGAACTGAAAGAGCAGTAGCTTGAGAGTTGGTGAAAGGTCGGGGTTTTTGTTTGTTTCTAAAATGGAGACCATACTCCAGCACAAATCAAGAAATCAAGAACATTACCAGTCCCGCAGAGGCTCTAATCTCCCTTCTAGTTTTTATCTCTCCCACTCTACCTTCCCCAAGACTGACTGCTATCCTGATTGTCTTATTTTTGTTGCTTTATAGATAGAATCGTATGTACACCTTTATGAGTGGTTTTCCTTAACATTGTGAGATTAGTCCAAAATTTTGTGTAGAGATTGTTTTAATTCCTGTATTTCACTTTGTGTGAATATGACACGATTTATCCATTCAACTTTTGATGGGCATTTGGGTAGTTTCCTGTTTTTGACTATTAAAAAGAATACTGCTGTGAACATTTCTGAGTCTTGGTGGGCATGTGTATGTATTTCTGTCTATTGGGCCATAGGGTTTGCTTATGTGCCGGTTATCTCTATGTTCTGGATATTAGGTCAGTGTATCAGCTTCCAGTCAGGATGCAGAAATCACACCAGTTACTTAAACAGAAATAATTTAATATGAAGAATTACTAATCAGGTGAAAATGATTGACCAGATAGATATCTGAAAGGATTAATAAGAGAATTCTAAGGTATTCTGGAGATAAGAAACTGCAGTAACTATAAAACCGAAGGCTGAGAGAATAAGGCAAGAGGTTGGAATTATTAAAAGCTTGGATCAGGGGCCCTTGGGTCTGAAACAGCCCTCTTGAAGAGGGGACACTGCCAGCTGAAAAAGGATGTGGTGGGGTGGGGTGGGGTGGGGTGGGGCACAAAGAAATTTGGTTCTGTGAGTATTGAAAAAACTCCACACTGAATTCCACTACTGATAACAGGAAGGAAGTGCAAGAAGACAGTCCATAAGAAGGAGCAAGTCCCTTCTTCCTCTAGCCTTGTAGTCATTCTTCAGCATCCACTATTAGCAGAGCCTAACAGGGAGCTGGCCTACAAAGCAGAAATGTTGCAGTTTCAACCCCAGTATCACAAAGGGTGTGTGTTTGGATCTAAGAGACAGTAACTAGCACCAGCCAATTTACCAAAATTAACACAGAAAAAGTTATAGTACTATATTAAATAAATTAAGTCTATAGTTTTAAAACTTGCTGCAAAGAAAACTCCATGATAGAATTCACAATTCTCCAGTGAATTCTATAAAAAAATAAGGAAGACATCGTGCCAATCTTAAGTCCTGGAGAATAAAAATGTATGAATCACTTAACTCGTTAGTGCAATTCAGTGGGAAAAAGGGATGATTTCGCCCTCCCCACCATAAATGGTGCTGGAGAAACTAGCTCTCTGTATAGTAAAACATGGGACTTTGACCCCTAACTCACACTATGCACAAAAAATAATTTGAGGTGAGTCACTGACCTAAATGTGAGGGCTAAATCAAGCTTCTAGAAGAAAACATGAGAATATCCGCATGACCTTAGAATTGACAAACATTTCTTAAGATAAAAAAGCACTAACCATAGAGTAAAAAATTGATAAATTGAATTTCATATTAAGAACTTATGTTAATCAAAAGATACTGTTAAGTAAGCCAAAGAACGGTAGAAGATATTCCCAGTATATATATCTGACAAGTCCTGGTGGCGTAGTGGTTAAGGGTTTGGCTGCTAACCGAAAGATTATTTGAATCCACCAGCTGCTGTTTGGAAAACCTATGGGGCAGTTTTCTGTAGGGTTGCTGTGAGTTGGAATTGACTCGACAGCAATGAGTTTGGGTGGTGGTTTTTTTTTTTTTTTTCCTAAATATCTGACAGAAGGACCCATTCAGCTATTTACTCTTGCAAATCAATAAGAAAAAATCCAAATAAAAATGGGCAAAAACCTGAAAAATCCTTAATAGAAGAGGATATTCACATCAATAAGCATTTGAAAATGTGATCAACATAATTTGTCATTGGAATTGCAAGTTAAAACTGCAATGCAATAGCACTACACACAAATCAGCACAGCCAAGATTAAAAAGACTGACACCAAGGGTGGGAAATGCTGTGGAGCAACTGGATTTCTCAAACATTGTTAGTTGGGGTGCAGATTGCTATAAAATTACTTTGGTAAACCATTTGGTAGTATCTACTAATGTTAAACATGCCTATTTTATGACCTAGCAATTCCACTCAGGAATTTTCTCAAGAGGAGCTCTGGTGGCGCAGTGGTTAAGCATTCAGCTTAACCAAAAAGTCTGCAGTTGAAATGCACCAGCCGCTCCTTGGAAACCCTATGGGGCAGTTCTAGTCTGTCCTACAAGGTCACTATAAGTGGGAATCACCTCGACGGCAATGGGAATTTTCTCAAGAAACGTGAGTACATGCCCACAAAAAGACTAATAAATGCTTATAGCAGTTTTTATCCATGGTAGCCCCCATTGGAAATAGTTCACGTGTCCATCAACATGAGAATAAATATAGAATATTCTTACAGTGGGATACTATGCAGCAGTGAGAATGAACAGTCTGCAACTACATGTAACATATATGAATCTCACAGACATAATATTGAACAAAACAAGCATGGAACAAAAGTATATGGTGTATGATTCCATTAAAAATTCCTAAAGTAGGAAAACAGGTGAAAATATTCTATAGTGATAAAAGTCAGAATAGCGCATACCTTTGGGGAGGGGTGGGTACTAACTGAGCATGAGGGATTTTTTTCAGGGTGACGGAAAACTTCTATGTTTTGATCTAGATAAACATGAGTATATACATAAGTGAAAATTCAATCTATGTTAAGATTTTGTGGAATTTATGCTTCAAACCTCAAGTAAAAAAGAGACTGAGAAATCAACACTAATGCCCTTGGACAGCTTTTCATCTGTTGGTAGCTTTTATTACTTTTTAAATTAATTGCCTATTTGTATTTTTACCCATTTTTGGTAATTGGGAAGCTTGGTTCTTATTGATAGGTGGAATCCTTTTAATATGTCTATGTTTCAAGTACTTTTCCTAGCCTCTTTCAATTGGTTTATGGTATCTTGTGGCACAGAAGTTTTCTATCATTAGATATTAAAAGCCATTGCTTATCACATCTGCTTCTGGCCATGATAGAATAACTGATAACTAGATTTGTTCTCCTATTGTAAACAACTAGAAAATGGCAAAATATTTGAAACAACTCTTCTCAAACATTGGATAACAGCACAAGACTATAATCCCGAGAGAAGGGAAATGTAAGTGAGCCCTACAACTGCACTAGCTGTTTTCCTACAGCACTTTGTCACTGGTACAAAAGGAGGGTGGACCCTAGCAGAGCAAAGGGGTCTCGGGTTAGTTGAGACAGATCAGTTTGGGAGCGGTTAGAATTTGTGGGACAGAGTAACAAAGAGAAGGAAATTATGCAGGAAAAGGCTTCAGAAACCTGCATAGGAATCCCTTGAGTCTTTGACTAAATACCAAACTGCATGCATAGCGTGAAGCTGCATGAGGCTGAATGAAGAACACCTGTCCGGAGGCTCAGGGCTGAACAATTCCCGAAGCTCACACAGGGCTGGGAGACATTCAAGTTCCAAACAGCCAGAGTGGAGACATCTTGTAAAATACCCAGGGTGCTCAGTATTGATAGAAAGGTCACCTGAATAGTACTAACTAGCTCTAGAATAAAAGCTAGAAGCACTCTAACAAAAACAAGCTTTGAAAGGTCACGCTGATCTAGTTAATTATCCTCAGAACGTGGTTGAATTTAGGCCCATCCTAATTCAGTATGATCCCAACTAATTACATCTGCAAAGACCATATTTCTAAATAAGGTCACATTCTCAGGTACCAGGGGTTAGGACATCAACATATCTTTTGGGAGGGGGGCACAAATCAACCCACAACACTTACCCTCTCTTCATGTGTCCACTCCAGCGAGGGAGTAATCAGCTCTGTGTGAGGGGTACATGTATGTAATATGGCTTTCTGACTGTAGGACACTGACCTAGGGTACTATGGGGATGGTTAATCATCTCTTTCTCATCTCTTCCTCCCCTTGACAGGAGGAAAGGAGAGCAGAGGAAAAGGTCTTAATAAACCTGTGAGGGGGCTGGAGCACATGCTGTTCACAGGCTTGGACAACGAATCTCTACATATCATTAGAGAGCACTCTGTCACTCTCCAGCCACTGGAGTAGGAACTGGATTCAAAGCCCCTTCAAAAGGCCATTATTCCACTTGGCTTCCCATGAGATCACTTTTCGTACTTTACCACTTGTAATCGAGTACCCTGGTTCCCAGTTAGGGAGCTTGCCAGAAAGCAGCTGAGGTGACTCAGAACCTGATTTCCCTTCTAATATAATGATTAATCGCTTCCTCTTTTTTCCTGTGTTCCTCTTCCTAGCATGTCCTATGCAATTCCAGAGCCCTGGGGAAGCTGGAGCAGACTTAGGAGGAAGAACCCATAGGGAAGAGAATGTGAAAAATAGACTTGGGGTGAGGATCAAAGTTGTCCTCTAGGGGAATGTGAACCCTGCCAGACCCTCCTGTCCCCTTCTGCTCCTGGCTGGAACTCTAATCTCTTGTCTTTAGCAACTGAGCCTGCAAGATACTTCCTGTGAGTGTGAAGGAGCAATGGTAGAAGCCAGCCTCCTGCTCTGCGTGGAGTCTGTGGAAGATGCTGCTTCCTCTTTGTCACCTTTGGCTTCCACAGGTCTCTGCCTGAGCCCTCTCTGGCACTGGACTGTTGGTTGTGCTTTTGGCCTGAGCATCGTCTAGAACCCTCACTACACCCATTCAGCTTTCAGCCTGGTCTCCCTCACTTTTTCTGTGTAGCGTCACAATGAGCCCTGCCTGCTCATCACTCCTTCGACTAGCACTGGCCATCTCTGCCACCAGAGCCCTGTTCCTATTGCCCCACACAATTGCAGGGACTGACTTGTTTTCCTCTACCATCCATGGCCTGACCTCTACCTACCAAGTTCTCCTGACCACTGGTCCCTCCTACTCCTTCACTTATCATCTAACTCCCACTAACTGTGCCCTTGGTCACCCTCACCCCTGGGCTCCTTTCTGTCACCAGAACATACTTTGCCAGTGAATCCTTCCACGGTCTCAGTGTCCATTCTTTCACCCTCACCACAGGGCTTTTATCTGCCCCCGCCCCGAACCCTTTTTGCCACCGAATCCCATTGGCCCCGCTAGAGGTCCCCCTTCCAACATCATTCATGGGTCCACAGAGGCCACTCTAGCTGAGCAGATGAAGCCAGGGTGGGCAAAAATCTCCACTTCCTGCACCATGAGTCAACCTCCTGTAAAAGGAACCTTTGATAATAGGATGCAGTGCTTTTTCTAGTGACTTCATCCCAGGAAGAAAAGGCAAAAGGCAGGAAGTTTCCCTGGAAAAGCCAAGTCACTGTCAGCCTCCATGCCCAGCCCAGACCCATTGGAGATCAGATCTGCCTCTATGGGTAGTGAAGATACCAGAACTCAGGAGCATACGACAGTCATGAGCCTAACCTGAGAACGGACACTGACATTTAGGTGTGGACACCATGTGTAGTTGTATAACAATTGATAACTGATATATATAGAACACCTCACACACAAAAAAATACATGTTGTTTTTCCTGTTGCTGTGTAACAAAATACCACAAATTTAGTAGCTGAAAACACCCATCTATTATCTCAGTTTCTGTGGGTCAGAAGTCTGGGCATACCATGGCTCAACTGGGTTCTCTGTTTAGAGTTTCACAGGTCAAAATCAAGGAGTTGGCAGGGCTGCATTCCCTACTGGAGACTCTAGGGAAGAATCTGCATCCAAGATCATTTCGGATGTTGGCAGAGTTACAGTTCTTTCTCATGCTTTCCAGCTTGGACCCCTCCATCTTCAAGCTGCAATGGCAAGTCAAGTCCTTCTTGCACCTCAAACTTCTCTGACATCTTCTGCTTTTAAGGGTTCATGTGATTACACTGACTCCATTTGGATAATCCAGGAAAATCTCCATATCTTAATAATTACATTTGCAAAGTTCCTTTAACATACTCACACGAGTAACATCAGAGGGTAAAGACCATGGGGGCCAAAATTCTGCCTGTCACACATGTTCAACTGTCACTGGAACATTAATCAAAATTGACTGTATGCTGGACCATAAAGCAAGGCCCCAAAATTTCAAAAGATTGACATAATTCATAGTATGTTCTCTGACTGCAGTGGAATTAAGCTGTGCATCAGTTAAGAACTATTGACAAAATCCTCAACTGCTTGGAAATTAAGCAATGCACTGTCAAATAACTCATGAATCAAAGAAGGAATTACAGCAGAAATTAGAAAATATTTGGAGCTGAATGATAATGAAGATACAACCTATAAAAATGTGGGGTACGTAATCAGTGATTAAAGCAAACATCATACTCAGCGGTAAAATTTTGAAAGCTTTCCATCTGAGACCAAGAAGAAGACAAAGATGTTCATCATCACCACTTTCATTCAACATTGTTCTGGTGTTTCTAGCATATCAATAAGGCAGGAAAAAATAAAAGGTTTATAGTCTAGAAAGGAATAAATAAAATTATCGGTGGTTAAGAGCTCGGCTGCTAACCAAAAAGTCGGCAATTCGACTCCACCAGCTGCTCCTTGGAAACCCTATGGGGCAGTTCTACTCTGTCCTATAGGGTTGCTATGAGTTGGAATCAACTCAACAACAATGGGTTTTCTTTTTTTTAAATCATTCACAAATGACCTGATTGTATATGGCAATCAAGTCAATTTCAACTCATGGCAACCCCATGTGTTACAGATTAGAACTGCTCCATAGGATTTTCTTGGCTGTAATCTTTACAGAAGCAGATTGCCAGGCCTTTCTTCTGGGGCACCACTGGGTGGGTTCAAATCATCAACCTTCAGGTTAGTAGTCAAGTGCAAACTGTGCCTAGCAGGGACCTGATTGTATATGTAGAAAATTCAAAAGAATCTGTAGATGAAATATTAGAATTAATAATTTATTTATCAAGGTCTCTGAATACAAGGTTATTACATTAAAATCAGTTATGTTTCTGTATATCAGCAATAAACAAATAGAAAACAAATTTTGAAAAGACAGCATTTACAATAACAGCAAAAAGTGTTAAAGACCTTAATCTAAATCTAACAAAAGATGTCAAAAACTAAATCTAAAAAAAAAAAAAGCTGAAAAATTTACACTGCTAGATATCAGGACCTATTATAAAGCTGTGAAAATTTAGACAGTGGGGTTTTGTTCCAACAACAGACAAATAGTGGAAGAGAACAGAAAGTCCACAGACAGACTCAATGGAGTCAACTGACAGATGACAAAGGCAACACTGCGGTACAGTGAGGAAAGGGTGGTCTTTTCAGCATGGGCCAATTGAATATTCACATGACAAAAATAAACTCGATCCCTACCTCACAATCATAGAAAGTAATTCCAGATGGACTGTCCTTAAAATTTAAAAGATAAAGCAATAAATATTTTACAAGAACATATAGGAAAATATCTTTATGAACTTTGGGTAGGTATAGCTTTCTTAAATGGGACACAAAAGGAGCTATAAAGGAAATAATTGATACATTGGACTATACATAAATTAATAATTTCTGTTCATCAAAATATACCATTAAGAAAGTGGAAAGTCAAACCAAAGAGTGGAAGAAGACATTTGGCATACAACTATCTGAGAAAGGACTCATATACATAATATAGATAAATTTCTCAAAACCATTTTTTTTAAAAAAAAAAAGCAGACAATCAATAGAAAAATGAGCAAAAGACTCAGGCATTTCACAAAGCAGGATACTCAAATGGTCTCTAAACATAAAAAGTGCCCAGCTTCATTAATTATTAGGGAACTACAAGTTAAAACCAGAATGCCATACGACTTCACAGCCACCAGAATGGCTAAGATGAAAAGACAGAATACCCAGGTTTGCTGAGGTTGAGGAGCAACTGAAATTATCGTACATGGCAGGAGGAAGTGTAAAATGGTAGAACTACTTGGGAAAACTGGTAGTACCTACTAAAGCATGAGCATCACATACTCTATAACCACCAATTCCATATCTAGGTATATTCCCAACAGAAATATTTCTGTGCTCACCAAAAGGCATGTACAAGAATATCTGTAGCAGAACTATTCATAATAGCCCAAATCTGGGAACCACACAAATGTGCATCTATAGTAAATGGTTGATAAACTATGGCATACCCATGCAACGAAATATACAGCAATGAAAATGAAAAATCTATAACCATACAGAAAACACTGATAAATTGCACAAACAATGTTGACCAAAAGAAGCTGGAAGATCAAAACAAAGAAAAAAGAACATCTCTTTTTGTTTGTTTTGTGGAACTTGATAAGCTCGTTCTAAAATGTTAACAGATATCAAAATATAATTTTCAAAATGTTAAATGTAATTCTAATACAAAGAACATTTGTGTTTTTAATTAACTAATTATGAGAGAACCAGTAGGATGACAAAATCAGTTTAAACAGAATATGAAAAACTGGAATTTTAGACTCAGTGGGGAAAAAAGGAATGCTGCAATCAAAACTAGTTAATACCCTGTAGGGCAATTCCCTATAACTTTTGGGGTTATCTTCTCAACTAAACAGAAACAGTCATTTCACTTCATCATTTTACAGAATTGTAAAATGTCTCAACTGTAATCATTGGTGTAAATAAAGTTACATTCTCTAGGGAGACAGAGAACCCTTGAGGAGCTTGATAGACTATACTCTAGTATGGCATTAAAAGGTCACACATCATCTTTTTTACATTATTTCCAAATTTTAGATAATTCTCAATATGGAAATTCAAAGAGCTGAAAATAACTCAGTTACACTTGACGAAGAATAAAATGGAAAGACCTGTCCTCTTCGCAAGATTTATTATAAAATCTCTAGTCATTAAGATGATGAGTATTTGTGCAGGGATAGGAAAATAGAATGGAAGGGAATAGAGAGGCCAGAAACAGGGTGAACTTTTTAATAAATAGTGCTGAGACAATTAGCTGTCCATATGGAAAATAGATTAAACTGGATCCTGTAAGAATGGCAAGGAGACATGTCTGGCCTCCTCTAACTTCACAAGTGGGAAGGAGAATCAAGGTCAACAGCCCAAGACTGATTCCTATGAGGCGGAAGTCAAACATGCCTCCTGTCTCCAGCCTTTTTACCAATTCTGATACCAGCCATCCCTCCCGTGGCACTCTCTACTTCTCTATTGGGTTTGATAATTCATTGCAATGGCCACACAGAACTCTCAGATAATAATACACAAAATTATGGGGTTTATTAGGGAAGTAACAGGTTACAATTCAGGATCAGAAACTACTCAGAATACAGTTCAAGGGTCAGGACAGCTTCTTCTCAGCTGGCCTGCAGGCAGGTATCTCTCTGGCCCTCAGCCCCTTGGCCCAGTCTCTGCCCTGGTTGGGCAAGTGTTACAAAGCTCTTTAGCTCTGCTGATAAGTGCACAGGGGCACCACACTCTGCCAGTAAGCCTCGGACCAAAGGGGCTCAACTCTCTCGCTCCATGCATCAGCAAGCCTAGCTCTGCCAAGTGCCCGGAGGCACCCCACTCCACCAGTAGCCTCTTGCTCAAAGGCACTTCTCTCTCGCTCCATGGGTAGGCAAGCCCACCGCGCTGTCTCCTGCCAGTCTCCTGGTTCTTCTGCCTCTGCTGCTGTGTTTCTCTGCTGCTGCTTCTCACCGTCTCTTGCTGTCTCCAGTGTCACAGCTCTGTCTGTCTCCCAGGTCTAGGAGGTCGTTGGCACCGGGACCTAGGTCCAAAGGATGTGCCCGACTCCTATCTCTTCTGCTTGGTGGTGGTTAGGCCCCCCTCTGTTCTGGGACTGGCTCTCTTTTAAGCGTAGCCAGATGGCGAAACTGATCAATCCCCTTGTTAGGGTTCCATACACCTTATTTGCATGGTCTCACCCCTGTAAGTTTCCATGCACCTTATCTGCATTCTTAGCAGGCTGTCCAATCCCCTTGGTGGGCCACAAACACTGTATTTGCATAGTCCCACCCAATCATTATGTGGGAGTCACAAAGACTATGGCTAGAAGGGCCAAAGTAATTAATTCACTGCACTGCAAATCCTAATTCACACCCTAATTTCAAATGGATTAAATGTGAATCCAAACTTGGCAAAACTAAAAATTTTACAAGATAATTTATGAGACCTTGTGGTAGGTAGGGAAAAATTTTAAAATGATACAAAAGGCTCTAACCATAAACAGACTGACAGATTTGATTACATTAAAATCAAGAAAAGATAAGCCAGAGTACAAGAGAAAATATTTGCAACATACAGATGACAAAACACTAGTATCCAGAATATATAAAGAATTCCCACAAATAAATAAAAAGTCAGCTTTTTGCCAAAAATGAGCAAAAGTCTTTAGGCACTTCACAAGTAGTTAATAAACATAAGGAAAAATATCCAGGAGGGTTTGTAATCAGGCATGTGCAAACTACAGCAGCGGAGAGATCCACTACCTTGCCAAAAATTTAAAACTGCAATACCAAAAGGGCATGTGGAGCAATGGGATGCGCCACAGGTGGGAGTGTACATTGGTATAACTATGAAAAGCAATTTATATATACAGAGAGAGGGATGCATCCTACAAATCAGCAACACCACTCTAGGTAAGCTCTTAGACCCGTGCACCAGGACATATGTAAAGAAGGTTCTTAGCAGTACTGTTGGTAGTTACTAAGCTCTAGAAATAATAAAACTTTCCAAAAGCAGAAAAATGAATCAATAAATTGTGCTATATTTATACAATAAAATACTGTAATGAGTGAACTACAGTTACACAGCCTGGATAAAATTTCCAATATTGAGCAAAAGATGCAAGTTAAAAGTAATACATAATATTCTAATTAAAGCTCAAAACCAGGCAAGATTATGTTGTTTAAAGATGTGTATTTAAGTGTTAAAACTATCAAGAGAAGTAAGAAAATAATTATCAGAAACATCAGAATAGCGATATCCTCCTATGGGAAGGAGGTGATTGTAATGAGGAAAGGACGTGGGGGAGGGAAGTAATGGGGGCAGTGTTATATTTCTTGACTAGGGTGGTGGCTAAACCGTTGTTGCTTTATAATCATGAAATTGTATGTTTCATGTACCTTCTGTATGATGCAGCTCATAATTTTTAAAAAAAAGGTCC
Organism: Trichechus manatus latirostris; assembly: GCF_000243295.1. NCBI lineage: Eukaryota > Metazoa > Chordata > Mammalia > Sirenia > Trichechidae > Trichechus > Trichechus manatus. Next base: position 11,682,065 of record NW_004444017.1, read on the forward strand.
AAAGTCAGCTAAAAAATTAAAGAGATAATAAACATGAGAAAGTGATCTTAGCAATTGTAAATATTAATTACTTGGTTTTTGGAAAGTCAGTAGTATTTGAATCGATGAATTTCTAAAGTATAACCTAAGTCAAATGAGTGGGGCAAATGCAAAGATATTTAAATATCTTCATGGTTATTTTGTGTTAATCACGCAGTCTTTGTTCTAGTTAAAAATGGTATCCAATTTTTTCAAGCTTCATCTGGATTTGTGTTATTTTTATTATGTTCCAAAAACCTTAGACTCTTATACTGCTGTGGTTTCTTAAAACATGTTGCTCCTTATAATTTCAATTATATAATCATATCAAAAGATGTAAAAATAATAATAAATTTTTATCTTTTGACTGCAATGTCAATTCTAATCTGCAGTAAATTCTAATCCAGCTAAATATATACAGTGAGAACCCTATCAATGACACCACATTTTGCAGTATAATATAAAAATCATAATAAGGATTAATAAGCAGAATTTGGTTAGATGGTTTACTTCAGAACTTTAAAAATACTGACTATTCATATGTGGCCACAAACCGAGATACTAGAAATTAAGTCTAAATGACTTTGCCGTAAGAGTACACTAGATGTCACTATGGAACCCACTGTAGTTTGTGATATTTCTGGTATAGCAGAGCTTTACCAAGTAGCGCCTGTCATTCGTAAGTAACACTTAAAATGCCAAGTTGCAGTTAGATTTGTTCTATTTGTACTATTACACTTTAATCATGATGTCTATATTAAGGATAATTACACTAAAATGGGCATAAACCAAAACCAAACCCATTGCCGTCAAGTAGATTCCAACTCATAGTGACCCTATAGGACAGAATAGAGCTGCCCCATAGGGTTTCCAAGGCTGTAATCTTCAAGAAGGCTGACTGCCATATCTTCCTCCCTAAAGCAGCTGGCGGGTTCAAACTCTGGCCTTTTGGTTAGAGCTGAATGCTTAACCACCGCCCCACCAGGGATCCTCAAAATGAGCACAAAGTTACAGAAATAAAAAATTATTAAATAAAAATTAACAGCCTTGATTTTAGCTTATTTCCAATATAATATACAGGTGTCCCCTGCTTTTCAAAAGTTTGCTTAACCCCCACTTTGCTTCTATGAAAGAACTACATTGGAACCTGTTTTTGCTATCAGAGAGAAATCTGATGAGGATTTTCCCCTTTACAAAAAAAGATGAAAGGCGGAAATAGCGTTTTAGTATTTCTTTTGCAGGGAGCTGTTGAATACACAGCACACACCCCTAGCAGAGAGAGTAGCGTCCCCACTTCAGGCCTCAGTGCCTTCCACAGCTCCCTGAGGCTGGGAAAAGGTCAGGTCTCCAACTGGCCCTCCCTGCCCAGTGATTCTCTCCTTTCTTCCAGTACATCCCTTGCCCACCATGCTTCTTTCGTCTACCCGTCTCCAGGCTCCTTGGCAGGGCAGGATCGACAGTCTCCAGCCTCCCAGAGAGCCTGGGCAGGCAAGCCAGGGGCTGGTTCTGCCTCCTCCTCCTATGACCTCTGGCAGGGGCCCCCCTGAGCTGAGGCCAATCGCCCCCTTCCCCTAGTCTGTGCCATCTGTCGCCTGTCAGCCTCTCCCCGGGCCTGATCCGAGGCTCCTGGGGGGGGGGAGGATGGGGGGGCGCCTGATTTGGTCCCTCCTTCCTGGCTTCTTCCTAGGCTCCTTGGGGCCTCTGCCCTCACATCTTTCCCCCTCTCTGCCTAGGCTTTGCCATCCCCCTGGGCTGCAGGGCTGGCTCCAAGTCCCTCCAGGAAGGCTGAGATTCTGGACACCATTAGTCGCTGGAGCTGGGGAGAGCGGTGACCCGGGGGTGGCAGCCGTAATCCAGGAAGGGGGTGGCCCTCAGGGCCTGTGTCCCAGATAGGGGGTATCTCAGTCCTGGCCAAGCTCTCTCCCGGGAACTACACTCAGCATCTCAGCATCAAGCCGCCACAGCTTTTAACTATGTCTGCGAGCATCTGTGCTTTATCTCGATTCATCATATCATTCCTTCTTTTACTATATGTTAGTGTTATTTTCCCCCATGCATCTGTAAGTTTGTCATACTGTGGGGCTTGTGTGTTGCTGTGATGCTGGAAACTATGCCACTGGTATTCAAATACCAGCAGGGTCACCCATGGCAGGCAGGTTTCAGCTGAGCTTCCAGACTGACTAAGACCGACTAGGAGGAAGAACCTGGTGGTCTACTCCTGAAAAGAATCAGCCAGTGAAAAAGTTATGAATAGCAGCAGAACATTGTCTGAGTTATAGTGCCAGAAGATGAGACCTTCAGGTTAGAAGGCACTCAAGAGATGACTGGAAGGGGAGGCGGGGCCAAGATGGCAGAATAGACTCTTCCTGTGGTCCCTCTTACAACAAAGACCCAAAAACACAAGTGAATCAATTATATATGACAATCACGGAGCCTTGAACATCAAAGACAAAGTTGAGGAGTCGGACTGTACAGCGAGGGAAGAGAGAGACAGTTCAGAAGCAGCGAGGAAGTATCAGACCTGACCTGGCCAGCACCCTGCAGGCTGGATCGGCAGGAGCACATGAGCTGAGGCAAGCAAGTAGCATTCAGAGCAAGTTTTCCACGTTGGGAGAGATGCAGCGGCAGGGTCTGCAGGAGCCTCCGGAGCGGGAAGTGGCCCGCTGGATCTGCGAAAGTTAAGTCCAAGTGTCTAACCTACCGCGTGAGATCAAAATAACGCCTCCTCCTCTGGGAAGTGCCTCTCTTCCCCTCACCTGCCCCCTTCCTGCTCTGCTCCAGTCCCGGTCCAGCAGTGTTCAGTTGTTGCTGCACCCCATAGGCCAGAAGTGAGACCCTTCATGCCTGAGCCAGTCTCCTGGATTTGGGGAAGGAACAAAACAAACAAACAAACTGGAAAAAAGAAACCACCAGCTCCTCTAAGCTGGGAACTCAGGGCAGGCACTGCTCCTTTGCCTAGGCACAGGTATAAGGGGTCCACAGACTTCGAATGCCTTTCACTCTTTCCTAGACCTGTGTGGGCCCATTCAACAGTGTAAGACCTCATCAGCATAGTACAACAGGGTATACACCTGAAGCCTATTTTCAACTGCAACAGTGAGGGGGAGTGGCAGATTTGTGACATTTGATACCACCCTGCCCATTAAGCAGAGTCTTCACCCACCCACATCAGGGGCCTTAGGACTCATGGCTCCACCCACTCCACCTCGCCACCACGACAGGGGTCCAAGAACAAGTGGTGCCTCCCAGTCCTTACAGCCAACAGCATTGGATGCCTAAAGTCTGGCTGCAAAACCCACCCACCTATGTGATCTAGGGGACAGGGACATGCCTTCCACCTAGGCAGTCAGGGACCCTACCTTGCTCAGCACATAACCCCCTACTGCAGCCAGATACCTGTGCCTGCTCCAATCACTCCTACATAGCCCTGCCTGTCTAGGACTGTAGGTGAGAGCCTGCGCCACACAGTTGGTGACCGAAGACCTGGACACCTGAGCTGAATCCACACAAGAAAAGTAAATAGAATCCTGGGCTCACATGCCTAGTAGAAGCTCTAACCACCTGGTGACAGGATGTGAGAGCTTCAAAGACGCCAGTAATCAAAGCAGCTCACACGACCAGCCTATTTGGACATATCAAAACAAAACAAGAAGCTAGGACACAGTAAGCAAACATGCAATAAATAAAGAAAATAACTTATTGATGGTTCAGAGACAACAGTCAATATCAAATCACATAAAGAGGCAGGCCATGATGGCTCCAGCAAGCAACCAAAACAAAGAACAAGGAAACCTTCTGGAGGAAAAGAAGGTCTTGGAGTTACTGGAGGAAGAATTCAAAAGATTAATATACAGAGCTCTTCAGGAGATCAGGCGAAACTCAGATCAAGCCAAGGAACACACAGACAAAGCAATAGAGGAATTTAGGAAAGCTATACAAGAATAAAATGACAAATTTAACAGGCTGCTAGAATTCCTAGAGACAGCAAATAGAAATCCAAAAGATTAACAATAAAATGTCAGAATTAGACAATTCTATAGACAGTCATAGGAGCAGAATTGAGGCAATGGAAGTCAGAATTAGTGAGATTGAAGATAAAGCACTTGACACCAATATATCTGAGGAAAAATCAGATAGAAGAATTTTTAAAAAATGAAGAAACCCTAAGAATTATGTGGGACTCTATCAAGAGGAATAACCTACGAGTGATTGGACTACCAGAACGGGGGGATAACAGAAAATACAAAGAGAATTGTTGAAGATTTGTTGGCATAAAACTTCCCTGATATCATGAAAGATGAGAAGATATCTATCCAAGAAGCTCATGAAACCCCACACAAGCTAGATCCCAAAAGAAAGTCACCAAGACATATTATGATAACTTGCCAAAACCAAAGATAAAGAGAATTTTAAGAGCAGCTGGGGATAAATGAAAAGTCACCTACAAAGGAAAGTCAATAAGACTAAGTTCTGACTACCCAGCAGAAACCATGCAGGCAAGAAGGCAATGAGATGACATATACAAAGCCTTGAAGGAAAAATTTGCCAGCCAAGAATTATATATCCAGCAAAACTGTCTCAAATATGAAGGCAAAATTAGGGCATTTCCAGAGAAACAAAAGTTAAGAGAATTTATAAAAACCAAACCAAAACTACAATAAATATGAAAGGGAGTTCTCTGGATAGAGAATCAATAATATCAGATAACAACCCAAGACTAGAACACAGGACAGAACAACCAGATATCAACCCTGATAGGGAAATCACAAAAATAAATCAAAGGTAAAACACTGAAAATAGGGAAACAGAGACACCAAAGGTAAAAGATGACAGCATTAAAACAAAAAAGAGGGGTTAAATAGTGTAGTCATAGAACTTTCATGTGGAGAAGAAGAAGAGGCAATATCAAGAAATAAAAGATTGGTTTAAGCTTAGAAAAATAGAGGTAAATTTTAAGGTAACCACAAAGGAAACTAACAAACCTACACATCAAAATAAAAAAGAAGAAAAACATAAAGATTCAGCAAATACAAAAACAACAACAATGAAAAAGATGAAAAGAAAACACATAAAGAAAAATGACTCAGCACAGAAAATTAAGTGGAACAAAGAAACTGTCAACACCACACACACAAAAAAAAATCAAAATGACAGCACTAAACTCATACCTATCAATAATTACACTGAATGTAAATGGAGTAAATGCACCAATTAAGAGACAGAGACTAGCAGAATGGTTAAAAAAAATATATGATTCATCTATACACTGCCTACAAGAGACACAGCTTAGACTCAAAGACACAAACAAACTAAAACTCAAAGGGTGAAAAAAATATATTAAGCAAACAACAGTCAAAAAGCGGCAGGAGTGGCAATATCAATCTCTGACAAAATAAACTTTAAAGCAAAATCCACCACAAAGGATAAGGAAGGACACTATATAGTGATTAAAGGGTCAATACACCAGGGGGACACAACCATAATAAATATTTATGTACCCAACAACAGGGCTCCAAAATGCATAAAACAAACTCAAACAGCATTTAAAAGACAAATAGAAAGCTCCACAATAGTAGTAGGAGACTTCAACACACACGGTGAAGGACAGAACATTTAGAAAGAAGTTCAGTAAAGACACAGAAGATCTAAATGCCACAATCAACCAACTTGATCTCATAGACATATACAGAGTACTCCACCCAACAGGAGCCAAGTATATTTTCTTTTCCAAAGCATAGACCATTCTCCAGAAGAGACCACATATTAGGCCACAAAGCAGGTATTAACTGAATCAAAAACATTGAAATTTTACAAAGCAACTTTTCTGACCATAAAGCCATAAAAGTAGAAGTCAATTAAAGAAAAGCAAGAAAAAAAAAATCAGATACATGGAAACTAAACAATACCTTGCTCAAAAACTACTGAGTTATAGAAGAAATTAAGGATGGAACAAAGAAATTCACAGAATCAAATGAGAATGACAACATATCCTAGCAGAACCTTTGGGACGCGACAAAAGCAGTGCTTCTAGCCCAATTTATAGCAATAAATGCACAATCCATAAAAGAAGAAAGGGCCAAAATGAAAATATTAACCCAACAACTCAAACAAATAGAAAGAAGGCAGCAAAAGAAGCCCATGGGCACCAAAAGAAAGTAAAGAATAAAAATTAGAGCAGAAATAAATAAAATAGAGAATAGAAAAATAACTGAAAGAGTTAACAAGACCAAAAGCTGGATCTTTGAAAAGATCAACAAAATCAATAAATCATTGGTCAAACTGAAAAAAAAGAGAGGAAGAAAATAAACAGAATAAGAAATGAGACAGGCCATATCACAACAGACTCAACTGAAATTAAAACAATCATAAGAGAATGCTATGAAAATTGTACTTTAACAAATTTGAAAACCTAGAGGAATTGGACAAATTTCTAGAAACACACTACCTACCTCACCTAGCACAAATGGAGGTAGAACAACTGAATAAACCTGTAACAAAAGAAGAGATTGAAGAGGTAATTAAAAAAAACCCAACAAAAAAAAACCCTGGCCTGGATGGTTTCACCAGAGAGTTCTACCAAACTTTCAGAGAAGAGTTAACACCAGTACTACTAAAGGTATTTCAGAGTATAGAAAAGGATGGAATACTCCTGAGCTCATTCTATGAAGCCAGCATAACCTTGATACCAAAACCAGGTAAAGACACCATGAAAAAAGAAAATTACAGACCAATATCCCTCATGAACATAGATGCAAAAATCCTCAACAAAATTCTAGCCAATAGAATTCAACAACATATCAAAAAGATAATTCACCATGACCAAGTGGGATTTATTCCAGGTATGCAGGGATGGTTCAACATTAGAAAAACAATCAATGTAATCCATCACATAAATAAAAGATAA
>NW_004444017.1:11689086-11715681 GCF_000243295.1 Trichechus manatus latirostris
GATGATATGATCTTATACACAGAAAACCCCAAAGAATCCACTAGAAAACTACTGGAACTAATAGATGATTTCAGCCAAGTATCAGGATATAAGATAAACATACAAAAATCAGTTAAATTTCTCTACATCAACAAAGGGAACTTCTAAAAGGAAATCACCAAATCAATAACATTTACAATAGCCCCCAAGAAGATAAAATACTTAGGTATAAATCTAACCAGAGACGTAAAAGACCTAGACAATGAAAACTACAAGACACTACTGCAAGAAACCAAAAGACACCTGCATAAGTGAAAAAACATACCTCGCTCATGGACAGGTAGACTTAACATTGTGAAAACATCAATTCTACCCAAAACAATCGACAGATACAATGCAATCCCAATCCCAATTCCAATGACATTTTTTAATGAGATGGAGAAATAAATCACCAACTTCATATGGAAAGGGAAGAAGCCCCAGATAAGTAAAGCATTACTGAAGAAGAAGAACAAAGTGGGAGGCCTCACACTACCTGATTTTAGAACCTATTATACCACCATGGTAGTTAAAACAGCCTAGTACTGGTACAACAACAGATACATAAAGTAGACCAATGTAACAGAATTGAGAACCTAGATGTAAATTCATCCACCTATGAGCAGCTGATATTTGACAAAGGTCCAAAGTCCATTTAATGGGGAAAAGACAGTCTCTTTAACAAATGGTGCTGGCATAACTGGATATCCATCTGCAAAAAAATGAAGCAAGATGCATACCTCACACCATGTACAAAAATTAACTCAAAACAGATCAAAGACCTCAATATAAAATCAAAAACGATAAAGATCATAGAAGAAAAAACAGGGACGATGCTAGGAGATCCAATACATGGCATAAACAGAATACAAACCATAAGTAACAATGCACAAACACCAGAAGAGAACTAGATAACTGAGAGCTCCTAAAAATCAAACACTTATGCTCATCAAAAGACTTCACCAAAAGAGTAAAAAGACAACCTACAGACTGGGAAAAATTTTTTAGCTACAACATATTTGATTAGAGTCTAATCTCTAAAATCTACAACACCTCAACAACCAAAAGACCAATAGCCCAATTAAAAAATAGGCAAAGGATTTGAACAGACACTTCACCAAAGAAGACAGTCAGGCAGCTAACAGATACATGAGGAAGTGCTCATGATCATTCGCCATTAGAGAAATGCAAATCAAAACTACAATGAGATACCATCTCATCCCAACAAGGCTAGCACTAATCCAAAAAACACAAAATAATAAATGTTGGAGAGGTTGTGGAGAGACTGGAACACTTATGCACTGCTGGCGGGAATGTAAAATGGTACAACCACTTTGGAAATCAATTTGGCATTTCCTTAAAAAGCTTGCACAATAAATAAATTAAAAAAACACAATTGGATAAGAGCTGCCTCCTCAAAGTAGAGTCGACCTTAATGACGTGGTTGGAGTCAAGCTTCCAGGACCTTCATTTGCTGATGTGGCATGACTCAAAATGAGAAGAAACAGCTGCACACATCCATTAATAATTAGAACGTGGAATGTGCAAAGTATGAATCTAGAGAAATTGGAAATTGTCAAAAATGAAATGGAATGCATAAACATCGATATCCTAGGCATTAGTGAGCTGAAATGGACTAGTATTGGCCATTTTGAATCGGACAATCATATGGTCTACTATGCCGAGTGTCTTAGTTATCTAGTGCTGCTACAACAGAAATACCACAAATGGATAGCTTTAACAAACGGAAGTTTATTCTCTCACAGTCTAGCAGGCTAGATTCTGAATTCAGGGTGCCAACTCCAGGGGAAGGCTTTCTCTGTCTGTGGGCTCTAGGGGAAGGTCCTTGTCATCAATCTTCCCCAGTTGAGGAGTTTCTCTGAGCAGGAACTCCAGGCTCAAAGGATGCACTTTGCTCACAGCGCTGCTTTTTTGGTGGTGTGAGGTCCCCATATCTCTCTGCTCACTTCTCTCTTTCATATTACTACAAAGATTGGCTCAAGACACAATCCAATCTTGTCGATTGATTCTTGCCTGATTAACATAACTGCCACTAATCCCATCTCATCAGCATCATAGAGATAGGATTTACAACACATAGAAAAATCACATCAGATGAAAAACGGTGGACAATCACACAATACTGGGAATCATGGCCTAGCCAGATGGATACACATTTTTGGGGGACACAATTCAATCCATGACACTAAGAATGACAACTTGAAGCGGAATGGCGTTGCATTCATAATCAAAAAGAACATTTCAAGATCTATTCTGAAGTACAACGCTGTCAGTGATAGGATAACATCCATATGCCTACGAGGAAGACCAGTTATTGCGACTGTTATTCAAATTTACACACCAACCACTAAGGCCAAAGATGAAGACATTGAAGATTTTTACCAAATTCTGCAGTCTGAGATTGATCAAACATGCAATCAGGATGCATTGATAATTACTGGAGATTGGAAACAAAGAAGGATCGGTAGTTGGACAATATGGTCTTGGTGATAGAAATGATGCTGGAGATCACATGGCAGAATTCTGCAAGACCAACGATGTCTTCACTGCAAATACCTTTTTTCAACAAAATAAACAGTGCCTGACCCAAGCCGTGGAGTTTTCAATTGTCTCATATGCATGTGAAAGCTGGACAATAAATAAGGAAGACCTAAGAAGAATTGATGCCTTTGAATTATGGTGTTGGTGAAGAATATTGAATATACCATGGACCGCAAAAAGAACAAACAAATCTGTCTTGGAAGAAGTACACCAAATTGCTCATTAGAAGCAAGGAAGGCGAGACTACATCTCACATACTTTGGACAAGTTATCAGGAGGTATCGGTCCCTGCAGAAGGACATCGTGCTTGGTAAGGTAGAGCGTCAGCAAAAAAGAGGAAGACCCTTAACGAAACGGATTGACACAGTGGCTGCAGCAATGGGCTCAAACAACAACGATTGTGAGGATGGTGCAGGACCTGGCAGTGTTTCATTACTATTAGTCAGAAGTGACTTGACGACACCTAACAACAACAACAGTGTTATTTTAGGTTTTATATGTTACTTGGTATGATTTGGTAGGTTATTTTTTGGGTCTGAGAATGCTAAAAACTTTTCCCTTATAAATTAATGGTAATTGCTTCTTCGCTTTATGCCATTTCTGATTACGAAAGATTTCATAGTAACACTCTACTTTCGGATAGAAGGGGAAACCTGTAACTTGACTATTAAGGTTTATAAACCAACTTAGAATAATGTATTTTCTACTCATAACACTCATAAGACCAATAGCCATTTGATCTAGTAAACTGTAGACAGTCCTTCTTTGGTATCTGTGTGGGATTGGTTCCAGGACCACCCCCACCGGAACCAAAATCCGAGGATGCTCAAGTCCCCTATATAAAATGTCATAGTATTTGCATATAATGAACACACACCCACCTGTATACTTTAAATCATCTCTAGATTACTTATAATACCTAATACAATGTAAATGCTATGTAAATCGTTGTTTCATCACAGTTGAAGACTTGATCTGGAAGGTGGCTTTTCTCTTCTATGAGTTTCTGGTGCTCTTCTGGGAGCGCTGATGCTGCCTGGGCATCAGCCGATGCCTATTTGCCAGTGATCTTTTTTTTTTTTCTTTTTTTTTATTGTGCTTTAAGTGAAAATTTACAACTCAAGTTAGTCTCTCATACAAAAATTTATACATACATTGTTATGCGACCCTAGTTGCTCTCCCTATACTGTGACAGCACAATCCTGCTTTCCACCCCGGATTTCCAGTGTCCATTCAACCAGGTCCTGACCCTCTTTGCCTTCTCATCTCGCCTCTGGATGGGAGTTGCCCATTTAGTCTCATGTATCTACTTGAGCTAAGAAGCACACTCTTCATGAGCATTAATTTATGTCCCATAGTCCAGTATAATCTTTGTTTGAAGAGCTGGCCTTGGGAATGGTCTTAGTATTGGGCTAACAGAGAGTCTGGGGGCCGTGTCTTCCAGGGCCCCTCCAGTTTCAGTCAAACCGTTAAGTCTGGTATTTTTACTAGAAATTAAGTTTTGCAACTCACTTTTCTCCAGTTCCATCAGGGACTCTCTGTTGTTTTCCCTGATAGGATGGTCATTGGTGGTAGCCAGGCACCATCTAGTTCTTCTGGTCCCAGGCTGATGAAGTCTCTGGTTTATTGTGGCCCTTTCTGTCTCTTGGGCTAATACTTTTCCTTGTGTCTATAGTGTTCTTCATTCTCTTTTACTCCATGTGGGTTGGGACAAACTGACACATCTTAGATGGCCACTCACTAGCTTTTAAGACCCCAGACACCACTCACCAAAGTGGGATGCACAACATTTTCTTACTAAACTTTGTCATGCCAATTGACATAGATGCCCCTGACACCATGGTCTCCAGACCCCTGCCCCTGCTACTCTGTCCCTCAGAGTATTTCATTGTATTCAGAAAACTTCTTAGCTTTGGTTTAGTCCAGTTGTGCTGACTTCCCCTGTAATGTGTGCTGTCCTTCCCTTCACCAAAGATAATTCTTGTCCACTATCTAGTTAGTGAATACCCCTTTCCCTCCCTACCCTTGTAGCCAGCAAAGAATGTTTTCTTCTGTGTTTAAACCGTTTCTTGAGTTCTTACAATAGTGGTCTTATACAATATTTGTCCTTTTGCAACTGACTAAATTCACTCAGCATAATGCCTTTCAGATTCTTCCATGTTATGTTTCACGGCTTCATCGTTGTTCTTTATCGTTGCGTAGTATTCCATTGGGTGAATATACCATAATTTGTTTATCCATTCATCCGCTGATGGACACCTAGGTTGTTTCCATCTTTTTGCTATTGTGAACAGTGCATATACCTATTGTGTGACGGCTCTTATTTCTCTAGGATATATTCCAAGGAGTGGGATTGCTGGATTGTATGGTACTTCTATTTCTATCTTTTTAAGGAACACCAAATAGATTTCCAAAGTGGTTGTACCATTTTACATTCCCAGCAACAGTGTGTAAGTGTTCCAGTATCTCCACAACCTCTCCAACATTTATTATTTTGTGTTTTTTGGATTAATGCTAGCCTCGTTGGTGTGAGATGGTATCTCATTGCAGTTTTAATTTGCATTTCTCTAATGGCTAATGATTGTGAGCATTTCCTCATGTGTCTGTTAGCCACCTGAATGTCTTCTTTGGTGAAGTGCCTGTTCATATCCTTTGCCCATTTTTTAATTGGGTTATTTGTCTTTTTGTTGTTGAGGTTTTACAGTATCTTGTAGATTTTAGAGATTAGATGCTGATCGGATTTGTCATAATCAAAAATTTTTTCCCAGTCTGTAGGATGTCTTTTGACTCTTTTGGTGAAGTCTTTTGATGAGCATAAGTGCTTGATTTTTAGAAGCTCCCAGTTATCTAGTTTCTCTTCTGGTGTTTGTGCATTGTTACTTATGGTTTGTATTCTGTTTATGCCATGTATTAGGGCTCCTAGCACTGTCCCTATTTTTTTCTTTCATGATCTTCATCATTTTATTTTATATTGAGGTCTTTGATCCATTTTGAGTTAGTTTTTGTGCATAGTGTGAGGTATGGGTCTTGTTTCATTTTTTTGCAGATGGATATCTGGTTATGTCAGCACCATTTGTTAAAAAGACTGTCTTTTCCCCATTTAACAGACTTTGGACCTTTGTCAAATATCAGCTACTCATAGGTGGATGAATTTACGACTGGGTTCTCAATTCTGTTCCATTGTCTATGGATCTATTGTTGTACCAGTACCAGGCTGTATTGATACCATGGTGGTATAACAGGTTCTAAAATCAGGTAGTGTGAGGCCTCCCACTTTGGTCTTCTTCTTCAGTAATGCTTTACTTATCCAGGGCCTCTTCCCTTTTCATATGAAGTTGGTGATTTATTTCTCCATCTCATTAAAAAATGTTGTTGGAATTTGGATCGGGAGTGCATTGTATCTGTAGATTGCTTTGGGTAGAATCGACATTTTCACAATTTTGAGTCTTCCTATCCATGAGCAAGGTTTGTTTTTCCACTTACGTAGGTCTCTTTTGGTTTCTTGCAGTAGTATCTTGTAGTTTTCATTGTATAGGTCTTTTACATCTCTAGTTAGATTTATTCCTAAGTATTTTATCTTCTTGGGGGCTATTGTAAATGTTATTGATTTGGTGATTTCCTTTTAGAAGCTTTCTTTGTTGATGTAGAGAAATCTAACTCATTTTTGTATGTTTATCTTATATCCTGATACTTTGCCGAAATTTTCTATTAGTTCCAGTAGTTTCCTTGAGGATTCTTTGTGGTTTTGTGTGTATAAGATCATATCATCTGCAAATAGAGATACTTTTACTTCTTCCTTACCAATTTGGATGCCCTTTATTTCTTTTTCTTTTTTTTTTTGGCTTGGACCTCCAGCCCAATGTTGAATAAGAGTGGTGATAAAGGGCATCCTTGTCTGGTTCCCGTTCTCAAGGGGAATGATTTCAAACTTTCTCCATTTAGGATGCTGTTGGCTATTGGCTTTGTATAAATGCCCTTAATTATGTAGAGGAATTTCCCTTCTATTCCTATTTTGCTGAGAGTTTTTATCATGAATGAATGTTGGACTTTGTCGAATGCCTTTTCTGCATCAATTGATAATATCATGTGGTTCTTATCTTTTGTTTTATTTATGTGATGGATTACATTGATTGTTTTTCTAATGTTGAACCATCCCTGCATACCTGAAATAAATCCCACTTGGTCACAGTGAATTATATTTTTGATACGTTGTTGAATTCTATTGGCTAGATTTTGTTGAGGATTTTTCTGTCAATGTTCATGAGGGATATTGGTCTGTAATTTTCTTTTATTGTGGTGTCTTTACCTGGTTTCGGTATCAGGGTTATGGTGGCTTCATAGAATGAATTTGTCCCCTGTGATCTTGAAGTTCTTGAGACTGTAGTGCTTTATATAGCTAGCCAGCCATCCCTTACTAGGCTGAAACTCCTTCTTCTCACTCTCCTAAACTCCCTCACACTTAGCCTTTGAGGTGCTCTGACCACTTCATTGCTTTTTAGAGGCCATTTTTTTTTTCAGAAATAAAAGGTGCACACAATGCAAGTAGCGAAAGAAGGAGATGCAAGGTCAACAATTCTAAAAAAAACAGTGCGAGAGAGACGGAGGATCTATGAAATGACGGGAGACTACAGCAGGGGATGCCTACACATCACTTCATTTATGTGGTTTCAGCCTACAGCTTGGCAGGGCAAATTCAAGTTTTGCTTTTTGGAACTTTCTTTCCCCTCCCTCCCCCAAATATGTTCTATCCGTGGTTAGTTGAATCTGCAGATATGGAGGGCTGGCTGTACAGTAAAACCTGGAATACCCAGAAACATCAGGATAATATTTTTCTTTTCTTTTTTCAAAATTACAGATTTGAAATGATAATACATACATATGGTTGAAATATTTAAAAGAGGATATATTGAAAAGTTTCCCTCCCACCTCTGACTCCCCACCATCCAATTCACCTCTCCATAGGCACCAACTGTTACTAGTTGTTTTGGTGTGTGTCTCTGTCCAGAGATGTTTTATGTATATAAGAAATTTATATTTATTACTTTTGTGCCCCTCTTTTACACTGTTGGTAGCATACTCTGCACACTATTTCACACCTTGCTTTCTTTAATTAACAATGTTTTGGAAATCTTTACATCAGTACAAAATATTTCCTTTTCTATTTCCTTTTTTTTGGTAACTGCATAGTATTCCACATATGAGTATGCCATAATTTATTTCATCCACTTGAAGGATTTACTACATTGTTTCCAATCCCTTACATTATAAGCAATGCTGCAATGAATTATCTTGTACATGTATCATTTTGTACATGTGTTTTAACTGTAAGATAAATTTCTAGAAGAGAAATCACTGGACCAATGGATAAGTACATTTGTAATTATTTTGTTTTATTGTGGTTTGGGTGAAAGTTTACAAAGAAAATTAATTTCCCATTCAACAATTTATAGACATTTTGTTTCCTGACATTAGTTGCAATCCCCTCAATATGACAGTACTCTACCCACTTCCTCCCTGGGTACCCCATTTCCATTTGCCCATCCTTCCTGTCCCTTCCTGCCTTCCGAACTTTGTTTCTGGGCTAATGCTACTCTTTTGGTTTCATAGGGTTGATTGTTCTGAGAAGCATGCTCCTCATGGGTGTTACTGTTCACTTCATAGGCCTGTCTATTGTTTGGCTGAAAGGTGATCTCTGGGAGTGGGTTCAGTTCCAGGTTTGAAGGGTGTCCAAGGGCCATAGTCTCAGGGGTTCCACCAGACTCAATCAGACCAGTAAGTCTGGTCTTTTTTATGAATTTGAGTTTTGTTCTACATTTTTCTCCCACCCTGTCTGGCACCTTCTATTGTGATCCCAATCAGAGCAGTCAGTAGTGCTAGCTGGGCACCATCTACTTCTTCTGGTCTCAGACTATTGGAGGCTGTAATTCGTGTGATCCATTAGTCCTTTGGACTAATTGTTTCCTTGAATCTTTTTTTCTTCACTCTTCTTTGCTATGGACGAGAAGAAACCAATAGTTGTATCTTAGATAGCCACTTGCAAGCTTTTAAGACCCCAGTCGCTACTCAACAAAAGTAGGATATAGAATATTGTCTTTATGGACTATGTTATGCCGATTGACCCAGATGTCGTCTGAGACTATGGTCCTAAGCCCTTAAGCTCAATGACTCAGTTCCTCAAGCTGTTTGGTTATGGCTAAGGAATATTCATAACTTTGTCCCCTGTGTGCACTACTATATCCATGGATATCTTGCAGCACATACAAATACATATATAGAAATATCCTCTGCCAAGTCTATATGTGCTTGTGGGTGTACTCCCATATGCTATCTCACAACTATTCAGCTTTCATATTTTGCTATGTATCCACTCGTAAATTACTGTTTGTTATTACTGTTATTACAGGATTATGTGTGTAATAGTATTTACCTTTGCTGCCTTTTACTATTGTGTACCTCCCAATGTCTTCCTTTGACTTGGTCATATTGTGCTGACATCCCCCTTATTGTGTACTGCCTTTCCCTTCACCCAAGTTAATACATGTCTACTATCTAGTTAGTGATTTCCCCTCCACATCGCTCCCTTCCTTTGTAACCATCAAAGAATGTTTCTTTCTGTGTGCAAATCTTTTCTTGACTTTTTATAATAGTTGTTTCATACAATATTTGTCCTTTCATGATTGACTTATTTTACTCAGCATAGTGTCCCCCAGGTTCATCCATGTTGTAAGATCTTTTGAAGAGTCATCATTAATATTGCATTGTATTCCACTGTGTGTATGTACCATAGTTTGTTTATCCATTCATCCATTGCTGGACACTTAGGTTGTTTCCATCTTTTTGCTGTTGTAAATAATGCTGCGATGAACATGGGTGTGCATATATCTATTCGCGTCACGGCTCTTATTTATCTAGGATATATACCTAATAGTGGGATTGCTTGATTATATGGTATGTCTATTTCTAACTTTTTAAGGATGTTAGAAAAGCCATACCTTTTTCCACAGTAGTTGTACAATTTTACAATCCCACCAGCAGTATATGAGAGTTCCAATTTCCCCACACCCTCACCAGGATTTGTTGTTCTCCATTTTTTTGATCATTGCCATTATTGATGGAATACCAATTGAGAAGTTGCAACACAGATGCAGCACTGGAGGTGCTCACTCATCTATGCCAAGAAATTTGGAAGACAGCTACCTGGCCACCCAACTGGAAGAGATCCATATTTGTATGCATTCCAAAGAAAGGTGATCCAACAGAATGCAAAATTATAAAAAAATATTAATATCACTCACAACTAAAATTTTGCTGAAGATCATTCAAAAGTGGCTGCAGCGGTATATCGACAACGAACTGCCAGAAATTCAAGCTGGATTCAGAAGAGGACATGGAACAAAGGGTATCATTGCTAATGTCAGATGGATCCTGGCTGAAAGCAGAAAATACCAGAAAGATGTTTACCTGTGTTTTATTGACTACGCAAAGGCATTTGACTATGTGGATCACAATAAATTATGGATAACGTTGTGAAGAATGAGAATTCCAGAACACTTTGTGCTCATGAGGAACCTGTACATAGATCAAGAAGCAGTGGTTTAAAGTCAGGAATAGTGTGCGTCAGGGTTGTATCCTTTCACCATACCTATTCAATCTGTACGCTGAGCAAATAATCCAACAAGCTGGACTATATGAAGAAGAATGGGGCATCAGAATTGGAGGAAGATTCATTAACAACCTGCATTTTGTAGATGACACAACCTTTCTTGCTGAAAATGAAGAGAGCTTGAAGAACTTACTGATGAAGAGCAAAGACCACAGCCTTTGGAATGGATTACACCTCAAAATAAAGAAAACAGAAATCCTCATGACTGGACCAATAAGTAACATCATGATCAACGGAGAAAAGATTGAAGTTGTCAAGGATTTCATTTTACTTGGATCCACAATCAATGCCCACGGAAGTAGTAGTCAAGAAATCAAACGACGTATCACATTGGGCAAATCTGCTGCAAAATACCTCCTTAAAGTGTTAAAAAGCAAAGATGTCACTTTAAGGACTAAAGTGTGCCTGACCCAAGCCATGGAGTTTTCAATCTCCTCATATGCATGTGAAAGCTGGACGATGAATAAGGAAGACCAAAGAAGAATTGATGCCTTTGAATTATGGTGCTGGTGAAGAATGTTGAATATACCATGGACTGCCAGAAGAATGAACAAATCTGTCTTGGAAGAAGTACAGCCAGAATGCTCCTTAGATGCAAGGATGATGAGATTTTGTCTCACGTACTTTGGACATGTTATCAGGAGATAATATGTCCCTGGAGAAGGACATCATGCTTGGTAAGGTAGAGGGTCAGGGAAAAGAGGAAGACCCTCAAAGAGATGGCTTGACACAGTGGCTGCAACAATGGGTTCAAGCATAACAACAATTGGGAGGATGACTCAGGGCTGGGCTGTGTTTCATTCTGTTGTACTTGGGGTCACTATGAGTCAGAACCAACTTGACAGCACCTAACAACAACAACAATGGCTAATGATCACGAGCATCTCTTCATGTATTTGTTGGCCATCTGAATGTCTTCCTTGGTGAAGTGTCTGTTCGTGTCCTTTGCTCATTTTTAATTGGATTGTCTTTTTGTTGTTGAGGTGTTGAAGTTTTCTGTAAATTTTGAAGGTAAATCCCTTGTCAGATATGTCGTTGCCAAAGTTTTTTTCCCAGTCTTTAGGTTCTCTTTTTACTATTTTGGAGAAGTCTTTTGATGCAAATAAATGTTTAATTTTTAGGAAGTCCCAGTCGTCTGGTTTATCTTCTGCTGTTTGTGCATTTTTTAGTTATGTTTGATAGTCTATTTATGCCATAAATTTAGGGCCTCTAGGTTTGCCCCTATTTTTTTCTTCCATGATCTTTATAATTTTAGGTTTTATATTTAGATCTTTGATCCATCTTGAATTAGTTTTTGTATGTGGTATGAGGTATGGATCCTGTTTCATTTTTCTGCAAATGGATATCCAGTTTTCCAGCACCATTTGTTAAAGAGACTCTCTTCCCCATTTAACGGATTTCAACCCTTTGTCAAAGATCAGCTGTTCATAGGTGGTTGGATTTACTTCTGGATTCTCAATTCTGTTCCATTGATTGATGTGTCTGTTGGTGTACCAGCACCATGTATTTTGACTACTGTGGCTGTATAGTAGGTTCTGAGATTGGGAAGTGTGAGGCCTCCTAATTTGTTTTTCTTCAGTAGTGCTTTGCTTCTCTGGGGTCTCTTTCCTTTCCAAATAAAGTTGGTGATTAGTTTTCCATATCTTTAAGGAAGATTGATGGAAACTGGATCAGGATTGCTTTATGTCTATAGATCGCTTTGGATAGTATTGACATTTTCACAATGTCAAGTCTTCCTATCAATGAGTATGGTATGTTCTTCCATTTACATAAGTCTCTTTTGGTTTTCTGCAGTAGTGTTTTGTAGTTTTCTTTGTATAAGTCTTTTACATCCCTGGTTAGGTTTATTCCTAAGTATTTTATCTTTTGGGGGGCTACTGTTAATGGTATTGTTTTCCTGATTTCCTTTTTGGAGTTCTCTTGTTAGTGTAGAGAAATCTGAATTTTGTATATTGATCTTGTACTCTGCCACTTTGCAGAATCTTTCTATTGGTGACAGTAGCTTTCTTGTACAATCTCTGGGATTTTCTATGTATAGGCTCATATCATTTGTGAATAGGGATAATTTTATTTTGTCCTTACCAATTTGGATGCCTTTTATTTCCCTTTCTTGCCTCATTGCTCTGGCTAGGACTTCCAGTACAATATTGAATAAGAGTGGTGAGAAAGGGCATCCTTGTCTGGTTCTCATTCTCAAGGGGGATGCTTTCAGTCTCTCTCTGTTGAGAATAATGGTTTCGTATATGTGTCCTTAATTACACTGAGGAATTTCCCTTCTATTTTGCTGAAAGTTTTTATCAGGAATGGGTGTTGGATTTTACAAAATGCCTTTTCTGCATTGATTGATATGATCATGTGGTTCTTTTCCTTTGTTTTGTTTGTGGTGAATTACATTGGTTTATTTGCTAATGTTGAACCATACCATCCTTGCATCCCTGCTATGAACCCCACTTTGTCATGATGTGTTGTTTCTTTGATATGGTGTTGGAGTCTATTGGCTAGGATTTTGTTGAGAATTTTTGCGTCTATGTCCATGAGGGATATTGGTCTATAATTTTCTTTTTTAGTGGCATCTTTGCCTGTCTTTGGCATCAGGGTTATGCTTGCTTCATATAAAATTTGGAAGTATTCATGCTTTTCTATGTTCTGGAATAGTTTGAGTAGAATTGGTGTCAGCTCTTCTCTGAATGTTTGGTAGAATTCTCCAGTGAAGCTGTCTGGGCCAGGGCTTTTGTTGTTGTTGGGAGTTTTTTAATGACCTCTTCAATTTCTTCCTTTGTTATGAGTCTGTTCAAATTTTCTACCTCAGTTCCTGTTAGTTTAGGTAGGTAATGTTTTTCTAGATATTTGTCCATTTCTTCTAGGTTTTCAAATTTGTTGGAGTATAGTTCTTCAAAGTATTCTGTTATTACCCTTTTTAATTCAGTCAGCTCTATTGTAATGTCTCCCTTCTCATTTCTTATTTGTGTTATTTGTGTCTTCTCCTTTTCTTCCTTTGTCAATTTTGCCAGCAGTTTGTCTATTTTATTAATTATTTCAAAGAATCCACTTCTAGTCTTGTTATTCTTTCTATGGTTTTTTGTTTCATTTATTTCTGCTGTAATCTTTATTATTTCCTTGCTTCTGGTGACTGTGGGCTTTTTTTGCTACTCTTTTTCTGTATGTTGGAGTTGTAGGGTTAAGGTATTGATTTTGGCTCTGTCTTCCTTTTCATGTGTACATTTATTGTTATAAATTGGCCTCTAGTCGTTATTTTTGCTGTGTCCTAAAATTTTTGGTATGTTGTGTTTTCATTCTTGTTTGATTGTAGAATTTTTTTTATTTCATTTTTTATTTCTTCTATTATCCAGTGGATTTTAAGCAGGGTGTTATCAGTTTTCATGTATTTGATTTTTTTCCTTGTTCTTCCTGTTATTGATTTCTAATTTTATGGCATTGTGATCCGAGAAGGTTCTTTGTATTATTTCAGTGTTTTTGAATTTGTTGAGGCTTGCTTTGTGGACTAACATATGGTCTATTCTGGAGAATGATCCGTGTGCACTGGAAAAGAATGTGTACTGTGCTGTTGTTGGGTGGAGTGCTCTGTGTATGTCTATGAGATCAAGTTGGTTGATTGTGTTGTTTAGATCTTCTGTATCTTTGCTGAATTTCTTCCTAGTTGTTTTGTCCTTTAACAAAAGTGGTGTGTTAAAGCCTGCTACTATTATTGTGGAGTTGTCTATTTCTCTTTTCAATTCTGTTAAAGTTTGCTTTACATTTTCAGAGCTCTTTCATTGGGTCCATAGATATTTATTTTGGTTATGTCCTCTTGTTGGATTGACCCTTAGTTATTATATAATGCCCCTCCTTGTCTCTTATGCTGGTTTTTGCCTTAAAGTCTATTTTAAACACAGATTAGTATTGCCACTCCTGCTCTTTTTTGGTTGGCATTTGCTTGATATATTTTTTTCTATCCTTTGATTTTTATCTTATTTTTATCTTTGTGTCTGAAGTGTGTCTCTTGTAGGCAGTATATTGATGGGTTGTGTTTCTTATCCATTCTGCCACTCTCTGTCTCTTGACTGGTGCATTTAATTCATTTCATGATTTTCTTCTTTTTTATTTAGGTAAGAAGGTTTATTCATTTTCTTTGTGATTACCCTGAAATGTATCTTCCTAAGTTTAAAATGGTTTATTCTATCTTGATATCACCTTGACTTCCTCTCCATATGGAAGTTCTGTAACTACACCATTTATTCTCTCTTTTTGTTTTGAAGTTGTCATCATTTACAGATTGATGTCTCTGGTCCCCTATTTTCAGTCATGTAGCTTATTTTATTTTTGAAAATTATTTATCTGGGTTGATTTCCAGGTGATGTTGCCATGTGACTTAATCTCAGGTTGGTGTCTGATGTGGTTGGTTCTCTGTCTGAAGGACTGTCTTTAGTATTTCTTGTAAGGTTGGTCTGGTTTTGATGAATTCTCTTAATCTCTATTTATCTGGAAATGTCCTAATTTTGCCATCATATTTGAGGGACAATTTTGCTGGATACATAATTCTTGGTTGGCAATTTTTTTCTTTCAGGGGTTTTATATCTGTCCTTCCATGGCCTTCTTGCCTGCATGGTTTCTGCTGAGAAATCAGAGCTTAGTCTTACTGATTTCCCTAGGTAGGCAATGTTTCATTTTTCCTGAGCTGCTCTCAAGAGTCTTTCTTTGTCTTTGGTTTTGCAAAGTGTGATTATAATATGTCTCGGTGATTTTCCATTAGGTTCTGTCCTATTTGGGGTTTATTGAGCTTCTTTAGTGGATATCTTCTCGTATTTCATGATATTAGGGAAGTTTTCTGCCAGTAAATCTTTTTTTCTTGTCTCTTCCTGTTTTGGAATTCTGATCAGATATAAATTATTCCTCTTGATAGTGTCCCACATAACTCTTAGGCTTTCTTAATTATTCGTCATTCTTTTTTTTTATTGTTCCTCTAATAGATTGGGATCAAGTGATTTGTCTTCTATTTCACTGCTTCTGTCTTCCATTGCTCCAATTCTACTCCTTTGCCCCTCCAATGCGTTATGTATTTTTGAATTTTTAGTGTAAATATTCTGGATTTCTAGTTGCTGATTTTGTATGGTTTCTAAATGTCTATTTATTTTGTCATTTTGTTCTTGCATTGTTTTGCTGAATTCTTCTAGAGCTTTGTCTGTGTTTTTCTTGATTTTGTCTGTGTTTTCCTTGGTCTCTTGGAAGGCCCTATATATAAGTCTTTTGAATTCCTTATCAGGTAGTTTTATTACCATTTCTTCCTCAGGGAAGCTTCCTGGTTCTTTATTTTGGTCACTTGCTGGAGTCATCTTGTCTTGCTTCTTTAGGTGATTTGATATTGTCTGCTGTTTCTGAGGCATTACAGTGTTATTATATTTACTTATTAATTGTATGTTTGTTTGCTGCATCTGATTTTTTTGTTGCTTTGTTTTGGTGTATCTAGGGAGGCAAGATGGTCATGCTACTCTGGTTGCTAGTCTGGCTGCACTGGAGCACTCACCCTGCCTCCAGGTGGGTGGGGTAGTCGTTGGGTGTATGATCATGGGTCTCTTTTTGCTGGTTTTGTGGAGTGGCTGAGGGTGGTTTGAGTGAGCGTTGGGCACCATCTATCATCAGTCCAGTGGAGCAGGAACGGGCAGTGGCACTCACCAAGTGGATGGGACAGCAGGTTTTGTGGGTGTGGCTGGCTGATAGGGCCACTGTCACTGCCTCCCACCAGATGGGGGGGTGAGTGGCAGGCAGGTGCATGCATGGTGGTGCTGTCACTGTCTCTCACATGGAGGGAGGAGGGTGCAAGTGGTGGGCTCACATGTGTATGGTCATGCACTTGCTACCTCTTGGTGAGTGGGGGGAGAGGGGTGAGAGATGCCAGACAAGGGGAAGGGGGAGGGGGTGGCTGGTGAGTGCCAACACTGTTGTGCTGTTGCCATCTCTTGTGGGGTGGGGGAGGAGAGGGGCAAGTGGCAGGCAAGTGTGTGTGTGGTTGTGCCATCTCTGCCTCTTGCTGGGCAGAGGGAGGGGGAAGGGATGTTGGCTGGGTCAGCAGGTAGGAGGAGCATGGCGAGGGTCAGAGGGTGGGAGGGGCCAGGTGAGCAGCTGGTGCCATGCTGGAGCTGCCTGCACCACTTGCCTGGGCCAGAGGGCAGAAGAGGCAGGGTGAGCAGCCAGCTTCATGTCAGGGTTGGCTTGCCACTGCTAGGAGGGGTCGTCAGGTGGAGGGGTGATGGTTGAGGCAGGGTGGGAGGGTGGCAGCTGGGGCTGGGTGGGAGAAAGGGAAGATCATACGTTGGTCACCAGCAGTCTGGGCTGCAGGGATAGGGAGGGGGAGAATGCTCTCTGGTCACTGGGGAAGTGTGCCTGGGCTCTTCCCATTGGCTGCAGCCAGGAACCAAGACCTTATTTCACTCCGGGTATGTCTACACACAGCTACTCTGTGCGCTGTTGGGAATTCTGTGAATTTGACTTCTGTGCTCCCCACCCATAACTACTGTTGTCTTTGTCTCAAGATGGCCATACTGTGCTGGCCAACCTTACAGGGCCCATCTACTCTGTCTCTTCTCATTCATTGTTTTCAGTTTCTTCTTCCAATCAGTGTTCAATCTAGTTATTTTTCCTTTTATTTGATGGTCAAGGTTCCAGGATTGTCCTCTGTATCTATTTCACTTGGCTTCTCTGGTCTTTGCTGTAGAGGAATGGTGTGGTGTGTCTGACTAAGCTGCCAATTTAACATAAAATCCTGTAATTTTTTTATATATATAATTGTATTTACTTTGTTGTTGTTGACAATATACACAACAAAACATACACCAATTCAACAGTTTCTACATGTACCATCTAGTGACATTGATCACATTCTTTCAGTTGTGCAACCATTCTAACCCTCTTTTTCTGAGTTGTTCCTTCCCCATTAACACGAATTCACTGCCCCCCTAAGGTTTCTATCTAATCTTTTGAGTTACTGTTGTCAATTCAATCCCATTAGATAGTTCTTTTTTTAAATTGTGTTTTAGTTGAAAGTTTTCTGTGCAAATTAGTTTCTCATTCAAAAATTTATACACAAATTATTTTGTGACATTGGTTGCAATCCCGGCAAAGTGTCAACACTTTCTCCCTTTCCCTTTCCACCGCAGTTCTCTGTGTTCTTTTGACCAGTTTTCCTGTCCCTTTCTGCCTTCTCATCTTTCTACTTGGGCAGGGGTTGACCATTTGGTCTTGTACACTTGACTGAACTAGGAAGCATGTTCCTCACGTGTGTTATTGTTTTATACGCCTGTCTAATCTTTGGCTGAAAGGTAGATTTCAGGAGTGGCTTCAGTTCTGTGTTAGCAAGGTGCCTAGGGGCCATAGTCTCGGGGATTCCTACAGTCTCTGTCAGACCAGTAAGTCTGGTCTTTTTTGTGAATTTGAATTTTGTTCTACATTTTTCTCCCATTCTGTCCAGGACCCTCTATTGTGATCCCTGTCAAAGTGGTCAGTGGTGGTAGCCAGGCACCATCTAGTTCTGGACTCAGGCTGGTGGAGGCTCTGGTTCTTGTGGTTCATTAGTCCCTTGGACTAATATTTTCTTTGTGTCTTTGGTTTTCTTCATTCTCCTTTGCTCCAAACGTGATGGAACAAATAGATGTATTTTATATAGCCACTTGCAAGCTTTTAAGACCCCAGATGCTACTCACCAAAGTAGGATGTAGAACATTTTCTTTACAAACTATGTATGCCAATTGACTGAGACCGTGGTCCCCAGCCCTCAACCCCAGTAACTCAGTCCCTCAAGGTGTCTGGATATGTGTAGGAAGCTTCCATGTCTTTGCCTTAGTCAAGTTGTGCTGACTTTCTCTATATTGTGTGTTGTCTTTCCCTTCACCAAAGTTAACACTTGTCTACTATCTAGTTAGTGATTTCCCGTCCCCATCCCTCCCTTCCCTTGTAACTATCAAAGATTGTTTTCTTCTGCGTGTAAACCTTTTCTTGGATTTTTATAATAATGGTCTCATGCAATATCTGTCCTTTTGTGATTGACTTATTTCACTCAACATAATGTTCTCCAGATTCATCCATGTTGCAAGATGTTTCACGGATTCATCATTGTTCTTTATTGTTCTGTAGTATTCGATTGTGTGTATGATTTGTTGATGGGCACTTAGGTTGTTTCCATCCTTTTGCTATTGCAAATAATGCTGCAGTGAACATGGGTGTGCATATGTCTATTTGTGGGACGGCTCTTATTCCTCTAGGATATATTCCTAGGAGTGGGATTGCTGGATCGTATGATATTTCTATTTCTAGCATTTTAAGGGGGCACCATATTGTTTTCCATAATGGTTGTACCATTTTACATTCCTACCAGCAGTGCATAAGAGTTCCAATCTCCCTGCAACTTCTCAAGTATTTGTTATTTTATGTTTTTTTTTTTGATTCGTGCCATCTCATCGTAGGTGCAGTAGTTAAACGTTTGGCTACTAACCAAAAGGTCAGCAGTTTGAATCTACCAGCCACTCCTTGGAAACCCTATGGGGAAGTTCTGCTCTGTCCTAAGAGTTGCTACGAGTCAGAATCGGCTCCATGGCAATTGCTTTAGATTTTTTTGGGGTGGCTAATGATCATGAGCATTTCCTTACGTGTCTGTTAACCGCCTGAATGTCTTCTTCGGTGAAGTGTCTGTTCAGAGCCTTTGCCCATTTCTTCATTGTATTATTTGTCTTTTTGTTATTGAGATGTTGAAGTATTCTATAGATTTTAGAAATTAAGCACTTGTTGGATATGTCATAGACAAAAGTTTTTTCCCAGTCTGTAGATTCTCTTTTTGCTCCTTTGGTGAAGTCTTTTGATGAGCGTAAGTGTTTTACTTTTTAGGAGCTCCCACTTATCAAGTTTATCTTCTGGTGTTTGTGCATTGTTAGCTATGGTTTGTATTCTATTTATGCCATGTACTATGGTCCCTGGCATTGTCCCTATTTTTCTTCTATGATCTTTATTGTTTTAGGTTTTACATTTAGGTCTTTGATCCATTTTGAGTTATTTGTGTATGGTGTGAGGTATGGGTCCTGTTTCATTTTTTTACAGTTGGCAATCCAGGTTTGCCAGCACCGTTTGTTAAAAAGACTGTCTCCTCCCCCATTTAATGGACTTGGATCTTTTGTCAAAGATCAGCTGACCACAGGTGGATGAATTTACCTCTAGGTTCCTGTTTCTGTTCCATTGGTCTTTGTGTCTGCTGTTGTAACAGTACCAGGCTGTTTTGACTACCATGGCTGTAGACTAGCTTCTGATATCAGGTAGTATGAGGCCTCCTACTTTGTTCTTTTTCTTCAATAGTTCTTTGCTTATCCATGGCTTCTTTCCTTTCCATATAAAGTTGATTAGTTTTTTCATCTTGTTAAAGAATGCTGTTGGTGTTTGGATTGGGATTGCATTGTATCTGTAGATCGCTTTGGGTAGAACAATGTTGAGTCTTCCTATTCATGAGCATGTTATGTTTTTCCACTTGTGTAGGTCTCTTTTGGTTTCTTAAAGTAGTGTTTTGCAGTTTTCTTTGTATAGGTCTTTTACATCCCTGGTTAGATTTATTCTTAAGTATTTTATTTTTTTAGGGGCTAGATAAAAATGAGCACAATGCTGAAGGCAGACTTTTTTTTTTTTTTTACTAGTGAAGTGAAACTATTGTTTGGTTTTAAGAAAACTTTAGGGGATATTTTTGTTTTAAGGTTTAAAGATTATCTCAGGGCAATAGTTTCAGGGGTTCATCCAACCTTCATGGCTCCAGGAAGTCTGGAGTCCATGAGAATTTGAAATTCTGGTCTGTATTTTCCCCTTTTGATCAGGATTCTTGTATGGAATCTTTGATCAAAACATTCAGTAATGGTAGCCAGGCACCTTCCAGTTCTTCTGGTTTTATGGCAAAGAAGACAGTTGTTCATGAAGGCAGTTAGCCACACATTCCATATCCTACTCCTGTTCCTGACTCTCCTTCCTCCTCTGTTGTTCCAGGTGAATAGAGACCAACTATTGTTCCTTGGATGGCCACTTGCAAGCTTTTAAGTCCCTGGGCACTACACATCAAACCAAAAGGTAGAACAGAGGCACTAAACATGTTATTAGGCTAATTAGCTGGGATGTCCCATGAAACCATGACCCTACAACTACAAACAAGAAACCAAATCCAATGAGGTTTTTGGTTGTACATAAGCAGCCTCAGCAGCTACTTTTTTTTTTTTTTTTGTCATTGTTCTAAATATATCCATCACACAACTTTTGCCAATTCAACTTTTTACAGGTGTACAACTTATTGACAACAATTACAGTAAACACTACCCTCAACCAACAGGATATTTCCATCATGGTTAACTCCTCCTATCCCCCTCCCTACAGCAGCTGGTAACCACTAATAAACTTTGTTCTCTATACGTATCTTTTTTTGTCTTTTTATATAAGTGAGGTTGTCATGGTTTGAATTATGTCCCCAAAAAAATGTGTGTATCAATTTGGCTAGGCCATGATTCCTGGTACAGTATGATTTTCCTGTATGTTGTAAACCTGCCTCTATGATGTTAATGAGGGAAGATGGGTGACAGTTGTGTTAGTAAGGCAGGACTGGTTCTACAAGACTGGATTGTGTCCTGAGGCAGGCTCTTGAGATATAAAAGACAGAAGTGAGCAGAGAGACAGGGGGACCTCATACCATCAAGAAAGCAGTGCCAGGAGCAGAGCACGTCCTTTGGACCGGGGTCCCTGCACCGAGAAGCTCCTAGTCCTGGGGAACACTGATGAGAAGACCAAGAGAGAGAGAAAGCCTTCCCCTGGAGCTGACACCCTGAATTTGGACTTTTAGCCTACTTTGACTATGAGGAAATAAACTTCTCTTCATTAAAACCATCCACTTGTGGTATTTCTGTTATAGCAGCGCTAGATGACTAAGACAGAGGTCATACAATATTTGTCCTTTTGTGACTGACTTATTTCACTCACCATAATGTATTCAAGCTCCATCCATATTGTAGCGTGTATCAAGACTTTATATCTCCTACTTGCTGAGTAGTATTCCATTGTATGTATGTACCACATATTGTTTATCCATTCATCTGTTGATGGACATTTAGGTTTTTTCCACCTTTTAATTATTGTGAATAGTACTGCAATGAATATTGGTGTACAGACAGTCCCCAGGTTATGAATGAGATCCATTGCTAACTGTGTCTTTAAGTTGAATGTGTAGGTAAGTTGGAATGGGTGCATATGGTTCTTATTTAACCTTACTTTAATGCAAGAAAAGGCTCAAAGCCTTTTCAGTGATTTAAAATGTGCATGTGCAGCAAGTAAAGGTGATCGTGATGAAGAATTTTTTGCAAGTAGGGATTGGGTCAATTTTTCAAGGTGAGGGCAAATTTACATAACATTAAAGGGCAAATACTGGTTTCTGTAAGTCAGACGTTCATAACCCCGGGGACTTCCTTACAAGTCTCTGAGTGTGTACTTTCAACTACCGATAGGATTTCCAAACAGCGCCTGGTGAATTCGAACTCCCAACCTTTTGGTTAGCAGCTGTACCTCTTAACCACTATGACACCAAGGTTTCCTTCAAGTCTTTTGGATATATACTTAGAAGTGGAATTACTGGGTCATATGGTAGTTCTATTTTTAGTTTTTTGAGGACACACCATACTGTTTTCACAATGGCTGTACCATTTTTCATTCCCACCAGCAAAGGATAAGGGCTCTAATTTCCCCGCATATTCTACAACCTCTGTTGTTTTCTACCTTTTTTTTTTTTTTTTAGTCTTAGCCATCCTATGGAAAAAAAAACAAGAAAGCCAACCCATTGCCGTCGAGTCAATTCCAACTCATAGCTACCCTACAGGACAGAATAGAGCTGCCCCATAGGGTTTCTAGGGAGCGGCTGGTAGATTCAAACTGCTGACTTTTTGGTTAGCAGCTGTAGCTCCTAGCCATCCTGTTGTTGTTGTTAGGTGTCCGTTGAGTCGGTTCTGACTAATAGCCACCCTATGTACAACAGAACGAAACACTGCCTGGCCCTGTGCCATCCTCACAATCGTTGTTATGCTTGAACCCATTGGTGCAGCCACTGTGTCAATCCATCTCATTGAGGGTCTTCCTCTTTTTCTCTGACGTTCTACTTTACCAATCATGATGTCATTCTCCAGGGACTGATACCTCCTGATAACATGTCCTAAGTATGTGAGATGCAGTCTCGCCATCCTTGCTTCTAAGGAGCATTCTGGTTGCACTTCTTCCAAGACACATTTCTTTGTTCTTTTGGCAGTCCATGGTATATTCAATATTCTTCACCAACACCACAATTCAAAGGCGTCAATTCTGCAGTCTTCCTATTCATTGTTCAGCTTTCGCACGCATATGAGACAAGCGAAAACACTATGGCTTGGTTTGGGGCACACCTTAGTCTTCAAGGTGACATCTTTGTTTTTCAACACTTTAAAGAGGTCTTTTGCAGCAGATTTGCTCAATGCAATGCGTCTTTTGATTTCTTGACTGCCGCTTCCAAGGGTGTTGATTATGGATCCGAGCAAAATGAAATCCGTGACAACTTCCATCTTTTCTCCATTTATCCCGATGTTGCTTACCGGTCCAGTTGTGAGGATTTCTGTTTTCTTTATGTTGAGGTATAATCCATTCCAAAGGCTGTGGTCTTTGATCTTCACCAGTAAGTTCTGCAAGTTCTCTTCACTTTCAGCAAGCAAGGTTGTGTTATCTGCATAATGCAGGTTATTAATGAGTCTTCCCCCAATCCTGATGCCCCATTCTTCTTCATATAGGCCAGCTTCTTGGATTATTTGCTCGGCATACAGATTGAATAGGTATGGTGGAAGAATACAACCCTGACGCACACCTTTCCTGACTTTAAACCACACAGTATCCCCTTGTTCTGTTCGAATGACTGCCTCTTGACCTATGTACAGGTTCCTCATGAGCACAATAAAGTGTTCTGGAATTCTCATTCTTCGTAATGTTATCCATAATTTGTTATGATCCACACAGTCAAATGCTTTTGCATAGTCAATAAAACACAGGTAAACATCTTTCTGGTATTCTCTGCTTTCGGCCAGGATCCATCTGACATAGCAATGATATCCCTTGTTCCATGTCCTCTTCTGAATCCAGCTTGAATTTCTGGCAGTTTCTTGTTGATATACTGCTGCAGCCACTTTTGAATGATCTTCAGCAAAATTTTACTTGCGTGTGATATTAATGATATTGTTCGATAATTTCCGCATTCATTTGTATCATTTCTGGCATAAATATGGATCTCTTCCAGTTGGTTGGCCAGGTAGCTGTCTTCCAAATTTCTTGGTATAGACGAGTGAGCACCTCTAGCACTGCATCCGTTTGTTGAAACATCTCAATTGGTATTCCATCAATTCCTGAAGCCTTGTTTTTCGCCAATGCCTTCAGTGTAGCTTGGACTTCTTCCTTCACTACCATTGGTTCCTGATCATATGCTACCCCATGAAATGGTTGAACATAAACCAATTCTTTTTGGTATAGTGACTCATGTATTCCTTCCATCTTCTTTTGATGCTTACTGCGTCATTTAATATTTTCACCATAGAATCCTTCACTGTTGCAACTAGAGGCTTGAGTTTTTTCTTCAGTTCTTTCAGCTTGAGAAATGCTGAGCGTGTTCTTCCCTTTTGGTTTTCTATCTCTTGGTCTTTGCATATGTCATTATAATACTTTACTTTGTCTTCTTGAGCTGCCCTTTGAAATCTTCTGTTCAACTCTTTTATTTCATCATTTCTTCCTTTTGCTTTAGCTACTTGATGTTAAGAGCAAGTTTCAGAGTCTGTTCTTGAAAAGGGATGCATGGGAATTTCACATTTATTATCAGCTGTGTAGGCATAGCATCTGGGTATTGTGGTACTGTTAACGCATAGCTTGCATAGTTCACTTCTGCATGCTTCTATGATTCTGATTTATTTTCCTTCTCTCTTCCCTCCTGTTTACCCATGATTTTATAAAAGTTTAAAAATTAACCTAAGTTCCTCTTTGGGAGGTAGAACAAGTGATAAAATCTGAAAGTGAGACAACTGAACAAAGGATCTTCAAGAATACCTGCAGAAGGTCAACATGTCTGGAACCAGGTCATTGTGCCCACCTCAAAGGGGAACTAAAATTCCACAGATTCTTCAGACCCTCACCCTGTCCCGATAAAATCGTTTGATCAGCCTCCAGAGGGAGAGGCAGGTTTTGGAGGAGTTTATTCCCCTTTGTCTCCTGTATATTGATATACAATAAAACACTCTTGCTGCTCACCCCACCCCTGTCTCAGTATTGGTTTTTGTGGCAGGTGGCTCAGACCTGCATTTTGTGGTAACATTCTGACATCCATTTTGGTCTTCTCTTTCTTTCCTGTCTTTTTAATGACCTCTTGCTTTCTTCACTTATGATGTCCTTGATGTCATTCCACAGCTCATCTGGTCTTCAGTCATTAGTGTGCAACATGCCAAGTCTATTCTTGAGATGGTCTCTAAATTCAGGTGGGATATACTCAAGGTCGTACTTTGGCTCTCGTGGACTTGTTCTAATTTTCTTCAGTTTCAACTTGAACTTGCATATGAGCAACTGATGGTCTGTTCCACAGTCGGCCCCTGGCCTTGTTCTGACTGATAATATTGAGCTTTTCCATCATCTCTTTCCCTAGATGTAGTTGATTTGATTCCTGTGTATTTCTTCCGACAAGGTCCACGTGTATAGTCGCTGTTTATGTTGGTGAAAAAAGGTATTGGCAATGAGGAAGTTGTTGGTCTTGCAAAATTCTATCATGCAATCTCTGGCATCATTTCTATCACCAAGGCCATATTTTCCAACTACCAATCCTTCTCTTTGTTTCCAACTTTCACATTCCAATCACTAGCAATTATCAATGCATCTTGATTGCATGTTTGATCAATTTCAGACTGCAGAAGTTGGTAAAAATCTTCAATTTCTTCATCTTTGGCCTTAGTGGTTGGTGCATAAATTTGAAGAATAGTCGTATTAACTGGTTTTCCCTGTAGGCGTATAGGTATTATTCTATCACTGACAGCATTGTACTTCAGGATAAATCTTGAAGTGTTCTGCCTAGTCTGTCTTAGTCTGGAAGCTCAACTGAAACCTGCCCGCCATGGGTGACCCTGCTGGTAGTTGAATACCGGTGGCATAGCTTCCAGCATCATAGCAACACGTAAGCCCCCACATTATGACAAACTGACAAATGCGTAGGGGCTACCCATTCTAGTAGGAGTGAAATTGTATCTCCTTGTGGCTTTGATTTGCATCTCTCTGATGGCTAATGATGTTGAGCATCTTCTCATGTGTTTGGTAGCTATTTGAATGTCCTCCTTGGTGAAATGTCTATTCAAGTCCTTTGCCCATTTTATAAATGGGTTATTTGTCTTTTTGTTGTAAGTTGTCAAAGTTTTATATTTTGGTTACTAGGTTCTTGTTGGATATATGGTTCGAAGATATCTTTGGTAGCTTCTCTTTTAACTTTTTTGGTAAAGTCTTTTGATGAGAAAAAAATTTTAACATTTATGAGGTCTTGTCTTAGTTATCTAGTGCTGTTATAACAGAAATATCAGAAGTGGATGCCATTAACAAAGAGAAATTTGTTCTCTCACAGTCTAGGAGGCTAGAAGTCTGAATTCAGGGCTCCAGCTCTAGAAGAAGACTTTCTCCCTTTGTCATGGGTCCAAAGGATACACTCCATTGCTGGCACTTCTTTCTTGGTGGCATGAGGTCCCACTCCTCTGTCCTCTCCTTTCCAAAGGATTGACTCAAGATACAACATAATCCTATAGATTGAGTCCTGCCTCACTAAAATAACTGCCTCTAATCCTGCCTCATTAACATCATAAAGATTATGATTTACACCACATAGGATAGTCACATCAGATCACAAAATGGTGGACAACCACAGAATACTGGGAATCATGGCCTAGCCAGGTTGATACACATTTTTGAGGGACACAATTCAATCCATAAAGGGTCTCATTTATTTTGTCTTTTGCTGTTTGTGCTTTTGTTATTATATTAGAAAAATAATTGTTAAAAGCTATCCCTGACAGCATTGCCCTACTTTTTTTTTCCAAGAATGTTATGGTTTTAATTTACACTTCTAGGTCCTTAATCCATTTTGAATTTGATTTTGTGTGTGGTGTAAGGCATGGATCCTGTTTCATTTTTCTGCATGTGGAAATCCAACTTTCCCAGCACCATTTACTGAAGAGACTCTTCTTTCCCCATCTAATGGACTTAGCATCCTTGTCAAAAATCACTTGACCCACTTCCGGCAAAATGGCGCTCTAGGCAGAAGCACCACG
>NW_004444017.1:11724120-11726441 GCF_000243295.1 Trichechus manatus latirostris
GGGTTGACATGTTGTGGGGTTGTTAACCAATGTCATAAAACAATATGTGTACTACTGTTTCATGAGAAACTATTTGTTCTGTAAGCCTTCACCTAAATTATAATTAAAAAAAAAAAAAAGGAAAAAAAATCACTTGACTATAGAAATGCAGGTTAATTTCTGGACTCTCAGTTCTATTCCATTAATTTATGTGTCTATTGTTATATCAGTTGAAGGCTGTTTTAATTACTGTAGCTGTATAGTACGTTTTAAAATCAGGAATTGTGAGTCCCCCTACTTTGTTCTTCTCTTTCAACATTGCTTTAGCTATTTGGGAGTACATTGGTAATTTTTGATAAATATTGGCAAATTATCCTCCACAGAAGTCATCAGGATAATATGTCTTGGTATTTATCAATCTTTGTCTCCTACTCCTACCCTTATACGTGCACGTGTGTGTGTGTCTGTGTGATATAAGCAAATTATATAACCATGTAAAGTTTATTAATCCTCAGTGGAATTGGAGCCAGCTCTGTTTTGTAGTTTATGGAGTTGTTTTGTTTTCTGGTTCTTCCTCTTACTTTAATCTTTTATCCGTCCTTGTTTTTAGCTGTCAATGGTTTATATAAAACAACTTCCTTCCTGCATCCGTCCCCTCCAATTTTCATCTTCGGTGTTTTAAAAGCACATCTCCAAGCTTACTAACAACATTTACTGAAAGCACTTCCTAGCCATTTAGAAAATCTTGAAAACATGGCAGTTTTGAAAAAGGGACACTGAAAAATCATTTTTGTAGACGAAACTGTTAATTCCTAAAAGTTTCGAATACAATACTAAACACCAAGGTAAACTGTAGGACGGATACATCTATTTTAAGCTGACAGATATAACTATTTTAAGCTATGAATCTGTAGCACGACAAGTATCTACAACAAATGAATGCGAAGAATGTAACTTCTCTGCAGTGACCCTTGAACTTATAATTGGAGCCATATCTCACACAGGTTTCTCTAAGGTAGTCTTAGCAGCATGTAAACCATTTTCTATGTACATGTCAGGCACTCTAGTGCTGGGAATCCACTGATGTGCAAAAAAGACCCTTGCAGAATTTATAATCTTATAGCTAATGTAATGGAGGTAAATGCTTTCTCGGCCG
Organism: Trichechus manatus latirostris; assembly: GCF_000243295.1. Taxonomy (NCBI): domain Eukaryota; kingdom Metazoa; phylum Chordata; class Mammalia; order Sirenia; family Trichechidae; genus Trichechus; species Trichechus manatus. The sequence continues at coordinate 11,725,256 of NW_004444017.1, forward strand.
GAGCAAATGGGACCTAATTTGATTCTGCAGTTCAGAATGCCCAAAAAGAATAGGTTCAATAATGTGAGCCCTTCTTTAAGAAAGGGTTAAGGAGTGCCCTTTAGATACCATTACCCTGTGTTATGGACTGCATTTTATCCCCCCCGAAATATGTGTTGGAACTTACCCTATACCTGTGGATATCATCCTGTTTGGAAATAAGGTTTTCTTTGTTATGTTAATGAGGCTATGTTAGTGTAGGGTATGTTCTAAACCTTAGAGGGAGGCACTTGTGAGTTATAAAAATAGCAGACTAGACTCACAGGCAAGCACATACTGGCAATAACAGATGCCATGTAAGGATCACCAAGGATCACCAAGGAATACCTGGGGCTACTTACAAGCAAGGAACTGACACTGCTGAGACCCTGATTTGGACTTTTAGCCTTTCTGTTCTTTATAGCCATCCACTTGTGGTACTGTATTTGTATTACAGCACCACTAGGAAACTAAGTCACTCTGTAAAAGGAACCAAGGCTTCTTGGAGAAACAGCTGATTACAGAGCTGCTGCTGGTTGCCATCAAGTTGATTTCAATTCATGGAGACCCCATGGATGCAGAATAGAACTTCTCCAAGGCTGTGACCTTTCAGAAGCAGATCTTCGAGGTGCCTCTGGGTGGGTCTGAACTGTTCACCTTTTGAATGCAGTTGAGTGCTTAACCATTTGTGCCACCCAGGGAATCTAATTCCAAGGCTAGGGCATGAAAAGTACAAATGAGCCTGGAATATTTTGTATCAGAAAATAAGGATGTGCTCACAAATTGACGGGACATATTAAAAGGATACAGGATCCAGCTTAAAGGGGTTCTGATTGTGATAATTTGAACATCAAAATAATAGTGATATATTATAACTTAGAATCCAGAGTCTATACTGATAATAAATAAATAAGAAAGGAAAGCTCATTCTTAGAGTAGAATGGTCAATTAAATAAACGTAGAGGGGACGAGGATTTTGAAAATCACCATTTACATCCATCATGGTAATATTCAGGCAGGAATCATCAGTGGGTGTGAAAATGAGTGGAGCAAGATTTTTGAGGAACAGGATATTTACATAGTCTCAAAAATATCTCCCCACAGGTTGTTAACCATTGTCATAGGGGAATATGTGTACTAACTGTTTAATGAGAAACTATTTGTTCTG
>NW_004444017.1:11729235-11733409 GCF_000243295.1 Trichechus manatus latirostris
TTTAATTTACATTTCTCTAATGGCTAGTGATCGCGAGCATTTCCTCATGTGTCTGTTGGCCATTTGAATGTCTTCTTTGGTGAAGTGTCTGTTCAGAAATTACTTTAAATTTTTAAAAAAAACTTTTAATTAAAGGAGGAAGCTTAGTGCTATACCTTGTACTGCAGTTTTTGGACGAACACTTGCTGATATTCCAAATGCTTACCGACAAAGGCCACCAGTCAAGAACATGTTAGCCTTTGGACCAGGAGTGGTTTTGATAGAGACACGATCCTGCTAACCGTACTAACTACTGCTAGAAAGAGTGGCTTTAAATTGACTAATCCAAAACCAACATCATTTTTTATAGATGGCTGTTATATTTTAAAGACTTATGGCTAAGAGTTATGTATAATAGATTTACTTGCTGTTTCTTGGTCCACCTCATGGTTACCTTCCAAGAATATTCATCAGGATAACTACATTGTTTCAAATTAGATGTCCCGTGTGAGATATACTGAGATTTTTCATAGCTGAAGTGGGCCCCAGGACAAAAATTTTCCAAGTAAATTTATTGCTGCCATCTATAAGTGTTACCTATCCTCTTTTCTACTGTGACAGCTGGTGAATGATATTCATACTTGTGACACATTCTTGTAAAATTACTAACATGCTGTAACTTTATCCCTTTTCCACTCAAGAAAGCAAATCATAATGCAAGTAAGAGTGACATTATAAGAATAATCTTGATCCTGCTCTAGTTTTTTAAACGTAAACTTTCAAAACTCTAGGAATTTTAATTATTATCACTAATAAAATGTTTATAATATACCTCCTAATTTTGACACTGGGGCCCATAAACAGAATTCAAGATATCATCATCTCCCTAATATTGTATGGGAAATGTTTTGTGAATATACACAGTTGCACTTTTCTGGAGGAAGGGTCCATAGCTTTCATCAGAACTCAAAGGGATCTGTAACTCTAAAAAAGTTAAGAACCAGCAAGAATTTACTTCAAGTATGGGTTCTGCCATTTACTCTCTGTGTGATCATGAGCAATTTACTTAGCCACTCTAACCCCGTATCCTCCTCTGTAAAATGAAGATAGAAAATAGTATTTAGCTTTAAGCAACAGGATTAAATGAGATGTTACCTGTAAGAGTTTAGCACAATGACTGGTACGTAGCTTTGAGTGTCTGGGAGAAAGATGCTTCTAAAAATATAAATGGATTGTTGAAAAGGATAACAAATTTAAGGAGAAAGATAACTTTTTAAAAATTCATTTTTAAAAGCATTAAGATTCTCAAAGTGTTCATGTCATTAATAAGCTTAAGAACAGCCCCTCCAGCTACTCTAAAATTTTGCTTCAATATAGCTGGATCATTTAAGTTTCATTACTAGATCCCATTCATTCAGACAATCAACAAATATCATTCTGATGTTATGAAACTTATGGGTGCATTTATTGTAGGAGTATTGTCAGGAACATTGTTTACTGTCTCAGAGAATGTCTTCCACCTGAGTTTGTGAACTGTTTCCAGGGGTGGTCATAAGACTCCCTCCTACCTCTCATGCTCTTTTGTGATGGGCCTGTGGTGCAATTGATTACTTTTGTGTGGCCTTTCTAGCCATGGTCTTGTAACTCCCACCCAGGTGATTGGGCGGTACTGTGTGATAGGGTAATTGTGGCCCACCAAGGGGATTGGTCAGTTTTGCCTTAAAAGAGAGTCAATTCCAGAGCAGAGAGAAAAGCCCACCACCACCAAGGAAGAAGAGACCAGAGGAGAGACTCAGCAGCAGATACCTGGCAGCAGGGGACAGCGCAGTGGGAAGCCACAGAGAGAGAAAGTTGAGTGCCTTTGGGCAAAGACTGAGGTTCCGGGAGAGGTATGCCTATAAGTACGGCTGGGAAGAGGCTGTCCTGATGAAAGAACAGTATCCTGAGTGTTCCTGAGCCTGCATTGAATTATTGAACCCAGTAGAGAATGCTGCGGGAGGGATGGTTGGTGTCAGAATTGAAGATGGCGGAGAGAGGAGGCAAGTTTGACTTCCGCCTCATGGGAATCAACCTTGGGCTGTTGATCTTGGTTCTCCTTTCCCCTCGTGGGGTTGGAGGAGGTCAGACACTGCCCCCATGCCATTTTTACAGGGCCTTTGCCACACTTTCCATCAAGGGGTGGAGTTTATTTCCCCTCTCCTTGAATCTAGGCTGGTCCTGTGATTTGCTCTGATCACTAGAATGCAGTGGAAGAGATGCTATGTGACTTCTGAGCATAGGCTTAAGAGACTTTGCAGCTTCCATTTCACCCTGTCTTAGTCATCCAGTGCTGCTATAACAGAAACACCACAAGTGGATGGCTTTAATGACGAGAAGTTTATTTCCTCACAGTTAAAGTAGGCTAAAACTCCAAATTCAGGGTGTCAGCTCCAGGGGAAGGCTTTCTCTCTCTTGGCCTTCTCATCAGTGTTCCCCCAGACTAGGAGCTTCTCGGCGCAGGGACCCCGGTCCAAAGGAAGCGCTCTGCTCCTGGCACTGCTTTCTTGTTGGTATGAGGTCCCCCTGTCTCACTGCTCACTTCTGTCTTTTATATCTCAAGACATTGCCTCAGGATACAATCCAATCTTGTAGACTGAGTCCTGCCTTACTAACACAACTGCCGCCCATCCTCATTAACATCATAGAGGCAGGATTTACAATTTATAGGAAAACCACAGAATACCAGTAATCATGGCCCTGACAAATTGATACACACATTTTTTGGGGGCATAATTCAATCCATGACACCCTCTTAAAAGTTGGCACTATTTAAATAAGCTAAATATGGTGGAGTCCTTGGGTGGTGCAAACAGTTAATGTTCTCTGCTGCTAACTGAAAGGTTAGAGGTTTGAGTCCACCCAGAGGCACCTCAGAAGAAAGGCCTGGTGATCTACTTCTGAAAAAATCAGCCATCGAAAACCCTATGGAGGAGAGTTCTACTATCACACACATGGGTTCTCCATGAATTAGAGTGACCTGCACAGTAACTGGTTTGGTACCCTGTTACTGAGAGAGGCCACGTGGAGAGAAATGCAATACGTCGGTTGATTTCTTCTTCTTTTTTTTTTTTTCTTTTTTAAGTATTTGTGATGGTTAAGATTGTATGTCAACTTGGCTAGACCATTATTCTCGGTGTTTTAGTATTGTATAATGTTGTGATCACCCCCATGATGGAATCTGCTCAGTGGTACTGGAGGAGGCGGGGCCTGTGGCAGCTCACCACCCTCTCAGTTTCATCTCTCTGACTTCCACTGGTTACCTTCTGCCTGCTCGCCTTGCCAAGGTTTTTGGCTTGTTCCAGACTCAGCAGCTGCCTCTTGTTGACTCACCTCTGGTTCGTGGGACTTGAGCTAGCAGGTTACCTGTTGATCTCGGAATTCGTGGAACTTCTCAGCCTGCAAGCAAGAGTCCAGTTCCCCGACCTGCCGACCTTGGGTTTGCCAGCCCCTGCAGCTACGTGAATCAGGAGAAAGCTTGTTGTCTTGTCTGCTGATCTTGGAATTCACTGACCTTCACAGCCTGTGAGCGGGAGCCCCTCTCTGAACTGCCGACCTTGGATTCACCAGCTTCTGCAGCTACGTGAACTGGGAGAGGCCTCTACCCTGATCTGTGGACTTGGGACGTTTTAGCCTCTACAATTGCGTGAGCTATTTCCTTGATATAAATCTGTCTCTCTATATATTTGTACGCTTTACTGGTTTTGCTTCTCTAGAGAACCTAGCCTAAGACATTTGGTACCAAGAGTGGGGTGCTGCTCTAACAGATACCTAAAATGCGGAGGTGGTTTTAAAACTGAATGGATAGAGGTGCGGCAGTGACAGAGGACCAGCAGCAGCAGAGAACCTGCAGCGCAGAGAAATGGCAGTAGCAGAGAACCAACAGCAACAGAACCAGGAGACCAGCGCAAGATGGCGCTGGAGCCGACCCACGGAGCGAGAGAGCTGAGAGCCTGTGTGCACAAGGCTTTTTGGTGGAGTGGGGTGCCTCCAGACACTTACTGGTAGAGCTACAGAGCTTTGGAACACTTACCTCAGCAGGGCAGATGTGGGCTTGAGGTCTGAGGAGCCGAGAGGCCAAGAAACCAGAAAACAAGCTGAAGAGACAAGGGACACAAGAAGCTGAGCTGCCTTGGTCTCAAAAGGTATGGCCATGACC
>NW_004444017.1:11734038-11747783 GCF_000243295.1 Trichechus manatus latirostris
GGATTGTAACACCACCTTTACTCAGGTCACATCCCTGATCCAATGTAAAGGGAGTTTCCCTGGGGTGTGGCCTGCACCACCTTTTATCTCTCAAGAGATAAAAAGGAAGCAAGCAGAGAGTTGAGGACCTCATACCATCAAGAAAGCAGTGCCAGGAGCAGAGCGCATCCTTTGGACCGGGGTCCCTGTGCCGAGAAGCTCCTAGTCTGGGGGAACGCTGATGAGAAGGCCAAGAGAGACAAAGCCTTCCCCTGGAGCTGACACCCTGAATTTGGACTTTTAGTCTACTTTACTGTAAGGAAATAAACTTCTCTTTGTTAAAACCATCCAATTGTGGTATTTATGTTATAGCAGCACTAGAAGACTGAGACAGTATTTTATTGTGTTTTGGGTGAAAATTTACACAGCAAATTAGGTTCCCATTTAATGGTTTTTATATAAATTGTTCCATGTCATTGGTTACAATTTTCACAATGTGTCAGCATTCTCATTATTTCCATTCTGTTTCTTCTGCTTCTATTGATCTAGTTTCCCTGCCCCTCCTTGCCTTCTCATCTTTGATTTTGGGTAATGTTGACTGAAGTATAAGAGACTAGGAAGAAGAAAGAAACCCCGCTAGCCCCTACCCATTCCAGTTATCCCATCTGAGGGATCAGACATGAAGGTGAAGTCATTTTGGATCCTGTAACCTCCATCTAACACTACATGGAACAGAAATGAACTATCTTGTAGAATCATGAATAAACAATTAGCTTTTGTTGTTTTAAGCTATATTTTGGGGTGGTTTGTTTTGCAGCAATAGTTAATAACAGGATGCTTCAAGAAGTTTCTCTCAGATCTAAGTGACAGCAGTGATTATTGTCTCAAAATTCTGATTTATTTTATGTTATGGACACTAAATTAAGCAACTGATCATAGTCTATCTTTGAGGGCTGCTAGGAACTCTGAATAATATATATGACCTACCTGGAGAAAATGTGTAGGATCTTATGGGATATATTTTATGTACTAATTTTACTCCTAGTTTTGTCTTATTTTTTTCTTGTCCTTTTTTTCCCTTGCCCTGATTTTATCACTTACTTTTTATTTTTAATCATAAGTGTGTTTTTGTAAGATACTTCAGTACTGCTTTGGTACCCATGTTGTTTTAGTTGTTAGGTGTCGTCAAGTTGGTTCTGACGCATAGCAACCCTATATACAATAGAACGAAACACTGCCAGGTCCTACGCCATCCTCACAATCATTGCTATGTTTGAGCCCACTGTTGCAACCAATGTGTCAATCCATCTTATTGAGAGTCTTCCTCTTTTCTGCTTATCCTCTACCAAGCATGATGTCCTTCTCTAGGGACTGGTCCCTCCTGAAAACATACCCTAAGTACGTGAGATGAAGTATCGCTGTTCTCGCTTCCAAGGGGCACTCTGGCTATATTTGTTCATTCTTCTCGCAGTCCATGGTATATTCAATAATTCTTCACCAACACCATAATTCGAAGGCATTAATTCTTCTTCAGTCTTCCTTATGCATTGTCCAGCTTTTGCGTGCATATGAGGCGACTGAAAATAACATGGCTTAGGTCAGGCGCACGTTAATCCTCAAAGTGACATTTTTGTTTTTTAACACTTTACAGAGGTCTTTTGCAGCAGGTTTGACCAATGCAATACGTTGTTTGATTTCTTCTTCTTTTTTTTTAAGTATTTTATTGTGTTTTAGGTGAAAATTTACACAGCAAATTAGGTTCCCATTTAATGGTTTTTACATAAATTGTTCCATGTCATTGGTTACAATTTTCACGATATGTCAACATTCTCATTATTTCTGTTTCTTCTGCTTCTATTGATCTAGCTTCCCTGCCCCTCCTTGCCTTCTCATCTTTGATTTTGGATACTGTTGACAGTTTGGTCTCATATAGTTGATTGTTTAAGGAAGCACATTACTCACAGGTTATATTGTTTATTTTACAAGTCAATCTATTATTTGGCTGAAAGGTGATCTCCAGGGGTAGCTTCAGTGCCAAGTTCAAAGGGTATCTTAGGACAAAAGTCTTGGGAGTTCCTCTAGTCTCTATCAGTCCATGGGTCTTGACTTTTTTAGGAATTTTAATTTTGTTCTACATTTTTCTCCCATTCTATCGGAGAACTTCTGTTGCGTCCCCAGTCAGAATGGTCTGTAGTGGTAGCCGGGCACCATCTAGTTCTTTTGGTCTCAGGTTAGAAGAGGTTGTGGTTCATGTGGGCTGTTAGTACTATGGACTAGTTTCTTCTTTGAGTCTTTGGTTTCCTTCATTTTCTTTTGCTCCAGACGAGGAGAGACCAATAGTGTATCTTAGATGGCTGTTTGCAAGCTTTTAAGACCCCAGCTGCTACTCATCACACTAGGGTGTAGAACATTATCTTTACAAACTATGTTATGCCAATTGACTAAGTTGCTCCACTAGATATATGGTCCTCAGAGGCGTAACTAAAGTATGGCAGGCAGGGTGTGTGCCCTGGGCGCCACTTGAGGAGAGGCACCGTCTTAGTTACGTAGTGCTGCTATAACAGAAATACCACAAATGGATGGCTTTAACAAACAGAAATTTATTCTCTCGTAGTTTTAGGGGCTAGAAGTCTGAATTCAAGGTGCCAGCTCCAGGGGAAGGCTCTCTCTTTCTGTCAGTTCTAGGGGAAGGTCCTTGTCATCAGTCTTACCCTGGTCTAGGAGCTTCTCATAATTGGACCAATAAGCAACATCATGACAAATGGAGAAAATATTGAAGTTGTCAAGGACTTCATTTTACTTGGATCCACAATCAACATCATAGAGGTTAGGATTTAAAACACATAGGAAAATTACATCATATCACAAAATGGTGGAAAACCACACAATCACGGGAATCATGGCCTACCCAAGTTGACACACATTTTTGGGGGACACAATTCAATCCATAACAGCCGCTAATGAGCAGTTTCTATTGGCCATCACCGTTTTCATTGCCAGCTGTGAGAGATCATTCAGCAATTTAAAACTAATTGCCATAGGTACTATTTTCTAGAGATAGGTCCCTGATGGTCCTAAACCTTTTAACCCAGTAAACCAATCCCACCAGTTGTTTGGATATGTCCAGGAAGTCTCCGTAACTGTGCCCCCCATGTGCTTTATTATATATATGGATATATATGCAGCACACAAAAACATGTATATACATATGCCTACAGATACACCTATACCTGCTCATGCATATACTCACATATGCCTTCCTATATACATATATGCATACATGTCTACCTGTGTAACCTCACACATTTTTTTTTTGTACTGTAGGTGAAAGTTTACAGAGCAAGTTAGTATATCATTAAACCATTAATACGCAAATTGTTTTGTGATATTGGTTTCCAACTCCGCGATGTGTCAACACTCCTCATCTTCTCCACCTTGGATTCCCTGTTTCCTTTCATTCAGGTTTTCTGTCCCTTCCTGCATTCTTGTCTTTGCTTTTGGGCTGGTGTGTCCCTTTAGTCTCACATACATGATTAAACTACAAAGCATGTTCCTCACATGTGTTATTGTTTGTTTTATAGATCTGTCTAATCTTTGGCTGAAACGTGAATTTTGGGAGTGACTTCAGTACTTAGTCATAAAAGTGTCTGGGGGCCATACTCCCAGAGTTCTTCAGTCTCTGTCAGACCAGTAAGTCTGGTCTTTTTGTGTGTGTGTGTGTGAATTTGAATTTTGTTCTACATTTTTCTCCAGCTCTGTCCGGGATCCTCTACTGTGATCCCTGTCAGACCAGTTGGTGGTGGTAGCTGGGCACCATCTAGTTGTTCTGGGCTCAATCTGGTGGAGGCTGTGGCAGTTGTGATCCATTAGTCCTTTGGATTAATCTTTCCCTTGAGTCTTTGGTCTTCTTCCTTCTCCTTTGCTCCATGGGATGGGACCACTAGACGTATCTTAGATGGCTGTTTGCATTCTTTTAAGACCCCAGACACTACTCAGCACAGTCAGATGTAGAACATTTTCTTTATAAACTATGTTATGCCAATTGACCTACATGTCCCCTGAGACCATGGACCCCAGCACTCAGCCCAACAAGTCGGTCCCTCAGGGAGTTTGAATGTGCCTATGAAGCTTCTATGACTTTGCCTTGGTCAAGCTGTGCTGATTTACCCAGTATTGTGGACTGTCATTCCCTTCACCAAAGTTACCACTTATCTACTATCTAGTTAGTGTTTTTCCATCCCAACTCCACACCGCCCTCAGACTCATCAAATATTCTTTCTTTCTATGTGTAAACCTTTTCTTGAGTTTCTATACTAGTAGTCTCATGCAGTATTTGTCCTTTTGTGATTGACTTATTTCAGTCAGCATAATGTCCTCCAGATTCGTCCATGTTGTTCATTTGACTTCTTGACTTCATTTGACTGCTGCTTCCATGGGTGTTGATTGTGGATCCAAGTAATATGAAAACCTTCACAACTTCAGTATTTTCTCCACTTATCATCATGTTGCTTATTGGTCCAGGTGTGGGGATTTTTGTTTTCTTTATGTTTAGGCGTAATCCATACTGCAGACTTTGATCTTCATCAGTAAGTGTCTCAAGTCCTCTTCACTTTCAGCAAGCAAGGTTGTGTCATCTGCATATGACAGGGTGTTAAAGAGTCTTCCTCCAATCCTGATGTACCATTCTTCTTCAGATAGTCCAGCTTCTTGGATTATTTGCTCAGTATACAGACTGAATAAGTATGGTGAAGTGATAGAACCCCGACAAACACCTTTCCTGATTTTAAACCATGCAATATCCCTTCTTCTGTTTGAGCGGCTGCCTCTTGGTCTATGTACAGGTTCTGCATGAGCATAATTAAGTGTTCTGCAATTCCCATTCTTTGCAATGTTATCCATAATTTGTTATGATCCACACAGTTGAATGCCTTTGCATAATCAATGAAACACAAGTGTAAACATCTTTCTGGTATTCTCTGCTTTCAGCTAGGATAGGCTCCATCTGACATCAGTAATGATATACCTCATTCCATGTCCTCTTCTGAATCCAGCTTGAACTTCTGTCAAGATGCTGCTGCAACCACTTTTGAATGATCATCAGCAAAATTTTGATTGTGTGTGACATTAATATTTATCTATAATTTTTGTATCCTGTTGGATCATTTTTCTTTGGAATGGGCACAAATATGGAACTCTTCAAGTTGGTGGCCAGGTAGCTGTCTTCCAAATTCTTGGCATAGAGGAGTGTCTTAGTCATCTAGTGCTACTGTAACAGAAATACCACAAATGGATAGCTTTAACAAAGAGAAATTTATTTTCTCACAGTCTAGTAGGCTAGAAGTCCAAATTCAGGGCATCAGCTCCAGGGGAAAGCCTCCAGGGGAAGGCTTTCTCTGTTGGCTCTGGAGGAAGTTTCTTGTCATCAATCTTCCCTTGGTCTGGGAACATTTCAGCACAGGAACCTCAGGTCCAAAGGATGTGCTCTGCTCCCGGCGCTGCTTTCTTTTTGGTATGAGGTCTCCATGTCTCTCTGCTCCCATCTCTCTTTTATATCTCAAAAAAGATTGGCTTAAGACAGTATCTAATCTTGTAGATCTCATCAATGTAACTGTCACTAATGCATCTCCTTACATCATAGTGATACGATTTAGAACACATAGGAAATCAAATCAGATGACAAAATGGCAGACAATCATACAATACTGGGTATCATGACCTAGCCAACTTGACAGATATTTTTAGGGGGCACAATTCAATCCATGACAAGGAGTGAGCACCTGCAGTGCTGTATCTTTTTGCTGAAAAATCTCCATTGGTGTTCCGTCAATTCCTAGAGCCTTGTTTTTCGCCAATGCCTTCAGTGCAGCTTGGACGTCTTCCTTCAATACTCTCAGTTCTTGATCACATGCTATCTTCTGAAATGGATGAATGTCAACTAATTCTTTTTGGTATAATGGCTCTGTGTATTCCTTCCATCTTCTTTTGATGATTCCTGGGTTGTTCAATATTTTTCCCATACAATCCTTCAATATTGAAACTCGAGGTTTGAGTTTTTTCTTTAGTTCTTTCAGCTTGAAAAATTCCAAGTGTGTTTTTCCCTTTTGGTTTTCTAACTCCAGGTCTTTGCATATTTCATTATAATACTTTAGTTTGTCTTCTCAAGCCACCCTTTGAAATCTTCTGTTCAACTCTTTCACTTCATCATTTCTTCCATTCCCTTTAGCTATTCAACATTCAAAGGCATGTTTCAGAGTCTCTTTTAACATCCATTTTGATCTTTTCTTTCTTTCCTGTCCTTTCAATGACCTTTTGCTTTCTTCCTGTATAATGTCCTTGATGTCATCCCACAACTCATCTGGTCTTCAGTAATTAGTGTTTGATGTATCAAATCTATCTTGAGATGGTCTCCAAATTCAGGTGGGATATACTCAAGGCCATATTTTGGTTCTCATGGATTTGTTTACATTTTCGTCAGCTTTAAACTTGCATATGAGTGATGGTCTGTTCTACAGTCAGCCCCTGGCATTGTTCTGACTGATGATATAGAGCATTTCTATCATCTCTTTCCACAGATGTAGTCAATTTGATTCCTGTATTTTCCACCCAGTGATGTCTATATGTATAGTCACCAGTTATGTTGTTGAAAAAAGGTATTTGCAATGAGTAAGTTGTTGGTCTTGCAAAATTCCGCCACATAATCTTCACCGTTGCTTCTATCGAGACCATATTTTCTGGGGGAAGAGGATCCAAGATGGCAGAATAGTCAGATGCTTCCTGTTGTCCCTTCTTACAACAAAGACCTAAAAACAAGTGAATTGATTATATATGACAATCTAGGAACCCTAATCATCAAAGACAAAGCTGAAGAATCAGACTGAGTGGCAGGTAGAAGGAGAGAGAATTCAAAAGCAGCAGAGAAGTACAGATCACAAGATCACCAGCACCCTGCTAGCTAAGTCTGTGCAGTGCACATGGGCTGAGGCAAGCAGCATCATCCAAAGACAGCCCCACTACACTGGGTGCAGCCAAGCAGCAGCGAATCTGCACACACCTCCACAACCAAGTAGAAGTGACACCAGACCTGCAAAAGTTAGGTACAAGCTTCTAACCTACTGTGCAGGGGAAAAATAACCTCTCCCCCTAGAGTTTCACAGTGGAGAAGCTCTTCCTTTCCCTCACTCACCACTCACCCTGCTCTGCTCTGACACCAGTCTTGCAGTATTCAAAAAAGCCATGCCCCCTAAGCCTAGAACTCAGGGTTGGTCAGGAGGCCCTGCCCCTTCGCCCAGCCGGTGGCATAAGGAGTCCATGGGCTTGCAGTGCCCTTCATCCTGGCCCAGATCTGTGTGGGCTGATTCAACATTGCACACCCTCATTAGCATAAAACAGCAGGTCATACACCTGAAGCCCATTTTCAACTGCAGCAGCCAAGGCGGAACTAAGTTGCATGACATTTGACACCACCCTACCCGCTAAGCAGAAGCCTCACCCAACCACACTGGGGGCCTCAGGGCTGGCAGTACCACCCATTCCATCTAGCCACTCATGACAGGGGTCTGTGAATTACTGGTGCCTCCCAGTCCCTCCAGCCAACAGCATTAGGTGCCCACGAACTGGCTGCAATACCCCTCACTGTGTGCTCTAGGGGACAGGGACATGTCCTCTACTCAGGCACCTGGGGGCAGCTCTCAGCCCCCCACCTTGCCGCACACATAGCCCACCACTGCAGCCAGATACCTGTGCCTTCTCTGAACACACCTACGCAGCCCTGCCCACCTAGGACTCTAGGTGAGAGTCTGCATCACACACTTGGTGACCAATGACCCAGACAGCTGTGTCACATCCCCACAAGAAAAGGGCTCACACACCTAGTAGCTGCTCTGACCACCTGGAGACAGGACGTGAGAGCTTCAAAGATGCCAACAACCAAAGTAGCTCACATGCCCAGCCTTCTTGGACATATCAAAACAAAATGTCAGGATGCAGTAAACAAACATACAATAAATAAATAAACATAATAACTTATTGATCTCTCAGAGACAACAGTCAATATCAAATCACATAAAGAAGCAGTTCAAGATGGCCTCAGCAAGTGACCAAAATAAAGAACCAAGAAATCTTCCATAGGATGTTGAGGCAATGGAACCACCTGAGAAAGAATTCAAAAAAAGTAATATACAGAGCTCTCCAAGATATCAGGAAGGAGATCATGCAAAACTCAGACCAAGCCAAGGAACAAACAGACAAAGCAATGAAGAATTCAGGAAAACAACCCAAGAACAAAATGACAACATAAACAGGCTGCTAGAAACCATATAGAGACAGCAACTAGAAATTCAAAAGATTAACAATAATTTTCAAAACTAGACAACTTAATAGAAGGTCATAGGAGCAGAATTGAGACAATGGAAGTCAGAATTAGTGAGATTGAAGATAAATCCTTTTACACAAATTTATGTGAGGAAAAATCAGAAAAAAGAATTTTAAAAAAATGAAGAAAGCCTAAGAATTATGTGGGACACGATCAAGAAGAAAAACCTACAAGTGATTGGGGTACTAGAATGGGGGCAGTGGAGGGGGGGATATAAGAGAAAAAACTGAAAGAATTGTTTACGATTTGCTGGCAGAAAACTTCCCTGGTATCATGAAAGACAAGAAGATATCTATCCAAGAGCTCAATGAACACTATACAGGGTAGACCCGAAAAGAAAGTCACTGAGACATATCATAATCAAACTCGCCAAAACTAAAGACAAAGATAGAATCTTGAGAGCAGCTAGGGATAAATGAAAAGTCACCTACAAAGGAGAACCAATAAAACTGTCATCTACAAAGAAGAACTGATAAAACTAAGCTCTGAATACACAGCAGAAACCATGCAGGTGAGAAAGCAATGGGATGACATATATAAAGTCTTGAAGGAAAAAAATTGCCAGCCAAGAATTATACATCCAGCAAAACTGTCTCTCAAATATGATGGCGAAATTAGGTCATATCCAGATAAAAAGAAATCAAGGGAATTTGTAACAACCAAACGAAAATTACAAGAAATATTAAAGGGAGTCTTCCAGTTAGAGAACCAACAATATCAGACAACAATTCAAGACTGGGACACAGGACAGATCAACCAGTTATCAACCCAGATAGGGAATTCACAAAAACAAATCAAAGCTAAAACACTGAAAATAAGGAAACAAAGATGTCAATATGTAAACGATAACAATGTCAGAACAAAAAAAGAGGGAATAAACAGTGTAGTAATAGAACTTCCATATGGAGAGGAAGTTAAGGCAATATTGAGAAATAAAAGATTGGTTTAAACTTAGAAAAATAAAGGTAAATTTCAAGGTGACCACAAAGGAAGCTAACAAGCATACTTGTCAAAATAAAAAGAAGAAAAACATATAGACTCAGCATACATAAAATCAACAATAATGAAAAAGATGAAAAGAAAATACGTAAAGAAAAACGACTCGGCACTGAAAATTAAGTGGGACAAAAAAAAACTGTCAACACCACAAAAAACAAAAACAAAATAAATCAAAATGACAGCACTAAACTCATACCTATCAATAATTACACTGAATGTAAATGGACTAAATGCACCAATAAAGAGACAGAGAGTGGCAGAATGGATTAAAAAAAACACAATCCATCTATATGCTGCCTAGAGAGACACACCTGAGACTTAAAGACACAAACAAACTAAAACTCAAAGGATGGAAAAATATATATCAAGCAAACAAAATTCAAAAAAGAGCAGGAGTGGCAATATTAATCTCTGACAAAATAGACTTTAAAGTAAAATCCACCACAAAGGATAAGGAAGGACACTATATAATGATTAAAGTATCAGCACACCAGGAGGACATAACTATAATAAATATTTACACATCCAATGACAGGACTCCAGAATGCATAAAACAAACTCTAACAGCATTGGAAAGAGAGATAGACAGCTCCACAATAATAGTAGGAGGCTTCAACATTCCACTTTCGGTGAAGGACAGAACATCTAGAAAGAAGCTCAATACAGACACGGAAGATCTAAATGCCACAATCAACCAACTTGATCTCATAGACATATACAGAACATTCCACCCAACAGGAGTCAAGTATACTTTCTTTTCCAATGCACATGGAATATTCTCCAGAATAGATCACATATTAGGCCACAAAGCAGGTATTAACAGAATCTAAAATACTGAAATTTTACAAAGCAACTTTTCTGACCATAAAGCCATAAAAGTAGAAATCAATTAAAGAAAAGCAACGGAGAAAAATCAAATACATGGAAACTAAACAACACCTTGCTCAAAAACTGCCGGGTTATAGAAGAAATCAAGGACGGAATAAAGAAATTCATATCATCAAATGAGAATGAAACCACATCCTACCAGAACCTTTGGAACACAGCAAAAGCAGTGCTCATAGGTCAATTTATAGCAATAAATGCACACATCTAAAAAGAAGAAAGGGCCAAAATCAAAACATTAACCCTACAACTTGAACAAATAGAAAGAGAACAGCAGGCACCAGAAGAAAGGAAATAATGAAGATTAGAGCAGAAATAAATGCAATGGAGAATAGAAAAACAACTGAAAGAGTCAACAAGACCAAAAGTTGGTTCTTTGAAAAGATCAACAAAATTGACAAACCACTGGCCAACCTAACAAAAGAAAAGCAGGAGAGGAAGCAAATAACCCGAATAAGAAACAAGATGGTTGATATCACAACAGACCCAACTGAAATAAAAAGGATCATAACAGAATACTATGAAAAATGGTACTCCAACAAATTTGAAAACCTAGAGGAAATGGACAAATTTCTAGAAATACACTACCAACCTAAACTAACACAAACTGAGGAAGGAAAACTGAATAACCCATAAAAAAGAAGAGATTAAAAGGGTAATTAAAAACAAAACAAAACAAAACAAAACCTCCCAACAAAAGAAAGCCATGGCCTGGACGGCTTCACTGGAGAATTCTACAAAACTTTAAGAGAAGAGTTAACACCAGTACTACTAAAGGTATTTCAGAGCATGGAAAAGGAAGGAATACTCCAGAACTCATTCTCTGAAGACAACATAACCCTGATACCAAAGCCAGGCAAAGACACCACAAAAAAAGAAAATTACAGACCAATATCCCTCATGAACATAGATGAAAAATCCTCAACAAAATTCTAGCCAATGGAATTTAACAGCACATAAAAAAAAAAAATACTACATGACCAAGTGGGATTCATACCAGGTATGCAGGAATGGTGTGGCATTAGAAAATCAAGGATCGTAATCAATCACATAAGTAAAAGAAAAGAACCACGTGGTCCTATCAGTCAATGCATAAAAGGCATTTGACAAAGTCCAACACCCATTCCTGATAAAAACTCTCAGCAAAACAGGAATAGAAGGGAAATTCCTTGACATAATAAAGGATATTTATACAAAGCCAACAGCCAACATCATTCTAAATGGAGAGAGACTGAAAATATTCTCCATAAAAACGGAACCAGACAATGATGCCCTTTATCACCACTCTTATTCAACATTGTGCTGGAGGTCCTAGTCAGAGAAATAAGGCAAGAAAAAGAAATAAAGGGCATCCAAATTGGTAAGGAAGAAGTAAAAGTATCCCTATTCGCAGATGATATGATCTTATATGCAGAAAACCCTAAAGAATCCACAAGAAAGTTACTGGAACTAATAGAAGATTTCAGCAAAGTAGCATGATACAAGATTAACTACAAAAATCAGTAGGATTTCTCTACACCAACAAAGAGAATTTCAAAAAGGAAATCACCAAATTAACAGCATTTACAATAGCCCACGAGAAGATAAAGTACTTAGGAATAAATCTAACCAGGGATGGAAAAGACCTAAACAAAGAAAACTACAAAACACTACTTCAAGAAACCAAAAGAGACTTACATAAGTGGAAAAACATAACATGCTCATGGATAGGAAGACTCAACATTGTGAAAATGTCAATTCTACCCAAAGTGATCTACAATACAATGCAATCTCAATTCAAATTCCAACTGCATTTTTTAACAAGATAGAGAAATAAATCACCAACTTTATATGGAAAGAGAAGAGGCCCCGGATAAGTAAAACATTACTGAAGAAGAACAAAGTAGGAGGCCTCACACTACCTGATTTTAGAACCTATTATACCACCATGGTAGTCAAAACAGCCTGGTACTGGTACAACAAAAGACACATAGACCAATGGAACAGAATTGAGAACCCAGATGTAAATCCATACACTTATGAGCAGCTGAAAGGTCCAAAGTCTATTAAATGGGGAAAAGACAGTTTCCTTAACAAATGGTGCTGGCATAACTGGATATCCCTCAGTAAAAAAAATGACACAGGACCCATACCTCACACCATACACAAAAACTAACTCGAAATGGATCAAAGATCTAAATATAAAATCTAAAATGATAAAGATCATAGAAGAAAAAATACAGACAATGCTAGGCACCCTAATACATGGCATAAATAGTATCCTAGCCATAACTAACAATGCACGAACACCAGAAGACAAACTAGATAACTGAGAGCTCCTAAAAATCAAACACTTATGCTCATCAAAAGACTTTACCAAAAGAGTAAAAAGAGAACCTACAGACTGGGGAAAAATTTTTGGTTATGACATATTCTATAAGGGTCTAATCTCTAAAATCTACTAGATACTGCAACATCTCAACAACAAAAAGATAAATAATCCAATTAAAAAATGGACAAAGGATATGAACAGATACTTCACCTAAGAAGACATTCAGGTGGCTAACAGACACATAAGGAAATGCTCATGATCATTAGCCATTGGAGAAATGCAAATCAAAATTACAATGAGATATCATCTCACCCCCAACAAGGCTGGCACTAATCCAAAAAACACAAAATGACAAATGTCGGAGAGGTTGTGGGGATATTGGAACTCTTATGTAGTGCTGGAGGGAATGTAAAATGGTACAACCACTTTGGAAAACGATATGGAGCTTCCTTAAAAAGCTAGAAATAGAAATACCATATGATCCAGCAATCCACCACTCCTAGGAATATACCCAAGCAGAAATAAGGGCCGTCACAGGAATAGACATATGCACACCCATGTTCATTGCAGCACTATTCACAATAGCAAAAAGATGGAAACAACCTAGGTGCCCATCAACGGATGAATGGATAAACAAATTATGGTACATATACACAATGGAATACTATGCAATGACAAAGAACAATGATGAATCCTTCAAACATCTCACAGCATGGATCAATCTGGAGGGCATTATGCTGAGTGAAATTAGTCACCAAAGGACAAACATTGTATGAGATCACAATGTCATGGACTGAATTGTGTCCCCCAAAAGTATGTGTCAACTTGGTTTGGCCATGATTCCCAGTATTGTGTGGTTGTCCTCCATTTTGCTATAAATCATAACCTCTGCCTGTGGTTAAAGAGGATTAGGATGGGATGTAACAACCTTGCTCAGGTCACATCCCTGATCCAATGTAAAGGGAGTTTCCCTGAGGTGTAGCCCGCACCACCTTTTATCTTACAAGAGATAAAAAGAAAGGGAAGGAGTTCTGGCAAAATGGCGCTCTAGGCAGAAGCACCACGCCGTCCTTCCACAGCAAAGATCCAAAAAACTAAGCCAAACAGAGAATACAACAATCCTGAAACCCTAAAACATCAAATGAAGAGATAAAGAACTCAGCCAAGCACCAAATGGAGTGAGAAAACTGACAGAGAATG
>NW_004444017.1:11755258-11807896 GCF_000243295.1 Trichechus manatus latirostris
GTAGTCAATGTCACTGAAGTGACATTTTGAAATGGTGTATATTTAGCTATGTGTATTTTCACCAAAAAAAAAAAAGTAAGAGGTTGAGAAGAAGAAGTTAGAGGGTTGATATGTTGTGGGGTTGTTAACCAATGTCAAAAAATAACATGCGTACTTCTGTTTTATGAGAAACTATTTGTTCTGTAAGCCTTCACCTGAAGTACAATAAAAAAAAAAAAAAAAAAGAGAAAAGAAAGGGAAGCAAGCAGAGAGTTGGGGACCTCATACCACCAAGAAAGCAGTGCCGGGAGCAGAGTGCATCCTTTGGACTCAGGGTTCCTGTGTGGAGAAGCTCCTAGTGCGGCGGAAGATTGATGAGAAGGCCAACAGAGAGAGAATGCCTTTCCCTGGAGCTGACATCCTGAATTTGGACTTTTAGCCGACTTTACTGTGAGGAAATAAATTTCTCTTTGTTAAAGCCATCCACTTGTGGTATTTCTGTTATAGCAGCACTAGATAACTAAGACATCTGGTAAGGTTGCATGGAAATCCTTGGGTTAGTCGCATGTTGCTTAAAACTTATAACTTTCGAAGTTGCCTTATTTTACCAGTTTGGGCCACAGAGTGGTGAAGTACCTATTTCTCATGCAAGTGGTTGAAGTTTTAGGCATTGTATTTTTGCTAGTTTTGATTGCCCTTTTTGGATTACTCTTAGGTTGCATATTACCCATGTAAAGACTTTGCCATGTGGTGTTGAATTCCTTTATGAAGGTCTACCAATTATTTACCCTTTGTGCGATTTTTCTGGCTTTGACCACCACCTTGTTTCTCTATATCAGCCACCAGTGCTGACCTAAATATATTTTCTGCTTTGTAGCATTTTGGGGGAGCCTCTTTCCACTATGAAGGGTTTCCTTCCTTTCCTCCTATTAGGCATCTGAGCCCCCATATTAGCTTGGCATGAGAATGCTTTTGTTTTGGTGGCAAGCACAGCAAATTTAACTGAGTACTGTATCTGTCCCACTTCTCTCCAAACTGTACATGAGAACTTTGATCAACTAGCATTACTCATTTCTAACTACAATCTCATACTTGCTGCCACTGTTAATTTCAATACCATTGCCAAGCAAGCTATCCATGTCAGACTGTGGCATCCTTCCAGTTCCTCTGTCTATCCTTTAGTGCCTTGTTTCTACCTGTCCCATGTATTCACCCACTCGGTGTCACTTATGGTGATGGATACCCCATTCCTTTTGTTAGTAGTGGCTGATATTATACTGCTTTAGTAGATCTCTGTAATTACAAAGATACAGAAACCCCAGTTTGTTCCCACCTTAGAAATCGATTAAGATTAGGCAGTTTGCCTATTTACAATAGTTCCTTACTGAGAAACGGCTTGAAAAGGCCAACCAAATAGTAAAAATGGCATGAGGGCAGAGTCTGGCCTCCTTTCACTTCAGAAGGGGGAAGAAGAATCAAGAGCAACAGCTCCAGACTGATTCCTATGTTCTGACACCAAATGTCCCCCCACGGCCACACAGAACTCACAGACAACACTTACAATTATGAGGTTTACTTGGGAAGTAACAGGTTACAATTCAGGTTCAGGAATGCTCAGGATACGGTTCTTCCATCAGGACAGCCTCTTCCCGGCCATACTCGTAGGCATGCCTCTCTCTGGCTTTGGCCTCTGCCCTGCTCAGGCAAGTGTTACAAAGCTCTTTTAGCTCTGCTGATAAGTGCCGAAAGGCACCCAACTCCACCAGTAAGCCTCAGCCCAAAGGCACTCAGCTTTCTCGCTCCATGGGCTGGGAAGCCCAGCATGCCATCTCTTCCTGCCGGTCTCTCCTGCCATCAATTCTCCGCCGCTACTTCTCGCCGTCTTGTGTTACATCTCTCTCTCTCTCTCAGTCTCCTGGTTCCAGGAGCTTCTCAGCACAGTGATCCCGGCTCCAAAGAACATGCTGGCTCTTCTTCCTTGGTGGTGGTGGGATCCTCTCCTTCCTGCCTCTAGGATGGCTCATTTCAAGCCTAGCAGGATGGCAAAACTGACCAATCCCCTTGGTGGGCCACAATTGCCCTATTTGTACAGTCCCAACCAATCACTTGAGTGGGAGTTACAAGACCATGGTGAGAAAGGCCACACAAAAGCAATCCCTTGTATCGAACAAACTATCCCTGCTCCCAATAATCAGACAGGGGCAGGGGTAATTTGTGCTCCTTATGGATATGTGTTCCTATGTGGAGGATCAAACTATTTAGAAGAAAATTTTAATGATAAACCTTTTACTTGGGTCTTACCCTGTTTAGATGGATGGAGTATATATGGCCAGTGAACTTTGAGAACCTCAGAGTCCCATTAACCCTTCATTCCTATGATGAGTCTACATCAGGCTAGTAGTTTAAGACTGTTGGAGAGAACACGAAGCAGAAGATCAGTATCAGACTACAGTCCCTTAAAAGAAAACCCTAAGACAGGTTTCTCCTTTGTAAGACCATTTGTTGCTTGGTGGAGAGTGGCAGATCTAGAGACTATATGTTATTATGGAGAAGACAGCAGGGGATAATGCTGACTCACTAGCAGCTCAGCAGAGATCTTTAAATTCCCTAGCAAAAGTGGTTTTACATAACAGGACTGCATTGGACTTTTTACTGGCCCAGCAAGGTGGTGTATGTGCTGTTGCTAACACCTCCTGTTATACTTGGATAAACACTTCAGGAGAAGAAGAACATGACACTGAGCAGATTTGCCAGAAGGCTACCTGGGTTCTATATACCTAACCAAACAAGATCTCCTTTTTCCACCTTCTTTGATATGTTTAATTGGTTACCTCAGGGAATTAGTTCATGGATTCATTCTATCTTGTTTAGTGGTATCATTGTACTTATAATCATTGTCATTATTGTAGGGATTATTAAGTGTTGCATGAAATGTGTTACCAATGCCATCACAAAAGCAACCAGCTTGATGCCTATGAAAAGCATCATGTACACGGTAACTACTCATCCATGTGAGGTACGGAAGGAGCCTCACACTTTAGCCATTTGAATCATGGTCGAGCCCTTTCCAGACCCATTCAGCCTTACCCTACTTATAATTCCCTCAGACTAACTTATATCTCCATCCCTAAGCCCTTGAAGAAGAGTGACTCCTCTGTGGGTGACCATCTGTCCTCTAAGTAGCAGGTTAACTCTGGTCACTAAAATTGACCGTGACACCAAATGTTTGGAAATCAGTCACCCTGAAGATAAGCCTCCACCTATGGCAAGATGAAGAGTTGATCAATGAGTCTAGAGTCTTAAAAGCTCGTGAGCAGCCATCTAAAATACGTCTACTGATCCCACACCCTTTGGAGTAAGGGAGAATGAAGAAAACCAAAGACACAAGGGCAAGATCAGTCCAAAGGACTAATGGACCACAACTACCACAGCCTCCACCAGACTGAGTCCAGCACAACTAGATGGTACCTGGATACCACCACCAACTGCTCTGACAGGGACCACAATAGCAGGAAAAAAATGCAGAACAAAATTTTAACTCACTAAAAAAGACAAGACTTACTGGTCTGACAGAGACTGGAGAAATCCCAAGAGTATGGCCCTCAGACACACTTTTAACTCAGTACTAAAGCCACTCCTGAGGTTCATTCTTCAGCCAAAGATTAGATAGGCCCATAAAACAAACAATAACATATGTAATTCAACCACGTATTCGAGACTAAACGGGCACACCAGCCTAGGGGCAAGGATGAGAAGGCAGGAAGGGACGGGAAAGTCAGACAAATAGAAATGGAGAACCTGAGGTCAAAAAGGGAAGAATGTTGACAGGTTGTGGGGTTGGCAACAAATGTCACAAAACAATATGTGCATTAATTGTTTAATGAGAAACTAATTTGTTCTGTAAATTTTCACCTACCACACACACACACACACACACACACACACACACAAAGAGCTGATCAATGAATTCCTGGTGAAATTCTTATCAGGAGAGGGGAATGTGTAGGAGCTAAAACTTGTCAGGCTTGACTAGAATAAAATGGCTGAACTAAAGACAGGCCTCTATTTCAGGAGGTAGCATATGATCAAGAACCGATGCTACTGAAGGAAGAAGTCCAAGCTGCACTGAAGACATTGGCAAAACGCAAGGCTCCAGGAACTGACAGAATGCCAAATGAGATGTTTTAACAAATGGATGCAGTGCTGGAAGTGCTCACTTGTCTAAGCCGAGAAATTTGGAAGACAGCTACCTGGACAACCTACTGGAAGAGATCCATATTTATGCCTATTCCAAAGAAAGGTGATCCAACTGAATGTGTAAATTATAGAACAATATCATTAATATCACATGCAAGTAAAATTTTGCTGAAGATCATTCAAAAGCAGTTTTAGCAGTTCATCGACAGGGAACTGCCAGAAATTCAAGCCAGATTCAGAAGAGGACGTGGAACAAGGGATATCTCTGCTGATGTCAGATGGACCCTGGCTGAAAGCAGAGAATACCAGAAAGATGTTTACCTGTGTTTTATTGACTATGCAAAGGCATTCAACTGTGTGGACCATAACAAATTATGGATAACACTGTAAAGAATGGGAATTCCAGAACACTTTCAATTGTGCTCATGAGGAAACTGTACATAGATCAAGAGGCAGTCATTCAGACAGAACAAGGGGATACTGCATGGTTTAAAGTCAGGATAGGTGTGCCTCAGGGTTGTATCCTTTCACCATAGTTATTCAATCTATATGCTGAGCAAATAATCCGAGAAACTGGACTATGTGAAGAAGAATGGGGCATCAGGATTGGAGGAAGACTCATTAACAACCTGTGTTATGCAGATGACACATCCTGGCTTGCTGAAAGTGAAGAGGACTTGAAGCACCTACTGATGAAGATCAAAGACCACAGCCTTCAGTATGGATTACACTTCATTATAAAGAAAACAAAAATCCTCACAACTGGACCAGTAAGCAACATAATGATAAATGGAGAAAAGATTGAAGTCATCAAGGATTTCATTTTACTTGGATCCACAATCAACACCCATGGAAGCAGCAGTCAAGAAATCAAAAGACACATTGCATTTGGCAAATCTGGTGCAAAAGACCTCTTTAAAGTGTTAAAAAGCAAAGATGTCACTTTAAAGACTAAGATGCTCCTGACCCAAGCCATGGAGTTTTCAATCGCCTCATATGCATGTGAAAGCTGGGCAACGAATATGGAAGACTGAGGAAGAACTGATGCCTTCGAGTTATGGTGTTGGCGAAGAATATTGAATACATCATGGTCTGCCAGAATAACTAACAAATCTGTCTTGGAAGAAATACAGCCAGAATGCTCCTTAGAAGCAAGAATGGTGAGACTTCATCTCACATACTTTGGACATGTTATCAGGAGGGATTGGTCCCTAGAGAAGGACATCATGCTTGGTAGAGGGTCAGTGAAAAAAAGGAAGACCCTCAAGGAGACGAACTGACACAATGGCTGCCACAATGGGCTCAAGCATAACACAGATTATGAGGATGGTGCAGGACTGGGCGGTGTTCTGTTCTGTTGTACACAGGGTCACTATGGGTCGGAAGCGTGGGTGAAGTCTGGGAGTATTCCCAGTACAGAGCTTCCATATCCCAAAGAGGATACAGCATCACCCTCCCTTCCTGAGTTTAGCTGACCAGGAGGCTAACTCTCTGTTCCTTCATGTTCTGGACTTTTATTGGTCAGTCTTGCATGCTAGGCTAAATCGTGCCTCCTGAGAGTAGTTGGTACCGGCTTCTCAGATGAGTCTTTTCTGGTCTGGCTAGCCCCCACTCACCAGCACAAATCCTAAGGTGTGGCCTGGAAGTCCCAGACCAAGGCACCCCAATTACTAGTCTCCAAGGGTTATTCCTTGGGAACTAAGGACAAAGGCCACCTTACTTTGGGTACAGCTAAATTCTCTATCCCACATAGCCCCATGTGATAGTCCATTTTTTATTTTAGATACAAAGAGAGAAATGTCTTCCTATTCTATTTATGGAGACATGGGCATAAAAAAGCAAGGGAACAAGATTCCTAATCAAGAAGTTTTGACCATCTTAACCATAACTAAGGTGGTAGTGGCAGTTACTCGTCTTCCCTCAAGGCAGACATGAAAAGAGTTGTCACAGAGACTTTAGTCTACCTTGCACAATTCAATAGAGGCTTCTATCATACGGATGTGCTAAGAATTATTTAAGAATTTTCTTGTAATTCTCTTAGGACAGGCATGCTTCTCAAACCTACAAATGCATGCTTGACTCCTAGCTCTAAGTTTCTAAACGACTGTTGGAAAGTTCTGTTTGAATGTCCTATCCTTCTGGCATCTCAGACTCTAATAATAACCCTAACCTTGTTTATCTCCCAAATATGGTTCTGGGTTAGAATTGGCCACAATATTTGTGCAGTATTTGGAAGGCAGAAGTGACATAGCAGCCATTACACCCTGAAGGTCAATATAGGTCGCCAGGCATGGTTGCAGCTCGTGCCATGTTGTTGCTCATCTGCTGGCTCACCTTGTTGGTGTGGGGTGGTAGCCACATCTGCAGCTCCCTCAGCTTCTACTGGATCTTCTTCAGTTTTTCTCAGTTCTGGGTCAGATGCATGTGCAGCACCATGGCCCCTGCAGAAGCTGCACCATTGAGGTTGCAGGTGGGGAGAGACAGATGAATAGTCTCATTTGTCTTTGTGGGACCTAATTTGTCTTTGTGGGTTCTAGTTTGTACCTGCTACTCCACTTCCTGTCCAGCTTTCTTTCCTGATTGTAGGCCCTTAATTTACAGCAATTTCAGGCCCAACCTCAGACACAGAGGTTGTCACAGATTGAATTGTATCCCACAAAAATATCTATCAACTTGGTTATGCCACCAGGATTCCCAGTATTGTGTGGCTGTCTTCCATTTCGTGATTGATGTAATTTTCCTATGTGTCGTAAACCCTAATCTCTGCCTGTGGTTAATGAGGAAAGATTGGGTTATGTTAAAGTAGCGTGGGATCTAATACGCTTACTCAGGTCACATCCCTGATCCAATGTAAATACTGTTTCCCTGGGGTGTGGCCTACATCACAGAGATAAAAGGAAAGAGAAGTGAGCAGAGAGAAGGGACTTCATACCACCAAGAATGCAGCGCCGGAAGCAGAGTGTGACCCTTGGATCCGAGGTTCCTGCACTGAGAAGCTCCTAGTCCAGGGGAAGAATGATGACAAGGACCTTCCTCCAGAACCAGCAGAGAAAGAAAGCTTTCCCCTGCAGCTGACACTCTGAATTTGGACTTCTTGCCTACTAGACTGTGAGAGAATAAATTTCTCTTTGTTAAAACCATCCACTTGTGGTATTTCTGTTATAGCAGCCCTAGATAACCAAGACGGAGGTCTTCTATATAGAATTCTCCTCCAGTTCCCATAATTGCATAGGGCCTAATCCATATAATAAACTTCTTATTCCATACAACTTATACTGATCATGCTTCTTTTGTCAAACCCTGATACAGTGGTACTGGAAGTAATTTCAGGAGAACAGAACCTTAAATGGGTTCTCTGACTTGGTTCTGAATTGGTTCTCTGATTTAAAAATTAATTCATGATTAAAGTCACTAATGACCTATTGCCAGTGATTAAGTCAGTGCACTAGCAAGCCAGTTTCTTAAATTATTACCTGTAGACATTGCTAATCAAGTTCTTAAAGAAGGAAAGGCTTTGAGTGACTAAGTAGATGACTCTATAGAATATTCTAGTGAAAATAAGGAGAACAGTGGGGTTGGTTGGTTTCTTCTAAACATGTTGGATAACTGGGGACAGGGAAAGGATGAGCTTAGGGCTTTAAATTCCTAACTGGAGGTCAGATAAAGAATCAGAATACTTATATAACTACAGTAAAAGAAATCCTTATTTCCTACAGTTGGAGGGCTGCAATTTCTAAAAAGCAAACCCAAATTCTAATTCTGAGTTACAATGCAAATTGAATTCCTAATCTTGTAAAGTTTCATGTTAAAGCTAGAGCATGTATTGAGCAGGAGTAAGAGCCTGAAAATTGAGACAAGGACATATAGGCAGATTCTGATGACGATGGGGATCTTGAACCCCTAAATTCTGCCAAGTCTCCTTTGCCGGTAGAAAGAGCCCTTTCTCCTTTGTCTGAGGAGGTCAGAATATCCTTACCTATAAAACTTGTAATGGCCTCCTGAGGCAATTGCCTTATAAGGTCTGCTGATCTTCCTCAAGACCTATCCTCAACCCCTCCCATTACTTCTAGACCACACCCCAGCAGACACCAGAGGATAAAGATAAGACTTGCAGGATTTATACTGACATACACCTAGGGAACATGTATGGGACTGGAACCTAAGGCTATTGAATTAGGTGTGTAGGAGTCAGTCTCCTACATGGTCCCATAATCCCCCCCTCCTGGTATTCACACCTGGGTATGATCCCCTCCCACACTGTATCAGGGTTGATCTGTGTGACCGATCAAATACAGCAGAAATGATGCTATGTCACTTATGGGATTAGGTTATAAAGACACTTCAGATTCTGTCTTGGTTGTTGTCTCTCTCTCTCTTGAATCACTCACTCTGGGAAAGTCATGTCATGAGCAGCCCTGTGGACAGGTCCACATGGTAAGGAAATGAACCCTCCCACCAATAATGAGCTTGAAGGAGACCCTCCAGTTCCAGTCAAGTCTTTAGAGACTGCAGTCCCAGCCGACAGCTTGACTACAACCTCATGAGACAACCTGAGCTAGAACTACCCAGCTAAGCCATACCCAGATTCCTGACCCTCAGAAACTGTGAGATAATAAATGTTTGCTGTTCTAAACCACTGTTACGGATTGAATTGCATCCCCCCAAAATGCGTATCAACTTGGCTAGGCCATGATTCCCAGTGTTGTGTGGCTGTCCACCATTTCATGATCTGATGTGATTATCTTATGTGTTGTAAATCCTAGCCTGTATAATCTTCATTTGCTGATGTGGCACAACTCAAAATGAGAAGAAACAACTGCAAACATCCATTAATAATTGGAATGTGGAATGTATGAATCTAGGAAAATTGGAGGTAGTCAAAAATGAAATGGAATGGATAAATATCAATACCCTAGGCATTAGTGAGCAGAAATGGACTGGTATTGGTTATTTTGAATCAGACAATCCTATGGTCTACTATGCCAGGAATGACAACTTGAAGAGGAATGGTGTTGCATTCATCATCAAAAAGGACGTTTCAAGATCTATCCTGAAGTACAACGCTGTCAGTGATAGGATAATATCCATATGCCTACAAGGAAGACCACTTAATATGACTATTATTCAAATTTATGCACCAACTACTAAGGCCAAAGATGAAGAAAGATTTTTACCAACTTCTGCAGCCTGAAATTGATCAAACATGTAATCAAGATGCATTGATAATTACTGGTGATTGGAATGCAAAAGTTGAAAACAAAGAAGAATCAGTAGTTGGAAAATATGGCCTTACTGACAGAAATGATGCTGGAGATCACGTGATAGAATTTTGCAAGATGAATGACTTCTTCATTACAAGTACCTTTTTTCACCAACATAAATGGTGACTGTATACATGGACCTCGCCAGATGGAATACACAGGACTCAAATCAACTACATCTGTGGAAAAGAGATGATGGAAAACTCAATATCATCAGTCAGAACAAGGCCAGGGGCCGAATGTGGAACAGACTGTGGAACAACCTGCTCATATGCAAGTCCAAGTTGAAGCTGAAGAAAATTAGAAGGAGTCCATAAGAGCCAAAATACGACCTTGAGTATATCTCACCTGAATTTAGAGACCATCTCAATAATAGGTTTGATGTATTAAAACCTAATGACCAAAGACCAGATGAACTGTGGAATGACATCAAGGACATTGTACATGAAGAAAGCAGGAGGTCATTAAAAAGACAGGAAAGAAAGAAAAGACCAAAATGGATATCAGAAGAGACTCTGAAAGTTGTTCTTGAATGTCGAGTTGCTAAAGAGAAAGGAAAAAATGATGAACTAAAAGAACTGAACAGAAGATCTCAAAGGGTAGCTTGAGAAGATAAAGTAAAGTATTATAATGACATGTGTAAAGACTTGGAGATAGAAAACCAAAAGGGAAGAACACACTCGGCATTTCTCAAATTGAAAGAACTGAAGAAAAAATTCAAGCCTCAAGTTGCAATATTGAAGGATTCTATGAGGAAAATATTAAATGACACAAGAAGCATCAAAAGAAGATGGAAGGAATACACAGTCATTCTACCAAAAACAATTGGTCGACGTTCAACCATTTCAGGAGGTAGCATATAATTAGGAACTGATGATACTGAAGGAAGAAGTCCAAGCTGCACTGACGGCACTGGCGATAAACAAGGCTGCAGGAATTGACGGAATGCCAATTGAGATGTTTCAACAAATGGATGTAGTGCTGGAAGCGCTTACTCGTCTGTGCCAAGAAATGTAGAAGACAGCTACCTGACCAACCGATCGCAAGAGATTCATATTTGTACCCATTCCAAATAAAGGAGATCCAACTGAATGTGGAAATTATAGAACAATATCATTAATATCCTACATGAGTAAAATTTTGCTAGAGATCATTGAAAAGCAGTTACAGCAGTACATCGATAAGGAACTGCCAGAAATTCAAGCCAGATTCAGAAGAGGACGTGGAACAAGGGATATCACTGCTGATGTCAGACGGATCCTGGCTGAAAGTGGAGAATACCAGAAAGATGTTTATTTGGGTTTTATTGACTATGCAAAGGCATTTGACTGTGTGGATCATAACAAATTATAGATAATATTGCGAAGAATGGGAAATCCAGAACACTTAATTGTGCTCACACGGAACCTGTACTTACACCAAGAGCCAGTCATTCAAACAGAACAATGGGATACTGCATGGTTTAAGGTCAGGAAAGGTGTGCGTCAGGGTTGTATCCTTTCACCATACTTATTCAATCTGTATGTTGAGCAAATAATCTGCGAAGCTGGACTATATGATGAAGAACACAGCATCAGGACTGGAGGAAGGCTCATTTACACCCTGTGATATGGAGATAACACAACCCTACTTGCTGAGAGTGTAGAGGATTTGAGGCACTTATTGAGGAAGATCAAAGACTACAGTTTTCAATATGAATTACTTCTCAACATATAGAAAACAAAAATCCTCACAGCTAGACCAATAAACAACATCATGGTAAACAGACAAGATATTGAAGTTGTCAAGGATTTCATTTTACTTGGATCCACAATCAACACCCATGGAAGCAGTAGTCAAGAAATCAAAAGGCACATTGTATTGGGCAAATCTGTTGCAAAAGATATCTTTAAAGCATTAAAAAGCAAAGATGTCACTTTAAGGACTAAGGCACACCTGACCCAAGCCATGGTGTTTTCAATCACCTCATATGCATGTCAAAGCTGGACAGTGAATAAGGAAGACTGAAGAAGAATTGATGCTTTTGAATTATGGTAATGGAAAAGAATACTGAATACACCATGGTCTACCAGAATAATGAACAAATCCATCTTGGAAGAAGTACAGCCAGAATGCTCCCTAGAAGCAAGGACGGCAAAATTTCATCTCACATACTTCGGACATGTTATCGGGGGACCAGTCCCTGGAGAAGGACATCATACTTGGTAAAGTAGAGGGTTAGCGAAAAAGAGGAAGACTCTTAACAAGATGGATTGACACAGGGGCTGCAACAATGGACTCAAGCATAACAATGACTGTGATGATGGCCCAGGTCCAGGCAGTGTTTCTTTCTGTACATTCAGTCGCTATGAGTCGGAATGGACTTACAGCAGCTAACAACAACAACGATGTTAATGAGGCAGGATTAGCGGCAGTTATGTTAATAAGGCAGGACTCAATCTACAGGATTAGGTTGTATCTTGAGTCAATCTCACTGGATATATAAAAGAGAGAATGAGCAGACAGGAGAGGGACCTCATTACAACCAAGCAAGAAAACCCAGGAGCGGACTATGTCCTTTGGATCCTGGGTCCCTGTGCTAAGAGGCTGCAGGACCAGGGGACTATTGACGACAAGGAGCATCCCCTAGACCTGACACAGACAGAAAGTCTTCCCCTGGAGCTGGTGCCCTGAATCTGAACTTCTAGCTTCCTAAACTGAGAAAGAATAAATATCTGTTTGTTAAAGTCACCCACTTGTGGTATTTCTGTTAGAGCAGCACTGGATAACTAAGACCACCTAAGTTTGGGGATAATTTTTTAGACAATAATAGATAACTAAAACATGATGGAAGAAATACGTTAGATCAAGCCAGATTTAACACGGGTACAGTAAGCAGAGTGCCTCAATTCAATGTTTTAGTTTAAATGGCTGGGAGTGGCTATAACAGTTTGGCTAAAATTTAAACCCAATGATGGCCTATACTAAACGAAACTGAAATATCAGACTTCTTTGGTATGCTGAAGAGGAAGGTATCCAAAAATTTAGGGAAACTGAAATGCTACAGTGGATTTATTATGTTAAGATCTGCTCACCCACCCCCTAACTATATCC
This sequence comes from Trichechus manatus latirostris, assembly GCF_000243295.1. Lineage (NCBI taxonomy): Eukaryota > Metazoa > Chordata > Mammalia > Sirenia > Trichechidae > Trichechus > Trichechus manatus. Next base: position 11,767,789 of record NW_004444017.1, read on the forward strand.
CTCAAAAGAGTTCAGAGAACAATCCTTTACCACAGCTGTGTGAAATAAATTTAGAAGGCGCATCTTTGAGAAGTTATGTAATGGCCATTCTCAGTAGGCCAGGAATGATGATGGGAACTACTGTCATCAAACTGGGACTCCCTGAATTCAACTGGCTCTTGGGGTGGCAGGGACTAACTGGTGGCACTTAATCATCAAAGATCAGGCAGGCATGGTTACAGCAATGGGCAGTAGAGTTGAAGCAATAATCAGAATGGTTTGACCTGCAGAGATCTTTGGAATTGGATGACTGATCATGGTGAACCTAGAACTAAAATAAAAGAGCACCTGTCTTAGTCATCTAGGGCTGCTCTAACAGAAATACCACAAGTGGATGGCTTTAACAAAGAGAAGTTTATTCTCTCACAGTCCAGTAGGCTACAAGCCCAAATTCAGGGTTCAGCTCCAAGGGAATGCTTTCTCTGTCAGCTCTGGAGGAAGGTCTGTGTCATCAATCTTCCCTTGGTCTGGGAGCTTCTCTGCGCAGGAACCTCAGGTCCAATGGACGCGCTCTGCTCCCAGCACTGCTTTCTTGGTGGTATGAAGTTCCCATGTGTCTCAGTTTGCTTCTCTCTTTTATATCTCAAAAGAGATTGGATTAAGGCTAAATCCAATCTTGTATATCTCATCAGTATAACCTCATCATAATGATAGTTTACAACACATAAGGAGATCACATATAACCTCATCATAGTGATAGAGTTTACAACACATAAGGAAATCACATCAGATTACACAGTCATACAATACTGGGAGTCGTGACCTAGCCAAGTTGACAGATATTTTTGGGGGACACAATTCAATCCATGACAGCAGCCTACTAAAGTTAGTTATTCGTGTAAGCAGAAAGGCTTATAGGTCTGGTCAACAGAAGTCTGACTTGAATCTCCACAATGGAGAGTTATGGCCCCTCAAGCAACTCCCGTACTTAATCCAATCTCTTTTGAGACAGAAAAGAGAGAAGCAAACAGAGACACATGGGAACTTAAGTCAGTTCAGAGACCCAGAGCCCTGTGAATGAAGGGAAGGACCCTGCCACACAGTCAAAATTTTATATTGTAAATCTTCCTCTTAGTCTTCCCTAAAGTGACCTACAGTCACCTACTAGTTTGACTATGCACTGGGGAAGAAGGAATAATAAAATTTTCTACAGTTTATTGGATGCTAGCTCTGAACTGATACTAATTTCTAGAGACCCAGTACACCACTGTGGCCACCAGAGAAGGAACTTATGTGAAGGTTAGGTGATCAATGGAGTTTTTGCTGAGGTCTGAATCACTGCGTGCCCAGTGGGTCCCCAAACTCATCCTATGTTATTTCCCCAATGCATAGAAACAGTCTGCTTTCTCTTCACTGTCTTACCTCAGAGCTATGTCAACTCTCCAACCCAATATTACAGTCTTCAAGGACCTTGATCACCTGTATGTGGTGAAATTTCTCGGGTCCATTAGTCTAGGGCCTATCAATTTATCCCTTTCCAGGTGAAGGCCAAGTTGCTGTATTTGGTTCCTCCTACTACTAATAAAAGGAGTCCCTGAGTGCTACAAACAGTTAACCCCTTGACTACTAGCCAGAAGGTTGCCAGTTTGAACCCACCCAGAAGCATCTCAGATGACAGGCCTGGCAATCTGCTCCCAAAAGGTCACAGCAATTTTATGGCAACTAACAACAATAACTACTAACGACATGACACAATGCTTATTTGCTATGAATACATGTTTGCATATATTAATCAATATTTTTCTTTTCTTCCCTTTTTCCCATTCTCTTATTATCTAACATAAGATGTGTTAACAGTATTTAATCTCATATCTTGGTAATTATGCTATAGGCTGTAAACAGAGGGAATGGGACTCAGCTGGGAGAGAAGTAAACATCATCCAAAGATGGATAAAAGGAGCTTGCATCCTTTTTCAGAGAGGGTTAGTGTATTTTCAGTACAGGGATAGCTGCATCATGTTAGGTGGAAGCATGATTTTGCCATTTTAATCTTTATTTGAAAGTTAAATGTGATTAAAAGAAGTGTGCATGGATGCCACATGGACAGTAGGTGGACTGTCAATTTAGCTAAGCTGGAACTATATTTTCTAGAATTTCTTCCCCAGTATGGTTCTGGTTTAGGGTTAGTTACAAGGGAAATTTGTGCAATATTTGGAATGTAGAAGTTAAGCAACAGCCATTACATTCTGAAGGTCAGAGTAGGACACGAGGCACCGTCACAACTTATGCACATTGTCATTAATCTGTTGGTGCACCTTGTTGACATGGGGCAGGAGCTGGGCCTGCAGCTTCTTCGGCTACCAATGGATCTCCTTCATCATTTTCTGAGTCTAAGGCGTAGTATAGTGAAGAGCATCAGCTGCTCCAGCAGAAAAACCGGTAGCAAACTGAAACAGTGATTATCTGGTGCTGGAGAGAGGGCAGTAGGAGAATTCACTGAAGTCACATATTTTTATGTAGTATTTAATTTTTTCATGATGAGATTTTTTTTTTTTTTTTAAATCAGAAAAATATCTTAAAGCTGAATTAACAAAAATAGAAAAAAACTTCAGTGCCTCAAGCTCCTCAGCCTTGTATGTGAGGCCCTAGGCAATCAGGAGTTAGTGTACTTTTTCAACTTTATTGGCCATTACTTCCTTTCCTGTGATTTAGGAAATAATATTGAAGTTATTATTCCCTCTCCTTGAGCATAGAGAATGTGATCCAGCTGGAGCTGGACCCACCAGGACACATCAGCTGGGCCCTGAGATATAAAGAAAATAGCTAAGATAATCTTGGAAAATATCTTTTAGGGAAACTTTCACATAAAGCCGATCAAACACAACACGAAAGACTTTGCACTCTTATCTTTTTCTATTAGCATTTAGTGAATAGAAATTTGTTGGACCAGTGAAGACCCTCCTGACTCTTGTTACTGAAACCTGTACCAATGATTGTTAAGAAGGACAATTCAAAATGTAGGATCACAGTTTCTACCCAATCTGAAAAGGCTAAGCTTTCAATGGTTTTGCCCATTTGTAATGTTAATATATATTGATGGCTCTGTAACTGGTCTTTGGACTTGGGCAGACATGGCTGTGGCAGCATGCTTCTCTGTTTTCCCGCTTTTGTCTGTTCTGTGATATCTCCTTGGACTTGGGCAGACATGGCTCTGGCAGCATGGTTGTCCGCTTCCCACTTCTGCCCTTTTGAATATACGCCGAATAAAACTTTTTTTTTGCTTTACTAAAATTTATGATGTTTTTCCCCTACAACACCTGTACCCTCTATTCCTGAATTCTTCCTCTGACGACTGTTGCTGTTTTTCTTCTGCACAAACTAGCCCTCATCACATGCACATTTCCTAAATGTCCAGATCCTACCTCTGTGTCACAACCCAGTCAGGTTGCTGCCACCTCCACAGACAGGATATGTGACTGAGGTCCCACACCTCAGTCATGGAACCGGGTTAAGACTCAGCCTGTCATACTTGAGGAAATGAGCTCTTTCAAGGTTCATCTAAGAGCCTTACCGATAAATAAATAAAAATATGATCCGTGCTTTCTTAAGTCTATTGTCTTCTTCATTCTTATAACTTTGTACTATATCCTTGCTCAAGGACCCTTTGCCTACATCTGGCTGTAACATTTTCAGTGGTCTTCTCCATTCTTAAAGCTGGTGGGAGAGTTTTAAAACCTTGCCTGAGTAATAGCTAATTTTTTACAGACCATCATTTTTAGACTTTTAGACGCATCTCATTGAGCCCTCACTAACCCTGTAAGATAAATGTTACTCTCATCCAGGACCAGCTACATAATTTGCAGAGCCCAGTGCAAAATGAGAAATGTGGGGCTCCTGGTTCATAAGTTATCAATAATTTCAAAGCAGTGACAGTGAGATAGGGAAGGGAAAAAGGGACTGAGCCCCTAGGCAAAGGACCCTGAACTAAAAACATGTGCTTAACTAATGACACAAAACCCGATATCTTGGAACATACAATAATGAAAGAACAACCCACCCAGCTCTCAATGTACTTCCTTGATGTTTTTCAGAAGAATCGCCTGATGTAGTCCCTGGAGGGTGCGCAGACATCCGCAAGGTGACCGACAGACCCGTGACAGGAATTGAGCTGGCACCACGGGGGAACTGTGCAGGTGCGGCACCCCACAATAAGTCCTGCCATCCAGTCCCAGGAGCCTTTGTTACAGGTTCCATCTTGAATTACCTCTTGCGCGCGCACCTGGTCTGCATAACCCCACCTCTTTCATGAAGAAAGATGATGCCTTTTCCCGCCTAAAAATCTTTATAAGCCGTAGCCAATCCTTTATTCAGGAAGACTGATTTAGAAAATAATACTGGAATTATTATTCCCTGTCCTTGAGCATAAAGGATGTTACCCAGCTGGAGCTGGGCCCACAAGGACTCACAAGGACGCACCAACTGGGCCCTGACGTATAAAGACGGTAGCTAAGATAATCTTGGAAAATATCTTTTAGGGAAACTGTCATATAAAGCCGACCAAACACAACACAAAAGACTTTCCACTCATATCTTTTTCTATTAGCATTTAGTGAATAGAACTTTGTTGGACCAGTGAAGACCCTCCTGACTCTTGTTACTGAAACCTGTACCAATGATTGTTAAGAAAGACAATTCGAAATGTAGGATCACAGTTTCTAGCTAATCTGAAAAGGCTAAGCTTTCAATGGTTTTGCCCCTTGGTAATGTTAATATATACTGATGACTCTGTAATGGTCTTGGGACTCCGACAGACATGGCTGTGGCAGCATGCTTGTCTGTTTTCCCACTTTTATCTGTTCTGTGGTATTTCCTTGGACTTGGACAGACATGGCTCTAGCAGCATGCTTCTCCGTTTTACCACTTCTGCCCTTTTGAATATATGCCGAATAAAACTTTTTTTGCTTTACTAAACTTTATGATGTTTCTCCTCTAAAAGACAAAGGCTAGCGTTGTTTTGTCCCTCTTTATCTCTGCTTGCAAACTACTTTTTCTCAATAAAGCTTTGTTCATGCAGAAAACTTGAGCCTCTCCTGGTCATTCTTGGTCAGCAGAAGGCAAGAACCTCATAGGGGTTGCCCAGGTTGGGCAGAAGACCCCTGCAACAACAGCACAGCATTAAACCAAGTGTGGGGCCCTGTGTGACTATACAGGCAGTAAGCCCATGAGGCCAACCCTGGTCCCATCTTACATTTAAGAAACAGATTCAGAGAGATCAAGAAAATCCCCAAGGTTACTTTACCTACCAAAGAGCTGGGAAAACGTCAGAGCCAGAATCATAACAGATGTTTGACCACTACTAAGCTCTTCCCAACTAAACCAGGCCCCTCCCAGATCAACTGAATCGAGTGAAGATTTTCTAAATTTATTAAACACACAGTCTGCTGCCGTCATTTCGCTCTAGTTCCTTACCCGTATCCCCAAGTGTTAAAAAGCTTTTATGAATGAATTAATGTGTTGTAAATTATTGTGTATATAGACTATTGAGATTAAACCAGCGGACTGTCTTGTCTATTTTAAGAGTTCTTGTTGTACATTCCCTTTTAAAATATTCTCCCGTACTCTAATGGAAAATGCAGGCATGTCTATGTTTAATGTCAATGGATAGTACTTAAAAAAAAAAAACTCTAATGTTGGAAGTTGTGACAAAATTCTGCAGTGGGATTCTAACCGCAACTTACATAATAAATCAAGCATTAGTCTCTTCTCTTTTTTTAAAAGTGACTACCGTATACTAGAACTCACTTAAATGAAAAGACAAGGAATCTCGGACTCAAGAAAAGACGCCTGAAGGTGAAATGACAATGAGAACCGGTCACGAGCACAAGTCCCACACCTCTCTAACACCCGGCCCGCAATGTGCGCCTGCGCAGAACGAATCCTCCTGCGCAGACGCCGGGCCGGAAGGGCTGGGGCGGGCAGGGGCGGGGAAAGGGTTGCTAGGAGAACGTGATGACGATACGGTCTCGGCGGTCTTCTCCGCCAATGGGCACCGAGTGCTTGTGGTTGACGTGCTGCGTGCATCACGCTGACGGCGCGCGAAGGGCACAGATCTAAGGGCTGAGAGGACGTTCGGCCTCTGTGAGCCGCAGCTTTTCCGAGAGAGCGGACGGGTGTTCGCCATCTTAGGGAGTGAGTGTGACCCGGCCTTCCCACGGTGGGTGCGGGGAGCGGAGCTCAGAGACCCTGTGGGACCACTGTCTTGGCTGTAGGCCGGCTTGGGCGCGGGTTACTTTGGGGATGCGCCGTGACCTCCTCAAGGGCGCGGAGACGGGAAGAAGTCTCGGATCGGAGTCCCAGGGCGCTGGTGACATTGCCTGGCTTGACTGACCCCCTCGCCTTCCAATGACTGCCGCTCCCTCTTCCCCTAGGAAGATGTTCTCGTCTGTGGCGCACCTGGCACGGGCTAACCCTTTCAACGCGCCGCACTTGCAGCTGGTGCACGATGGCCTCTCGGACCCGCGCAGCAGCCCCGCCGGGCCTCCAGGCCTGCCCCGCCGCTCCCGCAACCTGGCAGCCGCCGCTGTAGAAGGTGAGATCAGAGCCTGCCTTAATAATAGTCTCTTCTCCTACTCGCTATTCGCTCTGCCTTCGAGGTTTGGGCCGGGTCTGGAGGACATGGAAGGACGCGCCTGTCTGCTGAACCACAGGACGTCCCTCAGTTGCCTGCCCAGGGATGTCATCCCTTTCCGCCCTAGACCGGGTTTCCGATCCTTGGCCTTCCTCAAGGGCGTGGAAGGGCCTAGGTCCAGCGTCAGCCGTGACCTCCACGCCCTCGAGGGAAGGCCAAGGTAGAGAGGCTGTGAGTAGCTCCTTATCTTCACCAGCGAGAACGCGCCTGGTCAGCAGACCAAGTATTGAGTAGTCTCCTTCCTTACCACTGATAATGGGCAGTTCAAACTATATTATCTGTTCTTCGATTTGGTGCTAATCCCCTTCTTAAAAGTATTCCCTTTCCTTACCTTAAGTATTCCCAAGTATTCCCTGAGTGTGATATTAGTTGACAAAAGAGATGAGATAATTGGGTCGCTTTAAGTTTTCATGCTAGTGGTAGAAGAGGCAACTTGAAGCCCCAGGTAGGCTACAGAGAGGAGATAATCATCGGTAGAACTTCCTTTGGTCTTCGGGATTCCGGGTGGTTGGGCCCAGCTCTAACCTAATTGTATGTTTTTAAGTCCCAGTGGAGTGTATGTACAGAAAAATTTGAAAACTGAATTGTAGGAGTCATGAGACTGGTATCTACGTTGTGCCTGTAAAACCTAAACGTTTTTTTTTTTAGATTATGCATGTGTTTCTGTTCTGTCTTTAGTGTGAGTAGAAAATCAAACTATCATTCCACCCTTCAATTAAAAAAGTTAAAGCTAACGTCATTTGTGAGATTATTAGATGTATTTATTTGATTACAGAAATTTATGTATACAGATAGTCCCCTACTTAAATCCTATTCAAGTACCACCATCTTTTTTTGGTACATTTTATCATTAGCAAATGTACTACATATACAATGTTGAAATATATCTGTAAATTTTTATGTAATGTTTCCAACCCCCAAAGACAAAGATCGGATTTATAAAGATACTGATAAAAAGCAATAATAATGAAAACTAAACAAATTTTAAAAAATGAGGTATTCGACTTCAAGAACCTACTTACGGAATGGAAACCCATCATAAGTCAGGGGACTACCTGTATCTAGTTCAGTGCTATAGGAATCTGTAAGGGGGGATAGTATTGATTAGTGTGGCTTGAGTAATCTTTTACATGTTAGGGTGCTCTTTCTGAGTTTGATTTGTGCTCTGAAGTGTGTTCTTATTGGTGGTTAATAATTTGAATTCTGATTTTAATATTGTCGTAAAAGCCATTAATATAGAAAACTTTTTTAAAAAAACTGACATGGTTAGTACGTAGATATAAGGCCCTCTCACAATCTTTAAATAATTGTTTTGACTTCGCAGTGAATTTCTTGTTAATTCCCACTAGATTAATTATTCAACTTAACTGTAAAAGGAGGCCAAGGCCCCTCAGCTGTGATACTGCTATTTCACAGGGAAATTGTTTTCTTACGTCCCATACCATGGCCTGAGTCATCCTGAAGAAAAACTTACTCGATTTTTTTTTTTTTCCCCAATCAGAGCAGTATAGCTGTGATTATGGATCTGGCAGATTCTTTATGCTTTGTGGACTTGGAGGAATTATTAGCTGTGGCACAACACATACAGCACTGGTTCCTCTAGATCTGGTTAAATGCAGAATGCAGGTTTGTTTTGCATGTTGGACTAAGGCATATTGTTGAAGCATGGCTGTTAAGGCGTAAGATGTAGTCATCTACTAACAAGCTGTGTGGAAACCTAACTGTCTGGGAGGTAAGTTGATGATCATTAACATGAGTTTTACATTAAAACGCATGGTGTGTCTTGTCTTTACTGCAGAGTACAGTTGTGAATATGGCTCCATGAAGTTTTATGCGCTATGTGGCTTTGGTGGGGTCTTAAGTTGTGGTCTGACACACACTGCTGTTGTTCCTCTGGATTTAGTGAAATGCCGTATGCAGGTTTGTATTGAGATGACACCATCAAAATTGTAGTATCTTTCATGTGCGACTTAATTCTGAGTAATCTTAAAGGGCTTCAGAAAATAAGAATTTGAAGACATAATAACTGCTAGAAACTTTAGTAGGAGAGCAAACTCGAAAATTTCTTGAATTTGTGGTGTGTGGGTAGATTGTTCGCTCTCAGACTCTTTTGAGTGCCTCAGTTCTGGCCAGAATTCCTCTACAATGGCTAACTGGTTCTTTATGCCCGAAACAGTCAGGGTGGGTAATTAGTCTTTGTGGATTTATGTGAAGTAACTTCATGTCTTTTATCTATTGATAAGATGAAGGCAGAGAGCACTATGTAGATATTTTAAAAAATACCCTTGATATCTCAGTATGAAAAATTTTGTGGGCATAGCCTCTTAACGTTTATTAACATAAAAGTTTTTTTTACAATATAAATATCTTTTAATTAGGATGATTGAAACAAAAATAATCAAACATCAAAAATTTATTTGTCCCAAACAGGATTAGAAGTCCACTTACCTAAAAGAGAAAGGAAGGTGAAATATTAGGAGGGAGAGGAAGGTGATGTATACCATACCAGCCCTTTTAGTACTGGCAGAAATAGATAAGATTTTTTTTTCCATTAGTTAATAGAATGGATGTAAAATATACTCTGTCTAAAATTTCTTGTGCATGTCTCTTGAAGTGAATTTAAATTAAAAGGCAGATTCTCATTGTGTTGATGTATCTTTTTAACTAATATTTAGTTTGACTGTCTTAAATTCACAGAATTTTATAGTATATAATCTGCTTAATGGACTAGCATATTAGACTTGATCTATTATTTAGGCAGTAGCTTTAAAATGAATTTTTTTTTTTAGTGGTAAGAAGAATTTGGTGATGAGAAATCTCTTAAGAATCAGTTTTATTGTGTATATCTGTAGGAATTTTGCCCCCTTATGTATTTCTCTGGAGCCCTGGTGGCAAAGATTACAGCCTTGGAAACCTTATGGGGCAGTTCTCCTCTGTCCTGTAGAGTCTCTATGAGTCTGAATCAACTCGATAGTGGGTACGGTTTTTAAGTATCTTTCCAAGACTTAAATATGACTCACAGCTAGATTTTAATGTACAAAAAGTTATGTTTTACAGAGGTAATTATAGACATTAAGCTGGTATCATTCAGTAAACTTGTATTTACCTTTTGTAGTTACTGAAGTTTATTTTAGAACCAAAAGGAAAAACTGCTTGTAGTCAATTACCAGCAGATTAAATATTTATGAGAAAGAAGTGTTAGCTTTCTGGTATATTTAACTAATTTTTTGTTTGTTTGTTTTAAGTAAAGGTGGATCCCCAGAAGTACAAGGGCATATTTAATGGATTCTCAATTACACTTAAAGAAGATGGTTTTCGTGGTTTGGCGAAAGGATGGGCTCCGACTTTCATTGGCTACTCTCTTCAGGGGCTTTGCAAGTTTGGCTTTTATGAAGTCTTCAAAGTATTATATAGCAACATACTTGGAGAGGTATGTAATTTAATTTGACATTGAAAGTCCTAAGCATTAAATTTTAAGTACCATAAAGGATCTTTGGTTTTGTGTGGCCCACCTTGTTTTAGAACTGAAGAGATGGTCCCAGAAATGGTGAACAACATTCCTCAGATCATGAGGCTGTTTTTATTAGAGGCAGGATGAGAAAATGTATTTCATTAAACTTATGTGCTCTTTTTATTCTGCTTTCCAAATAAGTTAGATTTTAAGTTTTTTAAAGAAAAGGGCTATGGCATTCTTTTGTGTAGTTCCAGTGCTAAGTATACTTGGCACCTAGACTTAAAAAAAAATTAGTTCACATTGTGGTATGTAAGAGATAGCATATATTCGGTCTCGTGTATTGTCTGTGGACTGTGTAATACTTTTAAAATTTGTCTGAAACTTGTTTTCTAGAACCATCACTTAAAGTTGAATTGAAAACAGCCAATGCAAAAGCAATTCCTTTTCTTCCTTATGTTTTTCATTTTAGGAGAATGCCTATCTCTGGCGCACATCACTGTATTTGGCTGCCTCTGCCAGTGCTGAATTCTTTGCTGACATAGCCCTGGCTCCTATGGAAGCTACTAAAGTTCGAATTCAAACCCAGCCAGGTTATGCCAACACTTTGAGGGATGCAGCTCCCAAAATGTATAAGGAAGAAGGCTTAAAGGCGTAAGTGAAACACTTGCCTGCATTTGTAGTATAAAAATAATCTTCCAGTGTTGAGGAACTTAATTTTTTTCAGTAGCATTAAGTCCACCAGACTTTTTTTTAAAACTATTATGTTGTTTAATGTCTATTTCTGCCTACATAGGATGTAGATGTAAGTTCCATGGCAAGGATCTTTATTTTATTCACTGATACATTTCAAGCTAAATTAAATTGATCCAAACTCATACGTAGTATCTGTTCAGTAGGTGCTGTATATGTGAAAGATGTCCAAGACCTAACTTGAGCAGATAGATCTAGTGGTGGCTATAAATTTTATTAGATACAGTTGGAGAAGAAGATAATTTTTTTTTTTTTTTTAATGTATATATTCTCTGAAAAGTGAATTCATGGCTTGGGCTCTCAAATTAAGCATTTTCTTTTTTTTTCAAATAAGCATTTTCTTTACACCAAAGAACCATTTGACATTCTACAGATGACTTGATATTTGCAATCTGTACTTAACAGTATTTGACCTAACCATTTACTGTACCTTTTTGGATGGCTTGTAAGAATTCATTTGATGTATGTGATAAGAGTTTGCATATATTGAGCCACAACATGCTTCCTTAGATCCACCTTTGTGGATGCCAATCTTGAACTGAGTTCTACTTGTAAACTTGTTTCTTGTAGTTCCAGTCAGAGAAACATCCAGCAACTTTTTTGGTTGTATAGTCGAAGGTGCTTGAGTCATTGGCATGTGAGATAAATATACCTGCATGTTAGTCTTAGGTTCTGATAGAAATGACATGCAGTTATGCTGCCATTTTTTTTACTATCAGGACTTGACTGGTGTGCGGACAGTTCTGTTAATGTTAATGAAAATCTCTGCTAGATGAGTATATACAACTGTGTAAAATGAAGTCTCCTGATTTCCTAGATTCTACAAGGGGGTTGCTCCTCTCTGGATGAGGCAGATCCCATACACCATGATGAAATTTGCCTGCTTTGAACGTACTGTTGAAGCATTGTACAAGTTTGTGGTTCCCAAGCCCCGAAGTGAATGTTCAAAGCCAGAACAGCTTGTTGTAACATTTGTGGCAGGTTATATAGGTATGAATTATTTAGAGCGCAGTTGTCTATAAAATTAAGGACAAATGATTATTTCTGTTATTGGCTTCTTTTGTGTGTGGTGGTGGGGGAGTACTTCAGTGAATTTTTCTTTTTTTTCATCTTCCCATAACATTTCATATGCCCTTCAGGAGTCATAAATACTTGCTAAAGTATTAGTTCCTAAAAGGATTATTTTATAGTTTGCATGTCATGTTTAGTCTTGGGAATGTATTAATCTCCACAACCACTAGATCTTTCTCCTGATTTCTTTTCTGAATTTGGACATTCACTGCTGCACCATCTGTTTTTTTTTTGTTTTAGTTTTTCAAGAACAGTCTGTTAAAATAAGAGGAAGGAAGTGACAGCTAAAATCTGAATATAAAAACTTCTAAAGGATCTTTTATTTTACATTGGGTTAACTGCTTTATAACCTTACCAGTCTCACTCTGAATCTGATTTATTTTTTTAAAGAACTAAAAGAAAATTTCAATGTTTACAATCATGAAAAAGATTGTTGACTATCATGTGACTTGGATAATGTGTATCTTTGTATTTTAACTGGCTCCATATTGGATCATTTATCTTGACTTTTTTCAGCTGGAGTTTTCTGTGCAATTGTTTCTCACCCTGCTGATTCTGTGGTATCTGTGTTGAATAAAGAGAAAGGTAGCAGTGCTTCTCAGGTCCTCAAGAGACTTGGATTTAAAGGTAGGATTTATTTTTTTCCTTTAAAGAACATTTTTGGGTATATTGCAATTTTTCATTCATGTTTCATATTTCAACCAGGTGTGTGGAAGGGACTCTTTGCTCGTATCATCATGATTGGCACTCTGACTGCACTGCAGTGGTTCATCTATGACTCTGTGAAGGTCTACTTCAGACTGCCTCGTCCTCCTCCACCTGAGATGCCAGAGTCTCTGAAGAAGAAGCTCGGGTTAACTCAGTAAATAGATCAAAGCAAATATGGACTGAATCTGCTTACTGATCGGTGTTGAGGAAAGTCAAAAGGAACTTTTATATATTTGACAGCGTAGGAAATTGTCTATTCCTGATATAATTACTGGTAGTACCCTTGCCTAAGGCAGGAGTTTCAAATTTACTGTCGCAATAAACCCAACTGTTGATGATTTGTTTGTGACTTGATGATTATTTGAAACACTAGTTTTAAGATTTTCTCCTAACGTAGTTAGAAAGAAGTAAGTTAAAACCTCAAGGAAAAAATGCAAACTAGCCACTGTTGGTTGAATGTTCCGATCCCTTTTTGTAAATTATCATGTCTCAAATTTTGTCACTTGAGAGTTCCTACATTTTTAAGAAGTGTGCCCTAAGTTTTAAAACACTTGATTTTAATTGTAGTTAAATTTAAATATGGATAAATATTCATTTGCAGCTATATTTTGACAAGTAATTTCAATGTATGATCAGATTTTTGCTACTTTTTTTTTTAAATCTTAAGTTTACTAATCCCTATTTGTAAAGGCAACCTATATTAGGCTGATTATTACAGTGATAGTTCTTAAAGAGACCAAAACAGTTGATACCTAAAAAACATTTCGGGTAACCTAATTCTATTCACACAAATCTATATTACAGAAAATTTACCATAAACTTTATTATCAGTTTAATTTTTAAGAATACCTAAACCTGCTTGGTAACTAGGTGAACACCACTGGGAAAGCAACACTGTGTCATATTTAGGCGTTTGAGATACAGTCGTAGGTTTAAGCCGAAACTGATGTTTTAAGAACTGGAAAGTAATCCACTTTATTCTTGTTTTGTTTTTCCTTATGTTTGGTTAACTAAACAAGCCCAATCTACAATATAGTTGATATTTTCTAAGTTTGATTACGTTTTATTTTGAGACCTTTGGGTATGGTAAATCTGGATAGGGTTGTGACAGTTCTATATAAAGTATACATGGGGCTTCAGGAAAAAATCTTTAAGGAGTATAAGGTAACCCAGGCAAGAAGCGTTCTCATAACAAACCCTTATTATGTTGGTTGTTGTGGAGTCGGGTCTTACTTATGGCAGCTCCCGTGTGTGCAGAGTGGAACTGCTTCATAGGGTTTTCAAGGCTGTTGACTTTTGGAAGCAGACTGCTAAGCTTTCTTCGGAGGTGACTTTGGGGGAGTTTGACTGCCAACCTTACAGCTAGTAGCCAAGTCCTTTAACCGTCTGTACCACCTACAGACTCCTGAACTCCTAAGTGAGTGAAATAAAAAACTAGATGCATCTAGTTGCATGTTAACTTCTTCAAATTATGACTTGACCTTGTTTAATGTTCCGGCCTTATTTCACCTGTGCTGTAAGGAGAAGGGTTGTGGGTGCCAATAATAAGCCAAAATGTTAAAGGTAGAGTGGCAGTTTTCTGAGCCCAAGCAAGTGGTGGCTATGGTAATTAGCATCACCAGTGTGCATTAGTTATTACTGTATAACAAGTCATCTAAAACTTAATGGCTTAATATTTGTACTGTCATACTTTCTCTGGGTCAGGAATTCAGGAGTATGTCTCCTAGGTTCTTCTGGCTCAGTCTCATGAATTTGCAGTCCAACGGTAGCTTTGATGTCATCTCAAAGGCTTTTTCGCTCATATAGGCTTCAGGGGAAGGTCTTTGTCTCTTTGCAGCTTCTATTCCTAGGTTCCTTGGAGATCATGTGGCGTGTATCTTAGTTTGTGCGTGCTTGCTTGCTTGCCTAATTCGCTGTTTTGTATCTCAAAAGAGATTGATTTCAGACACACCCTACATTAATAATGCCTCACATAAGAAAACCCATTCCCAAATGAGATTATAACCACAGGTACAGGGGTCAGAATTTTCAACACATTTTGGAGGGGCACAGTTCAACCCATAATACATTCTAAAAATTAAAAAGCTTATCAATGAATAACTGACCTCTTTTCAAATGTGTACCTGTATTTCCTTTATATTTTACCTTGTTTGTTGTTCTCCGATTATGGGTTGAATTGCGTCCCCATAATATATATGTTGAAGTCCTAACTGCCAATACCTATGTCGTGACCTTGTTTGGAAATAAAGTCTTTGAAGATGTTACTAGTTAACATGATCATACTGCAGTAGGGTGGATCTTAATCCAATAGGTGTGGTGTACTTACTGAAGAAAAGAGACACAGTGAAGATGGCATGTGAGGACGGAGGTAGAGATGAAGTTACGCTGCAGCTGCAATTGAGGAACACGTAGAGGTACCAGAAGCTGGGAGAGGCATGAAAGGATCTTTCCTTGGAGCCTTTGGAGAGAGGATGGGTCCACAGACACAACAGGTTCTAGCTTCCAGAACTGAGACAATAAATTTCTGTCGTTTTAAGCCATCAACTCTGGTAATTTGAGTACCTACTGAGTCACTATGTGCCCAAATCAACAGCAACGGGTTTGGGTTTTTTTTGTTTTATTACTGTTAGAGCCATTGATTGTGTTAAGGTGATTATTTTCTGTCATCACTCTGAAAGTAGATAATTCTTAGGCTCATTTAACAGACAAAGAATCACAGAGCAATTAAATAGCTTGCCCAAGGTCACACGGGTAGGAAGTGGTGGGGATAGATTTGAACATTGCTTTGAATAATCCCTCAAACTGTTCTTAGCTACTTTAGAGATTTTAGAAACTACTTAGAAAGTTTTAGCAACTGAGCAGTAATAGCTACTATTTACTCAGCACTGGTATGTGCCAGGTATTATGTCAGATGTTCAACATAATCTCATTTAATCCTAATAATTCCACAGAAAAAACCAAACCTGTTGCAGTCAAGTCAATTGTGACTCATGGTGACCTCGTGGTACGGAGTAGAACTGCTCCACAAGATTTTCTTGGCTGTAATCCTTATGGAAGCAGATCACCAGGTCTTTCTTCCATGGTGCTGCTGGGTGGGTTCAAACTGCCAACATTTCAGTTAGTAGCCAATCACAAACTTGCGCCACCCTTAAAAACTCAAGGTGGATATATTTTTTTCTTAACTACAGATAAGAAAATTAGGTGCCTTAGATTAGATGATTTGTCAGTTCTAGAATTTAGGCAGCCACAGGACAAAGTAGAGGGAAATTCAGGATCAGCAGCCCTGGAGAGGTCCATCATTGCCTGTTCTTCTACTAAGGAAATATAACGGCCTGAATTCCATGTGATCTAAATGGCCATGTTTGGACATTCCTGTACTCTTTCTGTCCTCAGCTAATTGCTCCAGGGTTGGTTAGACTCCTAATCCAAGGGCAGACAATCCATGATCTATCTACCAGGCAACCTATGACTCACAACACTGCTTGAAAAGATGAGCTGGACTAATCAGATTTCTCCTGGAAATTTGGAGTTGGGAAACTAGAGACCTAGCAGTTCAAAATTAGAAGTGACCGTCACAATGTAGAAAGAGGCCAGAGAGGCTGGGCAGTGGTCAAGATGACCTTGGACAAGCTGATTTCATGAGGAAATAAAAATCATGTATAAAAAGAGGGAGCATGCTGGCAGAGAGATCCGCAGAGAAGAGTATAAGCAGCCCCAGAGACCATGTGGTGCCTGAGAGTGCTGCCTCTATTGCCACAGAACTCCCAGTTGCAGATCCCATGAGTACTTTTTTTTTTTTTTAATTTAGATAAAGGTTTACAGAACAAACCAGTTTCTCATTAAACAGTACACATACTGTTTTATGACATTGGTTAGCAACCCCAGGACATGTCAGCGCTGTCCCTTCTTGACCTTGGGTTTCCTATTATCAGCTTTCGTGTCCCTTCCTGCCTTCTCATCCTTTCCCCTGGGCTGTTGTGCCCCTTTAGTCTCATTTTATGGGCCTGTCTAATCTTTGGCTGAAGGGTGAACCTTGGGAGTGACTTCATTACTGAGCTAAAAGGGTGTCTGGGGGCCATACTCTTGGGGTTTCTCCAGTCTTTGTCAGGCCAGTAAGTCAGGTCTTTTTTTGTGAGTTAGAATTTTGTTCTACATTTTTGTCCAGCTCTGTCCGGGACTGTCTATTTTGATCTGTCAGAGCAGTCAGCAGTGGTAGCTGGGTACCATCTAGTCGTACTGGACTCAGTCTGGCTGAGGCCGTGGTAGATGTGGTCCATTAGTCCTTTGGACTTTCCCTTGTATCTTTAGTCTTCTTCATTCTCCCTTGCTCCCGAAGGGGTGAGACCAGTGGAGTATCTTAGGTGGCCGCTCACAAGCTTTTAAAACCCTAGACACTACTTACCAAAGTAGAATGTAGAACATTTTCTTTATAAACTATGTTACACCAACTGAGTTAGATGTTCCCTGAGACCATGGTCCCCACAGCCCTTGGCCCAGCAATTTGGTCCCTCAGGGAGTTTGGATGTGTCTATGGAGCTTCCATGACCTTGCCTTGTACAAGTTGTGCTGGCTTCCCCAGTACTGTGTACTGTCTTACCCTTCACCAAAGTTACCATTATCTACTGTCTATTTAGTGTTTTTCCATCCCCACCCCTTCTCTCCCTTGTAACAGTCAAAGATTGTTTCTTTTTGTGTGCAGACCTTAATTCATGAGTTTTTATAGTACTGGTCTCCTACAATATTTGTCCTTTCGTGATTGACTTATTTCACTCAGCATAATGTCCTCCAGATTCATCCATGTTATGAGATGCTTCGAAGATTCATCATTGTTCTTTATCATTGCATAATACTCCATTGTGAGAATGTACCATAGTTTGTTTATCCGTTCATCTGTTGATGGGCATCTAGGTTGTTTCCATCTTTTTGCTATTGTGAACAATGCTGCAATGAACATGGGTGTGCATATGTCTGTTTGTGTAAACACTCTTATTTCCCCATGAGTACTTCTTACACGGCAAGTCTTTTCTTGGGATAGTCATGAGATGTTTGTAATAAACTTTTTTCATGAGCTAACGTGAATGGATTAGTGTTTCTTGCAATCAGAATCCTACCTAAAACACCTTCCAGCCTACTGTAAGTTCTTTGATATTAGAGAACACCAGTTACCCAGCTCTGTATCTTCTGAAGCACCCACCCTGGTGCTTTGCACATATTAAGTGCTCCATAAACATTTTTCAACAAATGAATGAAACAACTAAGGGTAAACCTATCTGCTACCTGTCTAGAGGCAAAAAACTCTACTGGTTGTGAACACAAGTAGCTATGCTTGAACAGAGAGAGAAAAGGAGTAGCGTTCAATCTGTTACAGTTGTACTGAGTGCCTGGATACTCTTGTTAGATGCTGCCGAATCGATTTTGACTCGTAGCAACCCCATGTGACAGAGTGGAACTGCCCCACAGGGTTTTCTAGGCTATAATCTCTACCGGAGCAGATCACCTGGTCTTTCTCCTATGGAGCCGCTGAGTAGGTTCCAACCACCAACCTTTTGGTTGGCAGCAGAGCGTTTAACCGTTGCACCACCAGGGCTCCTTGCCTGGATACTAGGCAGAGGTTAAATCTGTACTTTCGTCCTCTGGACTTGCTGGAGCTGGGGAGCCTGGGTATTTTCACCATCAGGGTCCCCGTTTGAAATTCCTATCTCCTTTGACCTCATCGGTATGCACAAACATTTCTGCCTGTGCACATAATTTAATCTGCCTACATGCTTAGCTGGTTTAGCTCAGACGAATTCAAATTTCACGTGTTCTGTACATTTTGCTTTCTGCATGACCTGATAGTATGATAAAAATAATGTTCAAAATATCTAAAAACTGCTTGTTTTGCCTTTGTCTTTGGCAGAGGAGTACTTCCTAGTTTCACTGGGACGTTGCTGCCTGATTCATGAATCTTTTCCAAACCAAATAAACTCTTTAAATTTAAACTTTGTCAGATTTTTTTTTTTTTAAAAACAAGAGACAGGTCAGAGGTAAAATAACTATTTTATCAATAAGCTATATCCCATAGCCTTTCTAAAAAGGGAGAGACAGATGACCAGGTTTTGTCAACAGTGATTCAATTTTTCAAATGAGATATGGATATATAATTCCTGGCCAATAGTCTGGGGAAGGTCAACCATGTTAGGGTATGTAGCTAACTCTCAGCATGGTAGAAAGCCCAAGGTTTGGGGAGAGCCACTCTTGTATAAGAATTCATAAAGTCTTCTTTTTGAGGTAACCAGCTCTGTGCACCTGGATACCCTTCATGCTAAGTGTTTTAAGCTGGGGCTAATGCTATGTGTTTTCTTTTTTTAAAGATTATTATACTTCTTTTGATGAATAAATAATTGATATATAATCAACTGCACATATTTAAAGTTACAATTTGATGAACTGACACATGTATATATCCATGAAACCATCACAATTAAGACAATAAACATTTCCTTTACCCCCAAGTTTCCTTTTGCCTCTTTGTAGTATATACCTCCCTTCAACTCCATACCCAGGCAACCACGGATCTGCTTTCTCTCAGTATGGATTACCTTGCATTTTCTACAATTTTATATGATTGGAATCGCTAATGCTGTTTTAAATGTTAGAACCTCCTTCCCTAGTTCTTTGGGTGCTTCTGGCATCACCACACAGGAGTTGTCTTGCTCTGAGGCAGTCTCCCTCTGAGGCTTGGCAAGCTACCTGCACTCCACACACCCCTACACCCTGCTCTAGATGCCACTTCTCTAACCCATTTTAGGTAAGCTACTATCCTTTTTCCTGTTTCCGAAGCTGCAAGAGAGCCAGGAAGGCTTACTTGATGCTCTTTCTACTGATCTCAGGCTGTGATCTTTCCAGTTTCTCTTCCTCTAGGTTGATAGTGAATGCTACAGCACTGTCCTCTGAGGGGCAGTTCTCCAGTTAGGACCCGACCACACATACTATGCTCCCTGGCAGCCAGTGAAGGCAAAGGGGGTTCAGAATCGTCCCCATCTAGATTTCCCAGTGCTATACTGGCAGATTCTCCCCTCTCCATGTATATGAAGGTGTGTATAAGAGTGTGAGAGTGTATGTTAAGGGGATGGATATCTTTTTGCTACATGAAGTTGCAAGTACATGTTCTAACATATTTATCTTAGACAATCAACTGTTCAACCCCTTTTTAAAAATTCCATTTTTTACTTTACAAAACAGAATCAAATACAAAATGGTATTTACTCCAAAATTTCATTATTTGTGATATATCAGTCTTTTTATAACATGACACAGGTTCCATTAAAAAAAGTTACTTCAGACTATTTCAAACATGTGCCCCACCATCATATTGCTGTAACAAAAAGATCCACCAATAATTAACAGCTTCTAACTCACCAATGGTCTCACTTCAAAAAAAAAAAAAAAAATTTGCTAACATGATAGGCAAGAAATGATATTTAATTATTATTTTAATTTACCTTTGATTTTTCAGGAGGCTAACCAATTTTTCAATCCTTTATTATTTTTATTTCCCTCTCAGTGAACAGATCGTTTGTGTACTGTACATTTGCCCATTGGGGTCTTTCTGCTGTCATTATCAAAGAAAGCATGAGCTCTCTGTATACAAAATATATTAACCCTTTGCCTAAAAAAAAATAAAATAAAAAAAGTTACTTCAACTCTAATCTAGAAAATTTCAAACTAGTCCATATCTGAAATGTGTGTTATTTCATCTTTCATATCTTTAATCTTGGCTCGGACTGTTGTTAAATTAGATATTTTCTCATTTAAGAAAGCAATTTCTTTCTGTCTTTGTAGTAAGTCAGTAACCAATCTCCCAATGCGTAGTGTTAAATCATCTACCAATGGTTCCAAACGGGAAAAGTCCTTTTTTAGATTATACACCTTTGGTTTTAGATCATTTGCAAAAGTCACTGTCTTTAGAACTTTTGCTCTGTCACTTTCTAAGCTTAAAAATCTCTCTTCGTGCTTGTTGAAATCACTCTTTAGCTCAGACAGTGTCTTCTTAACAGAGTTAATTCTTTGTGAATTTTCAGATGCCATCTTTCGGAGCACTGCTGTTCGGTCAATGCTACTTGAAAGAAGATCACCTATGTTTTTTACTGTATTTTTTTCTACTTTTTCTATTTTATTTTCTAGTTCTTGCACAGAATCTGTCAATGACGTTACATCAGTTATTAAACCTGAAATACGTCGTACATCTGTTTTTACTGTTGTAATCTTGAGAGCAACATCTTTTGCCATGGAAGTTGTACTTAGCTCTACTTTTGTAACTTCCTGAGAAAGAGTTGTCAAATTGTTGTTCAATATACCCTGTTTTTCAGTTATCCTGTTGGACCAAGTTTTCACCTCATGCATTTCCTCCTGCAGATGCTTTAGGTGAACAATTATTTGAAAAGACTTCAATTGTTCCATGAGAGCTTCAAACTTCTGACACTATAAGAAAATATAATACCACAATGATTAAATTAAAAGTTTACTATTTAAATTTCAACTCAAATTTTGTTATGTGTTAATTTTAACTGTAACTTTACTGCTTTTCTGGAAAGCTTATGATAAAGGATAGCTTCAAAATTACAGACTTTAGAAAAACTTAAGTGTATTACTAATAAATAAGAAAAAAATTAAGGAAATTTCATAAAATGTTCTTGGAAATTACATTTTTTTCAGTAGTTATTTTTGCACCATCGGTCTTCTGTACAGTGACAAAATGAGCTAACTGTGAGACAGCGATGTATTTTTACAGCTGCTGGAGAAGGGAAGAAGCAGTCTCCAGATGAACTTTGATAGATTTAGGGGGTGAAACAGGGCAACATAACTTCTGAAATGCAAGCTGGTTTGTGGTTGTATAACAAGTGCTAGAATAAAGGGACCGATGTCTAAGACTCTAACAATTCTAACAATGTATATGCTTTGTTGGCTTATTACCTTTATGAATCATTTTCTTGGGTATCTAACAATCTGTGAAACTTTGGAAATTTTAATTCAACTAGTTCTAAGCTCCTAGTATGTTGTTAGGTATGCCAAGCATGAGGGACATAAAGATGAGTATAACTTGGGTTGTCCTCCAACACAGTTTAGTAGCGAAGACAGACATATTTAAAAAATTATCTCCAAGGCTCTAAAATTCTATGATTTCAAATACAGGTAGTTCTCAACTCTCATGTTTGATTCCATCCTACTTCTCCACTATACATTGTACAGGTAGGGCCCGACTTACAGCATATTCTAGTATGATGAACCACACTTATGACCATCTGATTTTTTTTTTTTTTGGTACATCTTATCATTAGTAATATATACGTATGTATTAATATATATCTGTAAGTTTGTCTGCATAGTAATATTGGGGAAATTGAATATTTTATTGTATTCTGAATAGTTGAAATTTTATTGCATTTTGCCATCAGTTAATAAAAATAAGAAAGAAAGGGAAAATTAAAGTGCTGATTTTAGTAACAAGATGAGTCAAACCCGACCAAAACTGTTGCCATTGAGTTGATTTGGACTATAGGACTACAGGACAGACCAGAACTGCCCCCGTAGGGTTTCCGAGGCTGTAAATCTTTACAGAAGCAGACTGCCACATCTTTCTCCTGCTGAACGGCTGGGGTTGGTGGGTTCAAACTGCTGAGCTTTTGGTTAGCAGTCTAATGCTTAACCAGTGTGCCCACAGGGCTCCTCCAATAAGATGGGTAGGTCTCCTAAGCTTAATACAAAGTTGGAAATTAAAGAGGAATTGTTAGGTGAGAATATTTAGCTTTAATCAGAAGATTAATTCAGGCCTGCAGATTGTGTGCTCAACTATGAAGAAAAACAAATTAAAGAACAAATGTAAAATACTGGAAATACACTGCTGAAAACTGTGTCCAAAGACAGATAAACTCTGTGATTCTCTGGAAAAGAGAATCCCATGTATAATGTGTAAGTCAATCATTTGACTTTTGCACATTTAACTTTCAGTTCTTTTTTTAAGGAAAGTATTATGTTTTAAAGTAGTAGATTGCCTACAGTCTTCTACTAATAACCAAAAACAGTTTAGTTCAACAACATTTACTGGGCATCTACTATGTTAGTATGATCAAGAACAGTCTCTATCTTCAAGGAGTTTGCGGTTTGGTTTGGGAAAAAAGAATGTCAATAAATGGATTATTTAAAACTCAGAGAAGAAAACAAGCAATAAAAAATATACAGGCTGCAAAACATTTTTACAAAATAAGATATGCAGTTTAATATAAAGACATCAAGCTTTTCCCCAAAAAATTATTTCTTACATGTGTGTATATATATACGTTTTATCTGATAGATACGAATTACCTTTCTTAAACTGTGTTTGTTTGGCTTACTTAGCTCATCTTTTAAGCTTATTTTGGTTAATGTAAAATTGGTATTAATGAAAATAAAAATTTAATATGCTTAGAATCTTATTTAGATGGGAGCTTTCAAAGGAGCAGGTATATAGTTGCAAAAGAATTACAATGAACTACTGAAATGGGGCAGTTGGACAGTTAATTCAAAGTAGGAACTCCCTCTCCTTGCGCTATCATATATGTTTGATTTAAAAATATATTTTAGGAATTTTGTCCTCAATAGGTTCATGCTACATTACTTAATGGTAGGGTCGGTGGCCTAAAGTGTGTTCTTTGGTAGAGAAATTAGCTTGTGAAAATGTACTGTGGGTGTGACATGGAGGAGTAGCCACAAATAGGAAGGAAATCAAGTAGTGATTACAAAACCATGTTTTATTTTTAAGGTGAAAGTTTTGCAATAAAGTGTATTTGCTGAAACAAAGGCTTTCTAGGGTGAAAGGAGTAGATGGCTTACTTTAATCTATTTCATTAGTACGTTATCATTTATTAATCTATTTGCTCTGGTACAGTAAATATAGCATAATAGCATTACACAATTAAGACACATGAGAAAAAGTTTATTTTTAGAAGGATTATTTTTTTTAAAAAAAGCTGCTGGTAAATTTGTTTTACTTGGTAGCTTATAAAAGCAATTTACCATGAACTTCTATTGATCTTAACTAAAATAAAATCTCAGTAAAGTGTAGTAACAGTCTCAAAGTTGTTGCATTGAATTATTTAAAAAAATTACTTAAGGATTGTTTAAACTATTTGCTAGGATGAACAGAAGAGTTGGAGAGTCTTTTAGTAGCTTGAAAGATTCAATCAGAAATTTGAATATTTACCTAGTTTCTATCATATATACAAGGTATTAAGCTAGATGCTGTCCTGTAATGTTAAATATTGTCTGTTTCTATAAGACAGCAACATTGTTCAAGGGAATGATGTATAGGTCCAATCTGCCTTCCAAAAATTTACTCAAGAATCTTTGAACTCTTCTAAAAGAACTGGGAACTTTATTGATCTCTACAATTTAAATCACTTAATGTTAGAAGGGATCTGAAAGATTTGGTACAATTTCCTCATTTTACTAATTAAAAAACTAAGCCTCAGAATAGAGTAGCAAAGCCTAGATTAGAAAAAATTCCAGCCTAGGGCTCTTTCTCTATGACTGTTTTCCCACTCTTCCCCAACATTTGATTCCTTATTATGTCCAAGGCCCAAACAATTTTAGGGGCACAGTTATACCTTTTGAGGGATTCACAGTCTAGTTTAATGGTGAAATGGCAGTGGACACATCTGGTGAATTACTGCTTTTTGAATTCTCAAGATGGTCCTACTGACAGCAGAATTCTTGTGATTTTAACTCCCTGGTTGAACAGCATCAGGCGGTATCGTATGGTAGAAGATCCATGGCCTCCGGAGTTGGACAGACCTAGCGGTGTGACTGCAAGATTCCTAAACTTTTGAGCCTCCATTTCCTCATCTGTAAAATGGGTCTAATAGCTAGCAAGGCTGTTTTGAAGATTAGTGATAATACATGTAAAGTGCCTAGCACAATGACTGGGACATAGTAGATACTCAAACAAATGGAGCTGTTACTATTACTATTACAAATGAATATAAACCTTCTAGCAGTGTCAGAGGGCCCTGGTGGTGCAGTGGTTAAGAGCTCGTCTGCTAACCAAAAGGTCGGCAGTTCGAATCTACCAGCTGCTTCTTGGAAACCCTATGGGACAGTTCTACTCTGTCCTGTAGGGTCGCAGAGACACAATAGGCTCTAAAACATTTGTACTCTCCTTCTGTGCTGTGTAAAGCTGAGATGGAGCTTGAATTAAATTAATAGTTACATAGCTGAACTGAAACAAACAGATACCGAGTGAACCTGCAGAGCTTTCGTGAACTGTGTAAATATGTGCTAAGTCTATAAAGAAGTGTTTTTTGTGTGTTTTGTGAATTTTCAGTATCATTATTTTAAAATGATGTATCAAACTTTGATCAAGATTAGAGTCTTAAACAGGCCTACAATTAAAGCTGAGATAAAAAAGAATGTCATTAACTTTGTATTTTACAGGTTTAGTCTTCTATAATGGAGTCCCTGGGTGGCGAAAACAGTTAAGCGCCTGACTATTATCCGAAAGGTTGGCAGTTTGAACCACCCAGAGACCCGCGGAAGACAGGCCTGGTGATCTGCTTCCCAAAGGTCACAGCTTTGAAAACCCCATGGAGCAGTTTTACTCTGTACACAGGGGGTCACCATGAGTCAGAATTAGCTCCACTGCAACTAACAACAACAATGTTCTATGAAATCATACAGGCTAATAAATCAATATTTTCTTTATAAAATATAAAATTACACTCAGTAAACAATTATAATTGACTAAATTATGGAAATATTACTATATTAAAAAATTTACATCCCAAATTAAAAAATAATTAGATGTTTTATAAAAGTGTTTGAACTAAATTTTTTAAATGGACTCAGTACTGTTAGAAATTAATTGATATAAAATTTATTAGCAATTACAAAGATAAAAAATGTATCTAAAAATATTGGTAGTTTTCCTTAAAAGAAAGACTAATAATGTAATATTTGATACATAAAAAAGTTCTTGAAATTTCAAGCATCTGTATCAAATAATGAAAGTAACAGAGGAAGACAGATAAGACACATCTAAGTCTCTCCAATGACAATTTCTTTCTTTTTTTTTTATTGTACTTCAGGTGAAGGCTTACAGAACAAATAGTTTCTCATGAAACAGAAGTACACATGTTGTTTTATAACATTGGTTAACAACCCCACAACATATCAACCCTCTAACTTCTCAACCTCTTTTTTTTTTTGGTGAAAATACACATAGCCAAAGATACACCATTTCAAAAATTTCATATGTACAGTTCAGTGACATTGACTACACTCTTTGAATTGTGCTGTTATTCTCACTTAAGATGAAGGCTTACAGAACAAAATAGTTTCTCATTTAACAGTTACTACAAATGTTGCCCTATGACAATGGTTAACAATCTCACAACACATCAACAATATCCTTACTCAACCTAGGGTTCCGTATCACCAGCTTCCTTGTCCCCTTCTGCTTTCTGGCCCTTCCAACGACAATTTCTTATAGAAAAATCTCTGAATAAAGATATGTGTGTGGGTGTGTATACACATATGTATATCTATCTGCTTCAATAGTTTCCTCATGTAATGCTTGTAGAAGGGTAGTTTTAATTTCCATAGTATAGTAACTGTCACTACAGAGCACAGTGGCCAACCTTGTTTCCAGTTACTTTCAATAAGCATTACTATGGTATATACAAGTTCATAAGAAAGTTGTGTCAAATTTGGTGACAGACCTAAACAGACAATAGACAAGTGGTAACTTCAGTGAAGAGTAGATGTACACAATACTGGGGAAGCAAGCACAACTTGTCCAAGGCAAGGTCATGGAAGCTCCACAGACACATCCAAGCTACCTGAGGGACCGAATTACTGGGCAGAGGGCTATGGGGACCATGGTCTCGAGGAATATCTAACTCAACTGGCATAACATAGTTTATAAAGAAAATGTTCTACGTTTTACTTTGGTGAGTAGCGTCTGGGGTCTTAAAAGCTTCTGAGTGGACACCTAAGATACTTCACTGGTCTCACCCTGTCTGGAGCAAAGGAGAATGAAGAAAACCAAAGACACAAAGGAAAGATTAGTCCCAAGGACTAATGGACCACATCTACCACGGCCTCAACCAGACTGAGTCCAGTACAACTAGATGGTGCCTGTCTACCACCACTGACTGCTCTGACAGGGATCAAAACAGAGAGTCCCGGACAGAGCTGGAGAAAAATGTAGAACAAAATCTAACTCAATAACAAAAAAAAAAGACCAGACTTACTGGTCTGACAGAGACTGGAGAAACCCTGAGAGTATGGCCTCCAGACACCCTTTTAGCTCAGTAATGAAGTCACTCCTGAGGCTCACCCTTCAGCCAAAGATTAGACAGACCCATAAAACAAAACGAGACTAAATGGGCAGACAAGGCCAGGGGCAAGGACGAGAGCGCAGGAGGGGACAGGAAAGCTGGTAAAAGGGAACCCAAGGTTGAGAAAGGGAGAGTGTTGACATGTTGTGGGGTTGTTATACAATGTCACAAAACAATATGGGTACTGTTTAATGAGAAGCTAGTTTGTTCCGTAAACCTTTATCTAAAGTACAATTTAAGAAAAAAAAAAAGGATTTTCTTCTGCATAAGGGATAAAAGTCTAAATTAATGGTGATGAAACAGTATGGGTAAAGATAGTGAGAATGGTGAAATGTGTAACCAATGTCATTGAATTGTATATGTAGAAATTGTGAATGGATATATGTTTGCTTGTGTATATTGCCACCAAAAATAAATGGAAAAAAAAAATTAGTGACAGGCAAAAAAAAAAAAGAATTGAAAGTGATCAGTACTAGAGATCATTTCTACCTTGACAGGACAGAGGTTAAAACAACGTTCCAGCTAAGTACAATTTTGTCACTGAACACAAACAAGAATTTAAACATTCAGAAGTCAAGCTTAATGTTCAGATTCCAGAAATTAACGCTTATGTTCCTTAACAGTAGTACTCTATAGGCTAATAAGACCCACAGCTATCTAAAATAAGACCTTCTAGCCCCAAATGAGCTTGTTTGGGATTTCTCCAAAAATTCGCAAATTTACAGAGTAAAACTACCTGATCCCAATTACTTTTGTAACTCACTACTTTTGAGTTTCTGCGTTGAATCCCATTGAAACTGCATTATAAAACTGGGACTAAAGATGTTATTGGCAAGAAGAAATAAGAACTTCATATGCCGTTGACTCAGTTTTCAACTCCAAGTTTAGATACTCTTGCTACATCAGTTTACCAATAAAAATCTTATAATTCTGATTATCATTACTGTAAAAATCTGGATAGACTTCTCCTTAATCTCCTTCTATATGTCAATGTTTTACTTCCTGTGACTAGATTATATAACTTTGAGGAAAATACAATCAATAAGTAAAACAAATTTAGTTGGGTCATTAGTCTGGGGAAATCTTTAAAATAATACAATAATTTTAATTACCATAATTATTATAATAATCATTATGCTGATTTTTTCTTCTTTAAAACAGGCCACAGGCTTTATCGGCATATTTTGATTGTAAGTAGAATAACTTATCTAGAGATCATGTGTCTAGCAAACTCAACAGTCTATAACACAATTACAACCTTAATAAAAAACCCCGGGTATACAAAGATATTCCAAAAGTCCATATTTCAAAGCATATACACTTAAGAAAGGCCTTTAATGAGAACATACACACTCATATTTTAAACAGAATTCTTCTAAGTATCTGTAACATAGTTTAGAACCTTAACAAAAAGCAAAACAGTTTGCCAGTTTACATACATTGCAAACAATCCATATAAATTTACAGAAAAGCCCCCCAGGCTCTCCCATGGGCATGCTATCTTTTATTTTAGACAGAATTCCTATGAACTTGGTTGTCTGGATTGATAGTCTGTAGCAAATCACAAGGGAAAGTGAAGAACTGGCTGAAGTAGGCACACTACCAACCTAACCTGACCATAAAAGCAGATGACAAAGGAGGTATAAGAACTGATACAAGATTTGAAAAACAGCAAGCTGGGGTCACTTAGTGAAGTCGGTAAACACGCCTCAACAGCTCCTTGAGACTTTGATATGTCTAGATGCATTACAATAGGTGAAATTCATAATGATGTCAATTACTTATTTGAAAAACATTAAAAATTACTAAGTATATTGCCTTAGAAAGTACAGAAATATGTATTTTGGAAATATTTCTATTGAAAATGGTTAAAATGAAATAAATTCTAGTGCTTGAAAAGGTAAGCTTTAACTATCTGGATAATCCATCTGTATGGATATTTCACTCATTTTCCAATAATGCAGAACAGAATGAGGTATATCACAATAACTCAAGGGCACAGAACTAATCAATTTATGTGTAAAATAATATGGTTCATCAGAATAAATGCAATGAGTTTAAAAATTACCATCAATTCCTTTATTTTCTAGATTATATTCTTCTAAACTTCCCTTTTCTCTTGTATTTGAATATGCTATAAAATCATGGACTTTTCCTTTTAGAACATCTAGTTCATTTTGCATCTTTAATATGCTATTATCATACTGAATTCCTTCAAGGGTTTTCTGCATCTCCATAATTTCAGATACTGCTTTTAGCATATCGTCTTCCATATTAAACATCTGCAGAGTCAAGTCTTCCATTTTCTTTTCTGTCCCTATTAGATCCTGAGAGACTCTGAGAACAGAGCGAATAGCACTTTCAATTGTTGGTAAATGTGTCTTGCATTCTTCAACTTTGGGTTCATACATGGCAAGTTTATTAGTCAAGTCTTCATCTCTGGCAAAGAGAGCATGCTGTTCCTCTTCTAACTCTTCAACTGCTTTTGTATCAGAGCCAAGCTGCTCCTCCACTCGGAGAAGATCCTCTTCTTCTTGTCTTTTTACTGTTCTAATATTTCTTAGTGTGCTATCTTCCAAATCTTTCAGTCTTTCAGTGAGCAATTTTATTCCTTGTTCAACCGAGTTAATTTGGACAGTAACTTGAGAATGCATATGCTTTGCTTCTGATTTGAAAGTGTCTGTATTAACATTCATTTCTTCTAGGCTTCTCTTCCAGAAATCTGTAACATTCTGGAATTTCTCATTAAGGCTTTGCATCTTCTGAGTGAGCATCTCTTCACTATCTTGAATGTCACGTAGGATGCTCTGGAGGCTGGACACTTCCTGCTCAAACTGGGTCACCAAAGACATGGATGATGTAGCTTCCTGCAGGATACTTTCAGTAGATTCGAGCTGCATTTATAACACAAAACAATTCCCAAGGCTACTTAATAACTGTTATATTAAAGAAACACACTAACAATCAGGAGCATAACATATGCCAAACTCAAAATTTGAAGATGTCTAAAATTTCCTAGTATACCGAATCATGACAAAAACATTTATTACATTAATAGTTGTTTTAACATATTTTAAACAAAATGAATAGATTAGCCGTTAGAAAAATATACACCTGAATTTATAAACCTACATAACTATGTATTTTCATGCACTCATATTCAAGAGATAAATCATGTTAAAGAAGCCTGCAGTCTATCACATTTCCCGCTTTTTTACTCCAACTAAGAGTAATTTAGGTGTCATTTTTATGGTTATTTGGCTTTTTAGAAACTGTGATTTAGTTATGAAATTTTTTACCTTTCCTAAATTCTATGATTCTGGAAGAGTGTTTTGATTGGAAACAAAGGTACTAGAGAAGGTACCAGAATCAGATCTTCTAGATACAGCAAAGGCAAAAACAAATTAAGAAACAGTTTAGTGTGACAATTCTCATCAAATGATAAAGTGTTCTAAGGATTCGTAAATTATGCTAAGCTCCTGGCATCTGCTATTATATAGGAAACCAGGAGGGCCAGGTTATGGACCATTTTTAGTCTACACCCACACACAGGTAACACCTTTAGAGACTATGGGGAGGCCTAGAAATGATCATTAATTTATCAAAAGTTTGCAGCACTATGTTGAGGATATAACAGTGAACAAGACATAGTTCTGCCTTTAACCAGCTTAGTTTAATTGGGGAGAAAGGCAAGTCTATATGCACCATGACAGGGGAAAAGCTATGAAAACACTTAAGTGGGGCACCCAACCCAGACTTCAATGATCAAGGAAAGTATTCTAGAGGCAGTATTATCAAATATTTGCTTCCAATAACTTCTTCTCTACATCATCCTACACATTACTACCAGATTAAGCTTTCCAAAACTGCTGTGCACACAGTACAGCTATACCACTGCTAAAAAGCAGGTGATGTTTCCTAATACTTCTGGGAAGAAGTACGAAATTCCATGGCCTCTCCATATGCTATTTACTTTCTCATCTCTGCTTAGCTAAGTTCTGTTCTTCAAGGTTTAGACTGAATCTCAGCTCTTCAGTACAACATTCTTCCATAGCTCTAGCCCTAACCGCCTGAACTCCTGTAACACATAATGTATTATGTTCTGCACATATTTTGCACTTAACAGATATAATTCAATAATTTTTGAGTGTTCACTCTTTGCCAGACCTTGTACTCGATACTGGATATAAAAAGATAAATACAGTAAAGCATGGTTCCTGACTTCACAATTTGACAGGCAAGATAGGAGAGACAGTGTTTTGGATATTTTACATCATCTTTTCTGGAGTCCCATTAAGATTTATTGAGTGCCTTTTGTTAGCTAGCTATCTTATTAGGTGCTGGGGATATAAAGACATGGTGTTTGCTCTAAAGAGCACTAGAAGAGATAAATTAACACCAACAACAAAAAATCACAATAGATTGTGACTAGTGTCACAACAGAATTAGCACAGGGAGCAATGGATGCTTACAGGACTGATAAAAAGTGGGGAGAGCAATGAGGAAAGGCTTAGAAGTGACTTTGAAATCTAACTCTTCAACAGACTGATGAGTTTACCAGGTGAGGAAGATGGGAAAGTTTCTAAACTCTTTAGGAGAAGAGACCATGTCTTATGCCCCCCCCCCCCTTTTTTTAATATCTTTGCATTTATTTTATAGTGAGGGACACATACTGCTGATAATATGTTAAATGGCACATGGCCATGGCATTAAATAGCACCAAACCCCATTAAGAGTCACCTTTTAAATTCACATTCAGTCCTCTGAATTAATTTCAAGGCAAAAGTCTCAGTTGGGTGCTACTCTGTCTCTCACACTTTCCTGCCACTTGCTCATCTTCCTTTTTAACCAAGAGGGACCAGGCTGCAAGAAAGAAGTTTGAGAGGCAAAGACAGCTGACCAGAACTTAGTATTTTCACTGGGAACATTTTTTTAATGGTTACTTTTATTTTGTGGCAAGTGATACTGATTTCCCATTCTGATGGTGATATCAAATGTCCTTGATACCAAACTGACTTGAGGAAAATGAATGTGTATGTTTAAAGGGACATATTAAGGCCTTAAAAGTACAGGTGGTGAGCAGGTTGGGCACAAGGTGTGAAGATGGAACTCACAGGACTGAATTCTGGACTTTTTCCCTTTAGCCTTCCCCTGTGCTGGCAACATAATGGAGGAAGAAAACATGTTCATGGCCCTAATTTCTTCCCCAGTGTCTGTCACCATGTGATACAGATCAGACAGAGAAGTAATTGCCAAAGACACTCTCATGGATTGAATTATGTCCCCCCAAAAATGTGTGTATCAGTTTGGCTGGGCCATGATTCCTGGTGCTGTGTGATTTTCCTATATGTTGTAAACCCTGCCTCTATGATGTTAATGAGGGAGGATGGGTGGCAGTTGCGATAGTAAGGCAGGACTGGATCTACAAGACTGGACTGTGTCCTGAGGCAATCTCTTGAGATATAAAACAGAGAAGTGAGCAGAGAGACAGGGGGACCTCACACCATCAAGAAAGCAGTGCCGGGAGCAGAGTGCGTCCTTTGGACCGGGGTCCCTGTGCAGAGAAGCTCCTAGTCTGGGGCAACACCAAAGAGAAGAAGGCCAACAGAGAGAGAAAGCCTTCTCCTGGTGCTGACACCCTGAATTTGGACTTTTAGCCTACTTTACTGTGAAGAGATAAATTTCTCTTTGTTAAAACCATCCACTTGTGGTATTTCTGTTATAGCAGCACTAGATAACTAAGACAGACATTTTAAAAATTAGGATGAAAAATCTTTTTCTTAGTTTTTGTCTTTCTTGGACTTCGTGCTCCTCTTATGCCTTTTTGGAGTCCCCATGTCTCAGGGTACAAAGAATGTGTTTGCTGATGTTTAAGAATAATGTCCACAAGCCTTCTGGGACCACCACAATTAAGATCTAAAGCAGCTCCAGGTGAAAGCTGGGAACAATGTGTAACAGTACTAATACAATGCGACCACTCCGAATTAAAAGCAAAGAATGTGAACATCTAGTCATAATACAAGTTCCTTTAAAAACCAATCTTGAGAAACAGCTGTACATTGGTAACACTGTTAGGTTTAGTTGTTTTATTAGCAGTATTTTGAAGGGGTATGCTTATCTTCACCTCAGGTAGTTTTTTGTTTAGGCTGTTTCCCATAACATCACTGTAATCTGGAGGCAGTATACCGTAAATACAAGATCAACTTTCTAGGATCAATAAAAGTCTCAACATTTAATCTGCAAATATTATGACTAGTATACCACAATAACTAGCTTTTATGCCGGGTTGCCAATATACTTCAATAGTTTTTACTTTTTAAAAAAGAGCGAATACCAAAAGTTTTTAGTGCTTGACAGTTTTCAAAGTGTTTGCACAAACATTCCATCTCATTTGATCCCTATAAAAATCTTGTTATTCTCATTTATGGAGCCCTTGTGGCACAGTGGTTAAGCGCTCAAATGCTAACAGAAAGGTCGGTGGTTTGAACCCACCAGCCGCTCCATGGGAAACAGACGTGGCAGTCTGCTTCTGTAAAGATTTACAGCCTTGGAAACCCTATGGGGCAGTTCTACTCTGTCCTATAGGGTCTTTATGAGTCGGAATCGACTCAATGGCAACAGGCATTCTCATTTAATAAATGATGAAATGGAGGCAATGAAGTGATTTGGAGTGATTTGTCCAGGGTCACTCAGTTGTTATGAGAGCCCATGTCTAGTCACCCCCCGACCCGCACTGCTTTTAGGTCTGGCTTTGGTGAAAAAGGCAGCTATTGTTAAATTACTCCCAGGGAAGACTGGGAGAGAAACAGCTATGCAAACACTAGCTATTTTTTGGATCCTATGATAATACTTAAAAAATCTGCTTCCAAAAGCACTGTAGTTTTCACCAATTTTTCTGTTTAGAAATCTAATTTTGTTCGAAATTTGTTTTCAACTGCTTTTAATCAAGTATACCTGAAGTTTTCAGCTCCTGCAATTTTTGTATCAGTCATGTTCTCTCCCATTAGAGTAACCCAACAACTACAACCAGATTCCAACTTGAGCCCTACATCAAAATATTAACTCCCTGAAGCACCTTCCCAGAGACTCCTAAGTTTATCCTCCATGGAATCCCCTGGCATTTGCTGAAGGATGCATATCATCCACAGCTGTTCTCTTCTGGGAGATTATAACTCATCCTGTGTATAAGGCTGCAGGGATACAGGCCCTCTTGTCTGTGGTCTTCTATACTGTATCTATTTGTACAACATACTTGCCCACTTGGTGCTAAGCACAAGTCTTAAGTCTTTGTCTACGTTAGGACAGAAGCAAAGGTTTAGTGAATGAATAAATGAACAAAGCATGTTTCCCAAAGATAGCTCAGTCACTGGTAGCCAGACAATGCCCATTATTGATTGCAGCTGACCCCCTCCTGAGAGGTATGGGAGTTACAGAAATTTTTATCTGTCTCCCATTTCTAAGAATCACGGTAATAATGCATTTGGTGGAAATTAGCATTTGTAGCTTTAAGAAACATAATATAAATACGGATGTTATTTTAATTTTCAGCAGGACTATTATTTGGTTATAGAATCAATACTTATGTTAGTCATTCTTATTGAATATGTATATATGCTTACAAAATGGAAAATAAAGAAAACCGTTGATGGATCTTTTCCCAATAAATGCTATTTATATTCTAATTTTATATCTAATGATAAAGCCTATTTTCAATTCTCTAGACACCTGATAGGCGCTCTGGTGGTGCAGTGGTTATGTGCTCAGCTGTTAACTGAAAGGTAGGCGGTTTGAACCCACCAGCTGCTTTGTAGGAGAAAG
The DNA here is from genome assembly GCF_000243295.1 of Trichechus manatus latirostris. NCBI lineage: Eukaryota > Metazoa > Chordata > Mammalia > Sirenia > Trichechidae > Trichechus > Trichechus manatus. Next base: position 11,802,611 of record NW_004444017.1, read on the forward strand.
ATGTGGCAGTTTGCTTCCGTAAAGATTATACCTTTGGAAACCCTGTAGGGCAGTTCTACTCTGTCCTATAGGGTCATTACGAGTTGGAAATGACTTGACAGCAATGGATTTGGTTTTGTTTTTTTAGACATCTGATATTTAAATAGAAAATTAAGATCAAGTCAATATGAGCATATTTGCCTTGTTCTTTCAAAATACAGTTAGAGTCTAAAAGGAAGGAAGAATGTTAGGAGATAGCAAGACCAGTGAGAGTTAAAATAATAATGGTCTAAAAGGCAGGATCAAAGAAGTTATGAACTGGAGGTGGTAGTAGGGAAGGTGGTAGTGGGGAAGAAAAACGGGAAAATTTCCCCAAATAATTCAATTAATAATTACCTTTTCTGAAATTAAACTGATTTTACTTTGAAGTCCTTGGAACTCGTTGGTTTCTATTTTCAGCAGCTGGTATTGGTTTTCCACCTCTGCAAACTTTTCAGACTGCTGAAATACAAACCTAGAAAAGAAAAAAAAACTCTAAAATGCCTAAATTGTATCCATTTAAATTTGAATCTTAAAGGAATATTATACCAATTTCTGATAAGAATAACATAAATTCTAGTATTGGTAGCTGATAGCTGCAGCTTTTATCAGTTTATTGTAACAAATATTTACAGAACCTACTATGTGGTAGGAGTTCCTGGGTGGTGCAAATGGTTAACCCACTTGGCTGCTAACAGAAAGGCTGGCAGTTTGAGTCCACCCTGAGGCACCCTGGAAGAAAGGCCAGGTGATCTACTTACAAAAAATTAACCATTGAAAACCCTATGGAGTACAGGTCTACTCTGACACACATGGAGTCACCATGAGTTGGAATTGACTCGATGGTAACCAGTAACTAACTACATTGTAGTATTGGTTTAACTGTACCACTCAGGCAAAGATGAGTAAAACATGGCCCCTATTTACAGTTCACAGCCCGGTGTGTAAGATGGTGAGAAATCTGCAACAATAGATGTCTTCTCAAGAAGTATTTCAGAGGCAGAAATGATAAATTATTTAGAACAAGATCTTTGATGTCTACGAATATTTTTCTCAAGGCTATATTTGGGCAATATCTAAAAAGGAAGCTTTTATCTCTAAAAAATGTTTTTACACTAAAATGTAGAAGTAACAGAAAACTAATGAAAAGCAGTGGAGTAGAAAGAGAGAAGTGCTGATAACTAAAAGTTGCAAAATGAACAGAAGAGTCAACATTATGAAAACAGACATTGTCAAAGTGACAATAAAACACATATGCATGCAAAATCTATAATCTGTATCTGATTATACTCAACAATACTACTCATATGGAGTACATTAGATGCATTACACGTGGACCTTGCCAGATGGAATACACAAGAATCAAACTGACTACATCTGTGGAGATGATGGAAAAGCTCAGTATCATCAGTCAGAACCGGGCCAGGGGCTGCCTGCAGAACAGAGCATCAATTGCTTATATTCAAGTTGAAACTGAAGAAAATTAGAACAAGTCCACTGTCTTAGGCTGGGTTCTCTAGAGAAGTAAAACCAGTAAAGTGTATAAATATATATACAGAGAGATTTATATCAAAGAAACAGCTCACATGATTGTGGAAGCTGGAACATCCCAAGTCCATAGATTAGGATAGAGGCTTCTACTGATTCATGTAGCCACAAGGGCTGGTGAACCCAAGATCAGCAGGTCGGAGAGCAGGGCTCCGCTCACAAGCTGTGAAGATTGATGAATCCCAAGATCGGCAGATAAGCTGATAGCTCAAGTCCGAAGAAATGGAGGTCAGATGAACGTGAGGCAGCTGCAGGATCCAAAGCGAGCAAAAAGCCAGAATGTCTGCACATATTCAGATGCAGCACATCCCCAAGGAAACTCGCTTTCAACTGATTGGCTACTCACAGCAGATTCAATCATGGGAGTAATCATATACAAACGCTGAGAATCATGGCCCAGCTAAGTTGACGCACAATCTTAACTGTCACACATCCACGAGAACCAAAGTATGACCCTGAATATATCCCACCTGCATTTACAGATCATCTTAAAAATAGATTTGATGCATTGAACACTAATGACCAAAGACCAGATGAGTTGTGGAAGGACATCAAGGACATCATATATGAAGAAAGCAAGAAGTCATTAAAAAGGCAGGGAGAAAGAAAAGACCAAAATGGATGTCAGAAGAGACTCTGAAACTTGCTCTTGAACATCAAGTAGCTAAAGCAAAAGGAAGAAATGATGAAGTAAAAGAACTAAACAGATGATTTCAAAGGGTGGTTTGAGAAAACAAAGTAAATTATTATAATGACACATGCAAAGAACTGGAGATAGATAACCAAAAGGGAAGAACATGTTTGGCATTTCTCAAGCTAAAAAAACTGAAGAAAAAATTCAAGCCTCGAGTTGCAATACTGAAGGATTCTACGGGGGAAGATATTATTAAAAGACACAGGAAGCATCAAAAGAAGATGGAAAGAATACACAGAGTCATTATACCAAAAAGAATTGGTTGACATTCAACCATTTCAGGAGGCAGCATATGATCAGGAACTGATGATACTGAAGAAAGAAGTCTAAGCTGCACTGAAGGCACTGGCGAAAAACAAGGCTCCAGGAGTTGACGGAATACCAATTGATGTGTTTCAACAAACGGATGCGGCGCTGGAAGCGCTCATTCATCTATACCAAGAAATCTGGAAGACAGCCACCTGGCCAACCAACTGAAAGAGATTCATATTTGCGCCTATTCCCAAGAAACGTGATCCAACCGAATGCAGAAATTATTGAACAATATCATTAATATCACACACAAGTAAAATTTTGCTGAAGATCATTCAAAAGCGGCTGCAGCAATATATCAACAGGGAGCCGCCAGAAATTCAAGCTGGATTCAGAAGATGATGTGGAACAAGGGATATCATTGCTGATGTTAGATGGATCCTGGCTGAAAGCAGAGAATACCAGAAAAATGTTTACCTGTGTTTTATGCAAAGGGATTCGACTGTGTGGATCATAACAAATTATGGATAACATTGTGAAGAATGGGAATTCCAGAACACTTAATTGTGCTCATGAGGAAACTGTACATAGATCAAGAGACAGTCATTCAAACAGAACAGGGGGATATTGCATGGTTTAAAGTCCTGAAAGGTGTGTGTCAGGGTTGTATCCTTTCACCATACCTATTCAAACTGTATGCTGAGCAAATAATCTGAGAAACTGGACTCTGTGAAGAAGAATGGGGCATCAAGATTGGAGGAAGAGGGACATCTGGGCAACCTGGTGCTGTAGTCAGAAGCACCATGCCATCCCTCTGCAGCAGAGATCAGAAAAACTAAGTCAGAGTCACACGTCAATCCCTAAACCCTAAGCATCAAATGAAGAGACAAAGAACTCAGCCAAGCACCAAATGGAATAAGAAACTGACCGAGAACAGAGAGCGAGGAGCGATACATGCACAGGTCCCCTATCAGCTACCGCACCACGGATCCACCATCTTGGACTCCTGAGATCAGTGAACAGAGGGTATGAGAAAGCAAATTCACGGAGCTCCCAGCAGGAGACAGAACAACCGGTAACCAGTGATACAGGCTTTCCCACCCCCCATCCTTCTTCAACCCCACTTAGCCTCTTCTGCTTCCTGCAGCCACAGTCTCCTGGACGGGAAGCATCCCAGTGTTGCCTGGATTCCACCCGCCCACACTGTCCGGCTCCCTGAGTGCCTTTTGTTGGCTGCTGGTGTTACTTTTTTCCCACTTCTTTAGATTTCTTCCTTACTTCTCACCACTTCCCCATCCTTTCTCTCAAATACCTGGCTCCGTGCGCCATCTTGGCTTCTTCCTGAAAGGCTGCGAAACACCAGTTGACTCTGAAACTGCTTCCCAGCCTGTGCCGCCATGCTGTTAGGACCCCGAGGCTTTTTTGTTTGCTCTGATTAGTTCTGTTTGGATTTGTTTGTTTGTTTTCTTTTTCTTTTCTCGACTTGGGAGCCCCTTCTAGCCAGGCAGTACCGTGCAGCTTGGAAGCTACTCCCTTACTCTGCACAGCAGCACAGGAACATCCCTGGGGGAATTTCTTTTTTCTTGTTTTTTTTTGTTTTTGTTTTGGTTTTGTTTCTTTGTTTTGTTTCTTTTTCTCTCTCTTATTTCCTTTTTGTCTTTCTTCATTTCCAGTTTCTCGATTTATTCATTTTTTCTTTTACCCTTTTTCTTTTTGTTTTTCCTTATTTCTCAGTCTCTCAACTCTCCACTCCAACAGCATCCTCCCTTAGCACTCTTTTTTGTGTGTATATTTTTGGCTCCTGTTCCTCTCTCCTCTCTCTCTTCTTTCCCATACCCATTTTAGCTCCACACATCACCATCTACCCCCTCCTTCCTGCCTACCTGCACTGTGCGCTGAACATCACACTCCCACGCAGCACAGGCAAGGCCTACTGGAACCTACCTTGCACTGATTCCCGGTCTGCACTGTCAGCCCTGGTACATGCCACAAACAACCCATCCCAGCAAACTCCCCTTCAGCTGGACCTGCCATGCTGTACCATACCTGAGTGACTGACCCTGCCCACTAGAGGAGGTGAAAAGTATCGTGCCCACAGACGAATAAACAACAAAGAACGCACAGTCCGCCTGTTCAGACATAACCAAACAAAACAAAAAAGCAGGATGAAACAAACAAATCTACAATCAATAAACGAGGAAAATAACTGCTGAATGCCCCAAAGACAGCAGACAATATCAAAACATTCACAAAAACAGGAAAGGATGGTTCCAGTAGGCGTTGAAAATAAAACACCAAATGATCTTCCAGTAGAAGAAAAGGCACTAGATCTAACTGATAGGGAATTCAAATCTGTAATATTTAGAATTATCCAAGAGTTGAGGCAAAAAGCAGACAAAAATGAGGAAAAAATAGACAAATTCATGGAAAATACAGAAAAAAAATGGAAGAATACAAGAAATTAATACAGGAACAAAGGTAAAATAAATTCACAATTAGAAACCAAACAAAAACAACAATTAGAAATCCAAAAGATAAACAACAAGATTTCAGAAATGGACAGTGTCATAGAAGGGCTGAGGAGCAGGTTTGAAACGACAGAAGATAGGATCAGCAAAATTGAAGACGAACACTTGGATACAATTTTGTATGAGGAAAAATCAGAAAAAAGAACAAAGAAAAATGAAGCAACCCAGAGAATTACGTGGGATACAATCAAAAGCAAAAATCTGTGAGTGATCAGAGTTCCAGAACAGGGGGAGAAAACAGAAAAC
>NW_004444017.1:11808310-11809607 GCF_000243295.1 Trichechus manatus latirostris
AGTCCTTCAATCTGAGAACAAACAACATCAGACCACAGGCTGAAAACAGGACACAGGATTGTACTAGCCAGATACCAACCTAGGAAATGAACTCTTAAGAACTAAGTAAAACCAAAAGAATTACAACAGGGAACCACAGAGGTTAATCTGTAAATGACAACAGCATCAGAACAATAAAAGAGGGAATAAACGCTGTAGGTAAAGAACCTTCTAATGGAGAGGAAAGCAAGGTGATACCAAGTAATAATAGACTGGTTCAAACCTAGGAAGATAAGGGTAAATAACAAGGTAACCACAAAGAAAGTTAACAAACCTACTCATCAAAATAAAAGAAAAACATAAAGTCTCAGTAAAAACAAAACCTACAAAAACAGAAGAGATGGAAAAAAACCCCACAAAACAAAAGGAACTCAGCACAGGAGAGTAAGAGGAAAAAAGAAAATGTCAGCACCACAAAAAAAGCACTACAAAATGCAATCCCACTCCTAGGAATATATCCTAGAGAAATAAGAGCCGTCACATGAATAGACATATGCACACTCATATTTATTGCAGCACTGTTCACAACAGCAAAAGGACGGAAACAACCTAGATGCCCATCAACAGATGAATGGATAAACAAACTATGGTACATACACACAATGGAGTATTACAGAAAGAAAAAGAACAATGATGAATCTCTGAAACATCTCATAACATGGATGAAACGAGGATGTTATGCTGAGTGCAATAAGTCAATCAGAAAAAGACAAATATCGTATGAGACCTCTACTGTAAAAACTCATGTAAAAGTTTACACACACAGAGAAACAATCTTTGTTGGTTACATGGGATTGGGGGAACTAAATAGACAATAGATAAGTGCTAACTTTGGTGAAGGGCAAGACAGTACACAATACTGGGAAAGCCAGCACAACTTGTCCAAGGCAAGGTCATAGAAGCTCTGTAGGCACTTCCAAACTCCCTGAGGGACTGAATTGCTGGGCAGAGGGCTGCAGGGACCATGGTCTCGGGGAACATCTAGCTCAATTGGCATAACACAGTTTATAAAGACAACGTTCTACATTCTACCTTGGTGAGTGTCTGAGGTCTTAAAAGTCTGTGAGCAGCCATCTAAGATACTCCACTGATCTCATCCCTTCGGGAGCAAGGGAGAATGAAGAAAACTAAAGATACAAGGGAAAGATCAGTCCAAAGGACTAATGGACCACAGCTACCATGGCCTCCACCAGACTGAGTTCAGTACAGCTAGATGGCGCCCGGCTACCACCACTGACTGCTCTGACTGGGATCACAA
>NW_004444017.1:11809809-11832977 GCF_000243295.1 Trichechus manatus latirostris
GCCTCATAAAACAAAATGAGACTAGTGAGGCACAGCAGTCCAGAGACAAGGACTGGAAGGCAGGAGGGGACTCGAAAGCTGGTGATAGGGAACCCAAGGTTGAGAAGGGACAGTGTTGACATGTCGTGGGGTTGTTAACCCTTGACATAGGGCAATATGTGTACCAACTGTTTAATGAGAAACTATTTGTTCTGCAGACCTTCATCTAAGGTACAAAAAAAAAAAGGAAGAATTATCTATGTGAGATCAAACTGACAACAGCAACTCAGAAGGTTTGATGGGAAGCCTAGGGGGCAGTGAGTTGAAGATAACAGAGATGGAATAATTTGGAAAAGGACAGTGAGAATAGCAGCACAACAGGAAGAATGTAATCGATGTCACTGAATTGTACATGTAGAAATTTTTAAAATGGTGTAACTTTGGCTATGCATATTTTCACCAAAAAAAACTTCCTCCACGGTCGAGAAGGGAGAGTGTTGACATGTCGTGGGGTTGTTAACCAATGTCATAAGATAATATGTGTACTGACTGTTTAATGAGAAACTATTGGTTCTGTAAACCTACACCTAAAGTACAATAAAAAAAAATTAAAAGAAAAAAAAAAGATTGGAGGAAATGCATTAACAACCTGCGTTATGCAAACGACACAACCTTGTTTGCTGAAAGGAGGACCTGAAGCACTTACTGATGAAGATCAAAGGCCATACAACCTTCAGTATGGATTACACCTCAAAATAAAGAAAACAAAAATCCTCACAACTAGACCAAGAAGCCATATCATGATAAATGGAGAAAAGACTGAAATTGTCAAGGATTTCATTTTACTTGGATCCACAATCAACACCCATGGAAGCGGCACTGAAGAAATCATAAGGCGCATTGCATTGGGCAAATCTGCTGCAAAAGACCTCTTGAAAGTGTTGAAAAGCAAAGATGTCACCTTGAAGACTAAGGTGCACTTGACTCAAGCCATGTTGTTCTCAACTGCCTCATATGCATGTGAAAGCTGGACGATGAATAAAGAAGACTGAAGAATTGACACTTCTGAATTGTGGTGTTGGCGAAGAATACTGAATATACCATGGACTGCCAAAAGAATGAACAAATCTGTCTTGGAAGAAGTACAACCAGAATGCTCCTTAGAAGCAAGGATGATGAGACTACATCTCACATAGTTTGGACATGTTATCAAGAGGGATCAGCCTCTGGAGAAGGACGTCATGCTTGGTAAAGCAGAGGGTCAGCAAAAAAGAGGAAGACCCTCAACGAGATAGAATGACACAGTAGCTGCAACAATGGGCTCAAGCATAACGAGGATTATGAGAATGGCACAGGACCCAGCAGTGTTTCGTTCTCTTGTACACAGGGTCGAAATGTGTCATAACCGACTTGATGACACCTGACAACAACAACCGAAAAGAAATAAAAAAGTGCCAAGAAATTGGTTTAGCCAAAATTTTGCGGTATAAGTGATTTGTAGAGAAAGTTATACTGGATGATACAGAAAAAAAATCCCAATTTATCTGCTTGTTTAAAGAGCTTTTGACTTCTTGTATATGATTATCACAAATGCTATGAAAAACTTTTATAAAGTCTATTTTAAAATCTGTTGAAATTTACAGTAGAAACTTCACAATAAAACTTACAGTTGACTAAATTTCTATGTAATTAAATAACCTTATACGTAAAAGGTTTTATTTTCATCTTCCTTAGTAACTTCACAACTATTTAACATTTTGAGAGCAGAATTTCTTCAGTCTTCTTATCTCAATACTTTCCTTATAGAGTTTATAAATAACATGCAAACTGATACTCAAGTAATATAGTTTTGGGCAACTGTTATCTCTAACAATTTATTATTAAGCTGACACAGGATAATATAAAACCCAAATCCACTGCCAGCGAGTGGATTCTGACTCGTAGCAACCTATAGGACAGAGTAGAATTGCCCCCACAGAGTTTCCAAGGCTGTAATCTTTACAAGAGCAGACTGCCACAGCTATCTTTCTCCCACAGAGCAGCTGGTGGATTTGAACTGCTGACCTTTTGGTTAGCAGCCAAGAGTTTAACTACTGAACAACCAGGGCTCCTCATAGGTAATACATTAGAACTGTATTTAGCAGAGAGAAAATGTTAAAGTATCACACTTTTAAGTTTGTTATGCATTATCTGTTTACTTTCCAAACAAGGATCCAAAGACTAAGGGTCTGTTATGGATTAAATCGTGTCCCTCCCAAAATATGTATTGAAATCCTAACCTCTGTACTTGATATCCTATTTGGAAACAGTTTTGTATTGTAAAGTTAATGAAGCTACACCAGCGTAGGGTGGGTCCTAAACCTAAATCACTTCTGAGTTATAAGAAGAGCAGACTACACAGAGACACACATGGGGTTAGAGGAAGGCAGGTCTTGGAGACAGATGGCATCTACATGGATTGTGCTGGCAAGCTGAAATACACAAGGAAGGACCTCCTACTAAAGCCACGCCCTGAATTCGCACTTCTAGCCTACTAAATTATGACAAAATAAACTTCTGTTCTTTGAATCTACCCACTTGTGGTATTTGTGTTACAGCGGCACTAGGTAACTAAGACAAGGTCTAAAGACAATTATATAGTGTGATGCCTTGAAATCCTCCTTGGGCCGTGGACAGGTTCAGATTTTTCCTTCCAACTTAATTGGACAAAGGATGGATAAGCTGCCTTTAAGGGTACAAGGGCATACATATTATTCACTGTTGTATCATAACTAGAACAATGTCAGTGCAGTAAGCATTCAATAAAGACTCGATGGACCAACTTTTAGACGCAGAAGTATGTGTACTGGTGGTAAAGATTCTAATGACTTTGTTATAATTCTAGAGTGCTTTTAAGTACTCTAAGAGATGCCAAAATGTCTTTTATTTGGAAAATGCTTGCAAATGTTTTACCAGGATAAAATGTTATTGCAAAATTAATCATGGATAAATCATTTGCCATAAAAAACGACTAAAGTATATACACTTCAACTCTTGTGGTAAAGATTTTACAAGAACACTTAACAAAGCCGATTATTTTCATAAACAATCATAGACTCTGTCACAGAGATAATTTGATTCATCATTATTTTATTATTTTGCAATGACATAGTTCAAATGAAATCTTCCTAATGAATGGAACATGTTTGTTTTTATTGCAGGCACTAATAGTAAATTCCTGAGCTGAAGCATCTGTCTTCCAACAACTTTTCCCCTTAAAATTTAGTTTCCGATTGGAGCTTTTTTCCTAGGACAGTAACTAAATACTGAAAAATTGAACATTTTCTAATGTAATTTATCTCGTATGAATATGCAGCTTCGGCTAATTAATGAGAATTAAATTAATAAATTTAGTAACTAAAACCAGTTTTATTAGGTTTTCAAGTGAAGCAACATATCTTTCATTCTGCTAAATTCTATTACTAAGTAACTTTCCCAATACAACAAGGTTTTTTTTTTTTTTTAAATTATCTAAGAAGGGCATGCATTTTAAGGCATAAGAGCAGTTTATCTAAAACAGTAAATTCAGTACATTTATTCTTTTCAGATAAAAAATATCACCTAAACAAAATACCATGTTAGTAAAATGAACAATTCTATCTTTTTGGGAAAACAACATTCAATAATCAACATTTCATTTTATCGTAATAGATCTTTTACTAACTGTGAAAAATACACAACTTAGGATAAGTCATCAGTAAAGTACAATTAGAAATATACTAGCATCACAATTGTTCTAGACTAGAGGATGTCCGGGGTCCCTTCTCTACTTCTCTGTAAGACTTCTAATTAAAAAACAAACAAAAACAACCAAAACCAGGTGATATCATGTTGATTCTGACTCATGGTGACCTCATGTGTTGCAGAGTATAACTGTTCTCCATAGAGTTTTTTCCATGGCTGTGACTTTTCCGGAAGCAGATCGCCAAGTCTTTCTTCCCAGTGCCTCTGCGTGGGTCAGAAGCACTACCCTTTTGGTTAGTAGCTAAGCTCTTAATGGTTTGCGCCACCCCGGGACACCAAGATTGTTAAAAAATTATCTTCTAAATACTTTAACATTTGGTGAAAACCGCAGGGATTTTCTAATTTAAAGTGTTAGTATTGTTATTAAAATGAAAGTTTTTTTTCCCCCCTAAAGAAAAAGACTGGAGAAAATAAAATTAGGAAGTTGGTTTTAAGGTTATTTCTATATTCATTTTTCCTATGGTACCAATACATCGCTATTTATTTGGTTTAAAAACTATACGTTTAGTTTTAAGTGAACACAACTACTTTTGTAGCTTTACAGGATTAAAAAGTTCAGTCTGTAATTTAGGAAATGACTTTAAATTCCTAATATATACACAGTCATCAAAAACTGGGAACTCCTCCAAACTTTGATACTATCTTCAACGTTTGTTGCTTTGAAACCACAATAAACTCTTTTTAAAGTTGCAAACGTTTCCATTAGGCATTTATGGTGGGGAGGAGGAAGGAAAAGGGGGGCTTGTCCTGGACAAACTGCAAGGGGATAGGACTTAACGGTTTATAAAAACGCGAAAACTTCTGACGTGTAGACGTTTTATAAAGTTTGGAAGAATCTGCCATCTCTTAAGAAATGGCCGACACGTTCCTAAAGCTTAACCTCAACTCCAATTGAGCGGCAGAGAACATCCTACCAGTATAAAGGAAAAATAAATTACAAGAAAGGAGGAAAAGAAAAACAAAAGCGTCAGGCTGCCCCTTCTTTGGGATCGAGGCACAGGAACAATTTGGAGGGTGAAGGTTAGCGGGACGCAGAGACGGGTGGGGCAGGGGCAGGGACGTGATCCCGAAAAGCGGGGCAACCACAGGGGCCAGGACACAGGACCCGGACAGCTGCGCGGACGACTCTCCCGTGTCTCGCGTCCACTTACCAGGCCAGGCCCAAGCACGTCCCCAGCGACAGCAGGCTCAAGCCCGTCCGGGGATCCGCCCAGCCCTTGCCTCCAGCAGCACGGGCCTCGGGGATTTTCCCGCCCTCGCTCCGCTTCCCGGGCTCCGCGGGCGCTGCCTTGGGCGCTGACTTCTTCCGGCTCTTCACCTCGGACATGTTTGGAGGCCCTGAGGGCTACAAACCCGAGGAGGGGCGGCTTCTTCACCTTGGGAGAACGGGACGTGGCCGCCTTTGCCTCCTTCCGAAGCTGTGGCAGAGACCACGCCCCCTTACAGACTGGGAGCCGCCCACAAACCAGCCCCTCTAGCTCGCTGGATCATCTTTGCCGCTTCACAGCGACTCCCAGCAGCCGACCACCTAGCTCCTCCAGGTGAGTCGTCCAGCGACCCCATCACCCCCTTCCGTTGCGTAATTGCCGCAAACGTGAGGAAGTTGAAGCTCCTGGGCGTGTGTAAGCCGCCGAGACCCGTGGGGGAGGCGTTGGGTCGCGCGCGCCACTTAGAGCGCGCCGCGGTCGCCGCGGTTTTCCCTTCGTGGAAGCTCGGCGCGCCCCTGTGGTTTAGCCCCGCCCCCGACGCAGAGGGAGGGGCTCATCTCTATGGGAGCGCGCGCGGCGGCGGCTTCCCCAAGGGGCTAGGGGTGTGTTTATTTGCGTGCGCGGGCGCGCCCTGTCCATTCTGGGCCGGCGGGCTGGTTTTGAATACTCAGCGGTTCTGAAGCGGACCGGAGGAGATAACGAGTGGATGGGATGCTTTATATCTGGGTAGAAAGGTTGAGGGAGCTGGAGGTGAGGCGCTTGGGCCATCAGGGACCAACAAGGACGCGAAGGGGTCGCAGCGGCCTCCGAAGTCTCACCGGCTCCCGTCTGGGTGCAGCTACGGCCTGAGCGAGGAAGTGACAGCCGGAGTAGCTTTCTTCCCTTTGAGTCCTGGGGCGGGGTCCTCGGGAGGGCGGCCCGCGGGCCGGGCCTCACTTCGGAGCCCAGCGACTGTGCGGTGCGGCCGCGAGGATGACGCCCACTTCCCGGCATCTCGAGTACTCCAGGGTCTTCAGGCGCCCCGGGCTGCGGAGGCCCAGTTGAGGCACCTGTGAGGCCTGGCCCGAGGTGTTAGCGTCGTTGAGAAGTTCCTCGCCGGAGGTCCGGTTGCCTTTAACCGCCGCCTCCCCCCGCAGGTTTGCTCGTCCCGTTAACACCTCAGCGCAAAGGTCTGGGTTAGTTTGCCTCCCGGCTTTTCGCCCTGAGCCAGATTCCTGGAGGATCAGTAGCAGATTTCAGAGACTGAGGATTCGGGAACATGGAATATATATAATATGGTAACCATTCTGCTCCTGTATTAGGAAGAGAAATTATCTAATGAGGAAGTAGTGAACTGTTAAGGTTTTCCTTTCTGTTTTACTTCTGTGAAGAGTTTTGGCTTTCCATTTTGGTGTGTTACAAAAGGTAGGACACTTTGAGAATTTGTTCAAAATATTTCAATTTGTGAAGAGTTTAAAAACGTATTTTACGATTTACGTATTTAAGGTTAATAAGGATAGGTAAAATTGGAGATTAGTTTTAGATTGCCAGAGAGTGTCTATTTGCTTAACTGTTGGACATAACCTAAACATTCACTTTTGTCAAGTCGATTCATTACTATATATCGAGGTACATTTATGTATAAATTAAGCGAATAAAAACATTATTAATATTTCAAAAATATGATAGCCTTGATTCTAACCATAACTTTTTCTTTTATCAGTTAATATCGTGGCAGTATTGCGCATTTTTGAAACTTGACAAGCATAGGCAAATACTTCCATTTCCCTATTTTTGCAACTGCCACATTTGATGACTTAAAAAATACGGTCGTTGTTGAAGTTTGATGATTATTGTCCCTTTTCTGAACATTAAATAACTTTTGCTTATCTCTGTTTTTATTTTTCTTCGACTAGATTGTGAATTTCTTCAGGAATATGATTTAATCTTCTCTGTATTCTCAGTGCCTGGCAAATAGTAGGGGCTCAAATGTTTATTGAATGAATAAATTTATTTAACAAATGCAGACAATTTCACTGTAATACATTGGATGGAGTTCTGTTTATGTTTTAAAAACTTGAAAACATTCTGATCTGGGTTTTATACCCATGGAAAAATTTGCATTATATTTGAAGTAAAGTTGGTAGACAGAGTATTTTATTGTAGGGAATATTCTTTCTTTGTGTCCTCTTAATCTAAGAAATGACATCAGAGGTTTTTTGCTGTTACTTTGTCATACTTAACAGCTTAGCTGAAACTTTAGTGGAGTGAGCAAGCGAGAAATGTGTTTACTAGTGAAGACCTAGAGCTGACACACACCTAGAGTGTGAACTAATACTCAATACCAACAAAACTCTATTCAGTCTTATGTTGGATAAAGAAAATGAGACGTTTCTAAACATTAGGACTTAATATGATCACTATTTTATTAAATTTCAATCTAAAAGAAGTGCTTTTGTTGTTAAAATGATAATGTATGTTGAAAAAAATTAAGAAAATACAGAAAAGTGCAAAGAAAGAAAGGAAAAAATAAATCTCAAATCCTGCTACTTGGAAATAACCCATTTTAAAAAATATTTTATTTATTTTGTTGTTGATGTTGAGAATATACAGAGCAAAACAGACACCAATTCAACAGTTTCTACGTGTACGATTCAGTGACATTGATTATATTCTTTGAGTTGTGCAACCATCTCACCCTCCTTTTCTGAGTTGTTCCTCCCCCCTAACATAAACTCACTGCCCCCTAAATTTCCTGTCTAAACTTTAGAGTTGCTGTTACCAATTTGATCCCGTATAAACCAAAACCAAACCTGTTGCTGTTGAGTTGATCCCGACTCATAATGACCTATAGGACAGAGTAGAACTGCCCTATTGGGTTTTCAGGGCTGTCAGATTGACTCAATAGCATTGGGTTTCGTTTTTGGTGAATCTTTACAGAAGCAGACTGCCACATCTTTGTCCCTCAAAGTGGCTGGCGGGTTCAAACTGCCGACCTTTCGGTTAGCACTTAAACATTGCACCGCCAGGGCTCCTCCATAAGCAATAACTGCCCCCCTTTCTCCCTCCCTCCTTCCCTTGGTATCTACTTTGGTCTCTATAATTTGTCTTTTCCTGTTTTTTAGTATAAGTGAGGTCATATAATATTTGTCCTTTTGTGATCAACTTATTTCACTCAGAATAACCCAAACATTTTGATGAACAAACTTCTGAACACCTCCCTCTATATTTATGTGATACAAACATGTTTTGTGTTATACATGGGAACGTATTTCTGTGTTTTCACTCAGCAATGTGTTATGAACATTTTTCTGTTTCAGTATATAGACATTCGTGTTATTCTAAATAGCTGTATAATATTCCATTTGATACTTGTACCCTGATTTTATCAGCCATATTTAGAATGATGGACATTTCGATTGCTTTCATCTTTTTTCTCACCTAAACATTTTCTGTTAAATAAAGGGTATTTTTGCACATACTTCTACTTGAGGTAAAGAAAGGGCCCTGCATCTGGGATCTTAAAAGCTTGCAAGTGGCCATCTAAGATGCATCAGTTGGTCCCAACCACCTGGAGTAAAGGAGAATGAAGAACACCAAACACACAAGGAAAGTATTAGCCCAAGAGACAAAAAGGGCCACGTAAACCAGAGACTTCATCAGCCTGAGACCAGAAGAACTAGATGGTGCCCGGCTACCACCAGTGACCACCCTGACAGGGAGCACAACACAGAGTCCCTGATGGAGCAGGAGAAAGGTGGGGGGCAGAACTCAAATTCTAGTAAGAAGACCAGACTGAATGGTCTGAATGAGACTGGAAGTACCCCGGAAAGCATGGCCCCTGGATTCTCTATCAGACCAGAACTAAAATAATTTCCGAGGCCAACTCTTCAGACAGGGATTGGACTAGACTATGGGACATAAAGTGATACTCATGAGGAGTGTGCCTCTTAGCTCAAGTAGATACAAGAGACTAAACGGGCAGCTTCTGTCCGGAGGTGAGATGGGAAGGCAGAGAGGATTAGGAGTTCGTTGAATGGACATGGGGAATCAGGAGTGGAAAGGAGGAGTGTGTTGTCCTAGTATGCGGAGAGCAATTAGGGTCACATAACAATGTACATATAAATTTTTGTATGGGAGACTCACTTGAAATATAAACGTCTTTTAAACTACAACAATTAAAAAAAAAAAAAAAAAAAAGAAGGAGCCCTGGTAGCACAGTGGTTAAGTGCTTGACTGCTAACTGGAAGGTCAGCGGTTCAAACTCACCAGCTGCTGTGCTAGAGAGAAATGTGGCAGTCTGTTGTAAATATTATAGCCTTGGAAACCTTATGGGGCAGTTCTACTGTCTGTAGGGTCACTGTAAGCTGGAATCGACTTGACAGTAATGGGTTTGGTTTTTTGGTACTTGAGGTAAATTCCTAGAAGGATTAAGAAAATGCTTATTTTAAACATTTCTGTATCTTACCATCTTGCCGTCTAGAAGAGCTGCATTAATTTCATACTCTAAGAATACCCATAAGAATGCCCATTTTCTCACACCTTTGAAACACTGAGTTTTGTTCATTTATAAAAATCTTTACAGAAAAAGATCTTGTTTTATTTACATTTGTTGATTACCAGTGAGATTGCACATATTTTCATATCTTTATTGGCGTGACATCTATTTTGGTGTTTTGCCTGCAGCTCAAGGTTGACAGCTTAGAAGAGAGAAAAATTTGAGGAAGGATGGATGCAAAAGCTCGAAATTGTTTGCTTCAACACAGAGAAGCCCTGGAAAGGGACATCAAGACATCTTATATCATGGATCACATGATTAGTGATGGAGTTTTAACAGTATTGGAGGAGGAAAAAGTAAAAATTGAGGTAAAGACCCTTGAGATAGTCTGTGATTCCTTGAAATGTTTTAGAATTTATTTCAGAACTTACACTGGTATCCACTTATTTTTGTTGCAAAAGTATTAATTGTTGTATACTAAACTACTTAATTTTTTTTTTTAGCCCACTCAACAACAACGAGCAGCTATGCTAATTAAAATGATACTTAAAAAAGATAATTATTGCTACATATCATTCTACAACGCTCTACTACATGAAGGGTATAAAGATTTGGCTGTCCTTCTCCATGATGGTGTTCCTGTTGTCTCTTCTTCCAATAGTAAAGATTCGGTTGGTGGAATAACTTCATATGGTTTGTATCCATAATACCTTCTATCACATTGACTACATTGCTGCAGTTTTGTCTTATTGTAGATGGAGGCTGCCCAAGACACTGTGATCAGTTTACTGAAAAATACATGTGAAAAAATTGTAATGTTGTTTTCTAGTTTAAATATTTTTTATTTGTATCCATGTTAACCTTCACGTTTTCTTTTTGACCAGTGAGCTATTTACTGCTGAGTTAGTAATATTCATATATTAATTTTTAGAGATAATAAGATAATTTATAGGCCCTTAATTAAGTTTTGTGTGTTTATAGAGATTATGTATAGGAAAGAATAAGAATCTTTAGAAATCTGTGTTCTTGGAAGGAATTCCATAAATATTCTGCTCTTTATACTCTCCTTCTCAGTTTTCAATATGAGAAAAAGACTGGAGAGTCAGGGAGGAATAGGATGAGTAAGGGCAGATACAGATAGAGACTTGCGTTGCCCATAGTCACCTTGAAGCGTATATGTTTGCTTTTGCTCTGGGTGTTGTTTTAAGAAATCAGAAAGTTGAAGTTAATATGTTAGCCGCTTTTCTTACTTCTTTTGGAAATTCTGACGCTCTCTTTGGTTTTTATGGTATTACTTGAGTAACCATTTCAAGCCAGTTCTACTTATTTATGCTTGTTTATTTTGAATTTCAGTAAGGACAGTCCTATGTGAAGGTGGAGTACCACAGAGGCCAGTTGTTTTTGTTACTAGAAAGAAGCTGGTTAATGCAATTCAGCAGAAGCTCCTCAAACTGAATGGTGAACCAGGATGGGTCACCATATATGGAATGGCAGGCTGTGGGAAGTCTGTATTAGCTGCCGAAGCTGTTCGAGATCATTCTTTCTTAGAAGGTAAGTTTTGGTTAGTATGTGTTACTGGCTAAGGAGACACCTTTAAGGGTTATATTGTATTAGTTTCCTATTGTTGCTGTAACAGATTACCATAGACATACCAGTTGCTGTCCAGTCGATTCCAACTCACAGCAACCCTAGAGAACAGAGTAGAACTGCCCCATAGGGTTTCCAAGGAGCAGCTGGTGGATTTGAAGTGCCGACCTTTTTGTTGGCAGCTGAGCTCTTAACCACTGTGCCACCAGGGCTCCGCCACAGACACAGTGGCTTAAAACCACATGAATTTATTATCTTATAGTTCTGGAGGTCAGAAGTTTGAAAATAGGTCTTACTGGGCTGAAATTAAGGTGTCAGCAAGTCTGAGTTCCTTCTGGAGGCTCTGGGAGGGGTATCCTTTTCCTTTCCTTTTCCAGCTTTTGGTGACTGCCTGCATTTCTTGACTTATTGCCCCTTCCTCCATTTTCAAAGCCAGCAGTGTATAGCATCTTCAGATCAATCTATCTTTCTCTCCTTCTCCTCTTACCCACCTGCTACCCTGTGACCTCTGTTTCTGTCATCATATCTGACCCTCTTGCCTCCCTCTTATAAGGACCTTTGTGATTACCTTGGGGTGACCCGGATAATCCAGAATAATTCTCCCATCTCAAATCCTTAACTTAATCACACCTACAGTGTCCTTTTTGCCATGTGACATATTCACAAATTCTGGGGATTAGAATGTGCACATCATTGGTGGCTATTACGCTGCTTACCATCAACCAAAAACCAAACCAATTGTCATGGGATACATTCTGACTCATGGTGACCCCATGTGTGTCAGAGTAGAGCTGTGCTCCATAAAGTTTTCAATGGCTGTTTTTTGAAAGTAGATCACCAGGCCTTTCTTCAGGGTGCCTCTGGGTGGACTCAAACCACTGACCTTTCAGTTAGCAGCCAAGCACTTAACCGTTTGCACCACCCAGGGACTCCTTTTGCCTACCACAGCCATGATTAAAGTTGGAATTTGTTTTCTGCCCAGGCTGTCACAGAGAGGCTTGACTAGCCAGGCCAATAAGTTGACTTTATATCAGATGGCACTTAGTATCTCTGGAATGAAGCTAGTTCCTTTGCATCTTAATTGAGGGGATTGTAGGGTTGAAAAAGGATCTTGAAAGGTTATATACCTGCCTTTTAGGCAGGACTAGACTTAAATCTTCCTATCAGTTGAGTATCTGTTATGGTATTGAGTGTTTTAGGGAAGGAGATTTTTAGAAACTCAGTTACATTAATGACTCCGTCAATGGGTAACTCTCCCATGTATTTGGCATTCTCTATTAGTTTACACTGTTAATTCCATTTCTGTAATTAATTCTGTCAGTTGCTTATCTTTAAAGATAAAAATCTTTGGTAACTTGTCTATATTGTGTAAGCCCCAGGATAAAGAAAAATTGGGACTTGACTATAGCAATCGATGAATTTTTGCAGATATGCTTCATAGATTTATTTGACATCTGGTGACTGACTTGTCGCTTCAGATATTCACGTATTGAGTACATGTTTTTGAGCACCTGCTTTGGGCTTGGCACTTTTTAAGGCACTAGGGATCCAAAAAGTAGGCACAGTGCATCTAAGAAATTGACTCACAATCTAGTAGGGAAGGCAGACATGTAAACAAATTATGATATATGGTATATGGTACAAACTTAGAACAAAGGAAAGAAGCATTAATTCTCTGGCAGAAGGGAATGGACAGGACAGGCTTCCTGAATGACATTTTAGCTGGAGTTTGGAGGAAGAATAGGAGTTTGATATGCAGACTAGGTAGGAATGGGAGGGGAAGGGTTCGGGATGGTTATCGAAATGAGTAAGGGCACACCAGTCAGAAGAAGGTTTAGGACATATTTGGCAGGTGTACTATTGACCTTAATGAGTGTGGTAGCTTCTCAGGTTATTGATCAGAAACATTTGGATAGCTCCATCATTTTTTATTGCCCCCATTCATTAGTGAATTCTCTCTTTATAACATCTCTTAGAAGAATACAAAAACAGTTCCTTGACTTCTAGCTACTATTTTTTTTTTTTTTTTTTGGTATATAAGACATAATCAGCGGGTAAGATAGTTTATGATTAGACGATAAAATGAATAAGCAGTAAGCCTTAAGAGATTTAGAAAGATGGAGGCTAAGGAACATCTATTGTACACACCTGAGTTTAGTTTCTATTTTATAGCCTTTGTAAGCAGTATTGATTATACTGTTGTTAGAAGTATGTCCCAATCCCTAACCCCTTGTATTTTCCTTCTGTCATTACAGAGAAGTCTCCTAGGACTTCCATGCGAGTCTCAAGACGATGTTGTTTTTTTTTTAAACCTCTACTACAACATTTATCATCCAGGGTATTTCAGGATAAAATTGGTTTCCTTTTTTTTTTTTGTAAGGAGTTGAGTATTCCTGTCAATATTATGATGAGTTTTCTTGAAAATGTATACTTATCCTAATTTATATGCACCCCCAACTCAATTTACATCACTCTAAATTATTGGATGAATTTTCAGGTTTGAGGGTTAAACTTGACCAACAACTGTTAAATAATCTCTGAGAGTCGAAACAAAGTTAAAACAATGCTGGAGATTTTTTTTTGTTTTTTAAATTGTGCTTTAGGTGAAACTTCACAGAACAAATTAGTTTCTCATTCAACAATTTATACACAAATTATTTTGTGACATTGGTTGCAATCCCTGCGATGTGTCAACACTCTGGGAAATATGGAACGCTTCACGAATTTGCATGTCATCCTTGCGCAAGGGCCATGCTAATCTCCTTTGTAGCGTTCCAATTTTAGTGTATGTGCTGCCCAAGGGAGCACAGTGCTGGAGATTTATTAGTCGATCATACAGTTCACGAATTGGTCAACACATAGCATGAGACTGGGTATTGTACCTGAAATGAGGCAGTAGAGGATATTTATAGTCCGAGGAACAAAGTAAGCCAGGGAACTCCAAATGGTTTCGATGGGTCTTTTGGATATTTACTGAAATGTCTCTTGAAATCCTTTCTTTGTCAGAATTGTGTTTAGCTAAGCAGACAAATGATGCAGGTTTGAGTGGTCAGTGCCTGTCAAGTAGACTCTCAGATAACCAGACGTCTGCTTGTCTGGAATGCCGGAGTTTAAAGAATAGGAACTGTTGAGTATATGTAAATTTACAGATACAAACTAATGACTATTTCTAAAACGTTACTTTAGCTCTGTGAAACCAGGTAGAGCTATGCTCTTCTGGCAGGGCATGAGTGACTTCATCTTGTTTTTAGCTTCTACAGCCACGCAACATATGGAATTATCTAAGAGTCACATTGTACAAATTGTGGTCTTAGAAGAGATTTTAGCCACTTTGAGAAAATCTCAGAGATACTAGCAGCCATGCAGTACATAGCTTAATTCATATTCCTGATTCACTTTTGTGAGATCTCAAGTACAGAGAATTGAGTTAATCATATTCTTTAGTTCATGACCTATTATCCTACTTAGTCTGCACAAGGCTTAGCTTCTTGCTTTATTTATTTCCTTTTTTAAATTTCTCATTCTCATTTCTCTTTCCCTCCTAGAGGCAACCCTTCTAATGTATTTAATATATGTTCTTTAGTTTGTACAGG
The DNA here is from genome assembly GCF_000243295.1 of Trichechus manatus latirostris. Classification (NCBI taxonomy): domain Eukaryota; kingdom Metazoa; phylum Chordata; class Mammalia; order Sirenia; family Trichechidae; genus Trichechus; species Trichechus manatus. The sequence goes on from NW_004444017.1 coordinate 11,824,437, forward strand.
TTCTTGTAAAACGTAAAACGTACGTTGTTTGTACGCAGATATTTTATGTTAGCATAAATGGTATGGTGTTAGTTATTTTGTTTCTTATTTTCTTTGACACTATGTTTTTAAGATTTATCCTTTTGCTGCCTATATATATTGTCCATTACTTCTGATGGCTACCCACCATGGGGTGCATCCAATACATTTTTATAATCCATTCCCCCAGTAAATGGATATGCAGATTGCCTGCAACTTTCCACTGCCCCAACAAAGCTGGTTGAACTTTTATATGAATGACGATTTCTTGAGTATATGTAGCTAGGAGCAGAATCACTAGATTAGAGGATGTACAAATACAAAATTTGATCCCCTTCCTCTTCCCCTCCCCCCATGACTGCACCAGTCTGTGCGTTCCCCACTAGCAAGGTGAGAGGGCCTCTGTATCCTCACTGCCCCAGTGAAACTTGATATCATTCTGTTCTGTACTTTTTGTCATTGCAGCAGGTGTGAAGTGATATCTTTTACTTTGTTATTTCTCTGACAGCTTGAGTTTGAACATTTCTTTATAAGTTTGTTAGTCTTTTAGATTTTTTCTGTAGATTTTATTTATATTCTTTGTAAGTCTTACCATTGGTATTTCCATCTTTTAATGCTTTTTCGAAGTTTCTTACGTATTTTAGATATTAGTCCTTGTTGGTTTTATACCTTGTAAATACCTTTTCATAATGTGTCATTTGTAATAACTTTATCCTGGATGTCCTTAACAGAAGCGAAATCCTTAATTCTGATGTAGTCATGATAATTAATTTTTTTGCCCTTCTAATTTGTACTTCCTGAGTGTTGCTTAAGTAATACTATTATAGTTTACCTTTCATATTTAGCTCTTTAATCTATTTGTCTGGCTGTCTAGTGTGCCTATTATGTGGATATTAATCTATGTTCTGTATCATGTATTATGTTTTATCTCCTAATTCTTTTTTTTTTTAACTGATTTTTTTTATCTTGTTCTTATCTAAGTATGTTTACGCTGCTGGTTTTAAATTGTAGGATCATCTTTTCCATCCTTTTATCTGCTCCTCAGGTGTCTATTTATTTATTTGTTTATTTTTCTTGTATGTTGAGAAAGAAACATACTGTGTCATGGTTTAGTCCATCAAATGTGTCTGTGGGACACATTTGTAAGTCCCTGCCGTAATTAGCGTATCATGGAAGAGAGAAAAATACGTCTGTAATTAAAAATATTGAACTGTTGTTTACTCAGTATAGATTTTGAATTTAGCGATTTATATGTGTAGAATCATTCTAACATTTGAGGAATTCAGAGATTTTTGCTTTAATATACTCGATATAAGAGATATAGTTTAAAGGTAAGGGAATAATTCAGGTTAATACAGGACACATTAAATGGAACAAATTATGAAAAAAGGAACCTAGCGCTTAGAGGATTATCTTAAGTGGGCAGATGTCTAGTTATTTTGGTCTGTGATTTCATTTTCTCCTCAAGATTTCGGGCATTGTGAATGGTGAGTGGGGAGAGGTTAGAAAAGAATGTAAAAGCTTTTATTTGATCTGTCGTCTCACCACTGCCTGACCCTACCTTCTACTTCACTAATTAAAGGGTAGATATTTTCCCAAAGGTAATTTTTAATTATTTTAATAGTTACTTCCATTCTAAAATATAAGAACAATAGCTTTTTGCCATTTTATTGTAGTATAAAATTCTCTTTTATTTTAAAAGTGTAGATCACTATAAGGATTAGAAAGTTGATTGAAACTCTGGTTCTGATAGGTGCTAGGTTGGTATAAATTAAAGAATATTAAGTCCTTATTTTTGCCTATACATTTTAAGTAACCCAATTTCCTTTTGAAGGTTTTCACCCTTTATTCTTTATTTTCATAGGGAAATTATAAAGAGTTGACATATTTTTAAACCACTTACGCTGTTGTATTTATATTTTGAATTTTTAAAGCATGGAAGCTGTCTGCAGAGGCTGTCTACATATTTGCTTCTGTCCTTCCCTGGATTTCCTTTATACTGTAAGATTATTAATTGCTACCAGGCTAAACCTCATGTGAAAGTAAGATGGGGTTAATTTTCTCTGAAGGTAATTTTTCTCAATAAATTTCTCTGAATAAATTATAGGTACAAGCCTCGTTCAAGGCAAAATTGCTCCCTCTTGTGCCCATAGTTAAGATGTTTAGATGCTTTCTGAAATGTGGAATTAATGGTTCAGTATTTAACTAAAAAGAAGCTGTGGTGGCTCAGTGGTTAAGCACTCTGCTGCTAACTGAAAGGTTGGCAGTTCGAACCCACCAGCCACTCCTCGAGAGAAAGATGTGGCAGTCTGCTTCTGTAAAGATTACAGCTTTGGAAACCCTGTGGGGGCAGTTCTACTCTCTCCCATAGGGTTGCTATGAATCAGAATCGACTCGGCAACAACGGGTCGGAATTAACTGAATGTCATATTGTGATGATAGGAGATTTGCAAATCAGTTGGTTGGTATGTCTGTTTATCTTTCTTTATTTTTAAAGTTGGTACTATTTTATTTTTCTTTTATATGTTTATAATGCCCTAGTTTTTTAGTTTTAAATTTAAGAGAGAGATCTTTGACCTAGGTAATAGGCACTTAAATTTAAATCTGAAGAAGTTATTAGCCAGCTGCATCAGGATACTTTTTTTTTTTTTGTCTTTAATTCTGGGATGATTTAAAAATTTTAAATAGAAAGCACAAATTAAAAAATAAAACAATAAATACCTTCAGGACAACAAGTTGTTTAAAACTTTTTGAATGTTTTAAATATTGCAAAAGTAGTATATTCATTAAAAAAAAAAAAATTCTCTTCCTTGCCCTTCTTTGTTTCTGTTAAATTCCAAATCTTTCCCCAGAGATAATCGTGTTAACTATTTGGAGTGGATCCTTCCAAACTTTTTTCTGTGAATTTACAAACATGTATACACACAACACAACTGAAATGCTAAGTGAGGCCTCAGAGATTTGCCGTTTCGTAACTGTTGACTTAAACTGTCTAAGTAACTTCAGGAAGCTTTTAGGAGTAAAGCAAAGGACTTACCTACTTTCTAATAAGGCACTGGCACTGACGTGTTTTGCAGCCCTGTCTTTACCTCAGATACTGCAGAAGTCTCTGACTCCTGGTTGTTATTTTTTTCAATTCTCATGCAGATGCTACTCAGAACATTGCCAGATTCTTATCTAAATCCACTTTGTTCATTCTCAAACCCCTCTAGACCTCTCTTCCATGATCAGGAAATTCCTCTATATCATTGACCTGTTCTTTTGCCTTATCTGTTCAACTTGCCTTATCTGTTCAACTCGCCTTATCTGAAACTGGCCAGTTCCCTGAGGATACTGCCTTCTCCACAGCCTTTTTTAGTGTGTGTGGCAATTTTTTCCCCTTTATATTCCACGTAAACACCAGGAGATGGAGTGGGTGTTGTCCTTGCTCTCTGTTGCCATATCCATACCTATATACCACCTTCTCTAGCTAAATTTTTTGTTCTTTGATGTTTGTTACTCTAATCCTTCACAGTGATGTTACCATCCACTCATCCATTGAAGATTGGAGTTCTCAGCTGTCTTAGTTATCTAGTGCAGCTATCACAAAAATACTACAAGTGTATGGTTTTAACAAAGAGAAATTTATTCTCTCACAGTTTAGGAGGCTAGGAAGCAGGGCCAGGATGGTGGAGTAGTCAGACGCCTCCGGTGGGTGCTTTTATAACAAAGACCTGAAAAAACAAGTGAATCGATTATATATGGCAGTCTGGGGGCCCTGAACATCAAAGGCAGAGTTGAGGAACTGGACGTAGTGGCAGGGGGAGGGAGAGACCGTTCGGAAGCAGCGAGGAGTTGCCAGACCTGACCTGACAAGAGCCTAAGCCCTTCAGGCCTGATCAGCTCGGGGGTGAATGGTGAGGCAGGCAAGCAGCTGTGCTCGGGAGGCCTGTTTTCCATACCAGGAGAGACCCGGTGCCAGCCAGTCTACACAGCCACTCAGAACCAGTTAGAATTAGCCCTGGAAGGTAAATACTTGCTTATGGCCTATGGCATGGATCAAAAATTCCTCCCTTAGGGAAATACCTCTCTCCCATTTACTTCCCCGCTCCCCTACTCTGCACTGGGTCCTGGACCAGCTTCAGCAATTACCAAATCCCCTGGGCTGGAAGTAGGCTCTGTCACACACCTGAGGCCATTCTCCCTGCTTTAAAAGTGAACAAATTAACAAATGGGAAAAAAATAAACTGCCGGCTCCCCTAAGCCAGGAACCCAGGGTAGGCACAGCTCCTTTGCGTAAGCACAGGCATGAGGGATCCACGGACTTTGAGTGCCTTTCTCCCTGCATAGACTTGTGTGGGCCCATCTCAACATAGGCCCTTATTACTGCAGTACAACAATGGTATATACCGGAAGTCTAACTTCAGCTGTTTCAGCTGTGAAGTTGCAGGTTCTTGACATTTGACGCTGCTCTGCCCATTAAGCAGAGTCTTCACCTACCCACATCAGGGGCCTGAGGACTGGTGGCTCCACCCATGCCACCTAGCCACCTGTGAGAGGGGCCCATGAATAAGAGGTGCCCCCCAGTCCTTAACAGTGAACAGCATTAGGTGCTCATAGTCCGGCTGCAAGACCCACCCACATATGCGCTTTAGGAAGCAGGGACATGCCTTCCTCCTGGACACTCGGGGGCAGCCGTAAGCCCCCTGCCTTGCTCAGAGTGTGTCCCCCTGCTGCAGCCAGATGCCTGTGCCTATACCAATCACCCATGCCTGTCTAGGACTGTAAGTGACATCCTACACCACACACTTGGTAGCCATCTACCTGGGCACCTGAGCTGAATCCATACAGGAGGAGTGGGCAGACTCCTGAGCTCACATGCCTAGTAACAGATCTAACCACCTGGTAACAGGACATTAGTTTCAAAGCTGCCAATAATCAAACTAGCTCTTACGAGTAGCCTATTTGGGTATATCAAAACAAAATAAGGAGCTAGGACACAGTAAGCAAACATAAAATAAATATAATAACTTATTGATGGCTCAGAGACAACAGTCAATATCAAATCACATAAAGAGGCAATCCATTATGGCTTCAGCAAGCTCCCAAAATAAAGCATCTAGAAATTTTCCAGAGGAGGAAAATTTCTTGGAATTACCGGAGGCATTAAAAGATTAATATGCAGCACTCTTCAAGAAATTAGGAATGAAATTAAGCAAAACGTAGAACACGCACTAGAGGAAATTAAAAAGATTAGAGAAGAGCATAATGACAAATTTAACAGTCTGCAAGAATCCACAGAGACAGCAATCAGAAATCAAGAAGATTAACAATAAAATTTCAGAATTGGACAACTCAATAGAAAGTCGTAGGAGCAGAATTGAGGCAATGGAAGTCAGAATTAGTGAGATTGAAGATAAAGCACTTGACACCAAATTATTTGAGGAAACATCAGATAAAAGGATTTAAAAAAATAAAATGAAGAAACCCTAAGAATTATGTGGGACTATCAAGAGGAATAACCTACGAGTGATTGGAGTACCAGAACCGGGGGAGATAAAAGAAAACAGAATTGTTGAAGATTCGTTGGCAGAAAACTTCCCTGATATTGTGAAAGATGACAAGATATCTATCCAAGATGCTCATCCAACCCCACATAAGGTAGATCCCAAAAGAAAGTCACCAAGACATATAATCAAACTTGCCAAAACCAAGGATAAAGAGAGAATTTTAACAGTTTAGGAGGCTAAAAGTCCAAATTCAGATTGCCAACTCCAGGGGAAGGCTTTCTCTTTGTTGGCTCTGGAGGAAGGACCTTGTCATCAGTCTTCCCTGGTCAGGGAGCTTCTCAGCGCAGGGACCCCAGGTCCAAAGGATGTGCTATTCTCCTGGCTCTGGTTTCTTGTTGGTATGAGGTTCCCGTCTCTTTGCTAGCTTCTCTCTTTTATATCTCAAGAGATTGACTGAAAACACAGCCTAATCTTGTAGATTGAGTTCTGCTTCATTAACACAACTGCCTCCAATCCTGCCTCATTAGCATCATAGAGGCAGGATTTACAACACGTAGAAAAATCACATTAGATGACAAAATGGTGGACAGTCACACAATACTGGGAATGGTGGCCCAGCCAAGTTGACACACATTTCTGGGGGACACAATTCAATGCATAACATCAGCTTATAGTCTTTCTTTTAAGCCTTTCTTCTGTGGGCAGTGTTAGTGATTTTGATATCTATGTGAATGAGTTACGCAAAACTTTGGCCTCTCAGTTTCTTGACTTCTGTAAAAATAGCATTGGGGTGGTGTCTGACCTCTAACATCACAAGGGGGGAGGAGAATCACAATCAACAGCCCAAGGCTGATTCCTATGAGGTGTTGGTCAGACATACCTCCTCTCTCTGCCATCTTTACCAATTCTGATACCAACTGTCATGGATTGAATTGTGTCCCCCCAAGAATGTGTGTATCAATTTGGCTAGGCCATGATTCCCAGTGATGTGTGGTTGTCCTCTATTTTGTGATTGTAATTTTATGTTAAAGAGGATTAGGGTGGGATTGTAACACCACCCTTACCTAGGTCACATCCCTGATCCAGTGTAAAAGGAGTTTCCCTCCGGTGTGGCCTGCACCACCTTTTGTCTCTCAAGAGATAAAAGGAAAGAGAAGCAAGCAGAGAGTTGGGGATCTCATACCACCAACAAAGAAGCACTGGGAGCAGAGTGTGTCCTTTGGACCCGAGGTTCCTGTGCAGAGAAGCTTCTAGTCCGGGGGAATACTGATGATGACCTTCCTACAGAGCCGATAGAGAAAGCTTCCCCTGCACTGATGCCCTGAATTTGGACTTATAGCCTACTAGACTGTGAGAAAATAAATTTCTTCTTGTGAAAGCCATCCACTTGTATTTCTGTTATAGCAGCACTGGATGACTAAGACGCCAACTGTCCCTCTCACAGCCCTCTCTACTGGGTTTGATAATTCATTGCAGTGGTCACACACAACTCAAAGACCTACTCAGGATTATGGGGTTTATTAGGGAAGTAACAGATTATAATTCAAGCTCAGGAAAACTCAGAATACAGTTCTTCCATCGGGACAGCCTCTTCCCAGCCATGCTAGCAGGCAAACCTATCCCTGGCCCTAGGCCTCTGCCCAAAGACACTCAGCTTTCTCCCTCTATGGACTGGGAAACCCACTGCACCTCCTGCAGGTCTCTCCCGCCAGTCTCTCTGGTAGTCTCTCCTGCTGGTCTCTCCTTCCTTGGTAGTAGTGAGTTATTCTCTTCTCCACCTCTGGGGTAGCTTATTTCAAACCCAGGAGGATGGCAAAACTGACCAATCCCATTGGTGGTACACAATTACCATATCACAGTCCCACCCAATCACTTGGGTGGGACTTAAAAGACCATGGCTAAAAAGGGCACACACAGAAGTGATCTATCCCACTGCACTCTTGTATCTCCAGGACCATTTTTTTCACTTCCATTAGCCATATACTTCCTTAATCACAGTTTGGACCCTGGTCTTTGTCATCACTAGAAATTATACAACTTTTTTTTGTTTTTATTATTGTGCTTTAAGTGGAAATTTACAGCTCAGGTTAGTCTCTCATACAAAAATTTATACATTGTTTTGTGACCCTACTTGCTGTCCCTATACTATGACAGCACACTCTTCCTTTCCAGCCCAGATTTCCCGTGTCCATTCAACCAGCTCCTGACCATCTCTGTCTTCTCATCTCGCCTCTGGACAGGAGCTGCCCATTTAGTCTCATGTATCTGCTTGAGCTAAGAAGCACAGTCTTCATGAGTATCATTTTATGTCCCATAGTCTAGTCTCATCTTTGGAGTTGGCCTCGGGAATAGTTTTAGTTTTGGGCTAACAGATAGCCCGGGACCACGTCTTCCAGGGTCCCTCCGGTCTCAAACAAACCATTAAGTCTGGTCTTTTTACTGGAATTTGAGTTCTGCCCCCCACTTTCCTCCTGCTCCATCAGAGACTGTCTGTTGTATTCCCTGTCGTGGCAGTCATTGTGGTAGCTGGGCACTATCTAGTTCTTCTGGTCTCAGGCTGATGAAGTCTCGGGTTTATGTGGCCCTTTTTGTCTTTTGGGCTAATACTTTCCTTGTGTCCATGGTATTCTGTATTCTCCTTTACTCCAGGTAGGTTGGGACCAATTGACGCATCTTAGATGGCCACTTGCTAGCTTTTAAGACCCTAGACGCAACTCACCAAAGTGCAGAACATTTGCTTAATAAACTTTATTATGCCACTTGATCTAGATGTTTCCTGAAACCATGGTACCCAGACCCCTGCCCCTGCTACTCTGTCCCTTGAAGTGTTTGTTTGTATTCAGGAAACTTCTTAGCTTTGGTTTAGTCCAGTTGTTCTGATTTCCCCTGTAATGTGTGTTGTCCTTCACTTCTCCTAACGTAATTCTTTTTTTTTTATTGTACTTCAGTTGAAGGCTTACAGAACAAATAGTTTCTCATGAAACAGAAGTACACATGTTGTTTTATGACGTTGGTTAACAACCCCACAGCATAT
>NW_004444017.1:11839407-11877172 GCF_000243295.1 Trichechus manatus latirostris
GTTCTCTGTCAGTTTTATCACTCCATTTGGTGCTAGGCTGAGTTCTTTATCTCTTCATTTGATGTTTTAGGGTTTCAGGATTGTTGTATTCTCTGTTCAGCTTAGTTTTTCGGATCTTTGCTGTGGAGGGACAGCGTGGTGCTTCTGCCTAGAGCGCCGTTTTTCTCTCCTAACATAATTCTTGTCTACTGTCTAGTTAGTGAATACCCTTCTCCCTCCCTGCCCATCTTGTCACCATCAAAAAATGTTTTCTTCTGTGTTTAAATGTTTTTTTGTGTTCTTATAATAATGGTCTTTTACAATATTTGTCCTTTCACGACTGACTGAAATTCACTCAGCGTACTGCCTTCCAGATTCCTCCGTGTTATGTTTCATGGTTTCATTGTTCTTTATTGCTGCGTAGTATTCCATTGGGTGAATATACCATAATTTGTTTATCCATTCATCCGTTGATGGGCACTTAGGTTGTTTTCATCTTTTTGCTGTTGTGAACAGTGCTGCAGTGAACATGGGTGTGTATATATCTATTCGTGTGACGGCTCGTATCTCTCTAGGATGTATTCCAAGGAGCAGGATTGCTGGATCGTATGGTACCTCCATTTCTAGCTTTTTAAGGAAGCGTCAAATTGATCTCCAGAGTGGTTGTACCATTTTACATTCCCACCAACAGTGTGTAAATGTTCCAGTCTCTCCACAACCTCTCCAATATTTATTGTGTTTTTTGGATGAATTCCAGCCTTATTGGGGTGAGATGATATCTCATTGTAGTTTTGATTTGCATTTCTCTAATGGCTAATGATCGTGAGCATTCCTCATGTTTCTGTTACCCACCTGAATGTCTTCTTTGGTGAGGTGCCTGTTCATATCCTTTGCCCATTTTTTAACTGGGTTATTTGTCTTTTTATTGTTGAGGTGTTGTAGTATCTTGTAGATTTTAGAGATTAGACACTGACTGGATTTGTCATAGCCAAAATTTTTTTCCCAGTGTGTAGGTTGTCTTTTTACTCTTTGGGTGAAGTCTTTTGATGAGCATAAGTGTTTGATTTTTTAGGAGCTCCCAGTTATCTAGTTTCTTTTCTGGTATTTGTATGTTGTTACTTATGGTTTGTATTCTGTTTATACCATGTATTAGGGCTCCTAGCATTGATTCTATTTTTTCTTCCATGATCTTTATCATTTTTGATTTTGTATTTAAGTCTTTGATCCATTTTGAGTTAGTTTTTGTGCATGGTGGGAGGTATGGGTCTTGTTTCAGTTTTTTGCAGATAGATATCCAGTTATGCCAGCACCATTTGTTAAAGAGACTGCCTTTTCCCCAGTTAACAGACTTCGGGCCTTTGTCAAATATTAGGTGCTCATAGGTAGATGATTTATGTGTGGATTCTCAATTCTGTTTCACTGGTCTGTATATCTGTTGTAGTACCAGTACCAGGCTGTTTTGACTACCGTGGTGGTATAATAGGTTCTAAAATCAGGTAGTGTGAGGCCTCCCACTTTGTTGTTCTTCTTGAGTAATGCTTTACTTATCCAGGGCCTTTTCCCTTTCCAGGTGAAGTTGGTGATTTGTTTTTCCATCTGATTAAAAAATGCTGTTGGAATTTGGATTGATATTGCATTGTACCTGTTGATCGCTTTGGGTAGAATTGACATTTTCACAATGTTGAGTCTTCCTATCCATTGGCAAGGTGTATTTTTCCACTTACGCAGGTCTCTTTTGGTTTCTTGCAGTAATGTCATGTAGTTTTCATTGTATAGGTCTTTTACATCTCTGGTTAGATTAATTCCTAAGTATTTTATGTTCTTGGGAGCTATTGTAAATGATATTGATTTGGTGATTTCCTCTTCAGTGTTCTTTTTTTGGTGTAGAGGAATCCCACTGATTTTTGTATGTTTATCTTGTATGCTGAAACTTTGCTGATATCTTCTGTTATTTCGGGTAGTTTTCTTGTGGATTCTTTGGGGTTTTCTGTGTATAAGATCATATTATCTGCAAATAGAGATACTTTGACTTCTTCCCTACCAATCTGGATGCCCTTTATTTCTTTTTCTAGCCTAATTTCTCTGGCTAGGACCTCCAGCCCAGTGTTGAGTAAGAGTGGTGATAAAGGGCATCCTTGTCTGGTTCCCATTCTCAAGGGAAATGCTTTCAAAGTCTCTCCATTTAAGATGATGTTGTCTGTTGGCTTTGGGTAAATGCCCTTAATTATATTGAGGAATTTCCCTTCTATTCCTATTTTGTTGAGAGTTTTTATCAGAAATGGGTGTCGGACTTTGTCAAATGCCTTTTCTGCATCGATTGATAAGATTATGTGGTTCTTGTCTTTTGTTTTATTTACGTGATGGATTACATTGATTGTTTTTCTAAGGTTGAACCATCCTTGCATACCTGGTATAAATCCCACTTGATCATGGTGAATTATTTTTTTGATATGTTGCTGAATTCTATTGCCCGGAATTTTGTTGAGGATTTTTGCGTCAATGTTCATGAGGGATATTGGTCTGTAATTTTCTTTTTTTTGTGGTGTCTTTATCTGGTTTGGGGATCAGGGTTATGCTGGCCTCATAGAATGAGTTTGGGAGTATTCTGTCCTTTTCTATGCTCTGAAATACCTTTAGTAGTAGTAGTGTTAACTCGTCCCTTAAAGTTTTGTAGAATTCTTTAGTGAAGCCATCTGGGCCAGGGGTTTTTTTTGTTGGGAGTTTTTTATTTACCTTTTCAATCTGTTCTTTTGTTACAGGTTTATTTAGTTGTTTTACCTCTGTGTTAGTTTAGGTAGGTAGTGAGTTTCTAGAAATTTGTCCATTTCCCCTAGATTTTCAAATTTGTTAGAGTACAATTTTTCATAGTATTCTTTTATGATTCTTTTAATTTTGGTTGGGTCTGTTGTGATAACACCCATCTCATTTCTTACATGGGTTATCTGCTTCCTCTCTTATTTTTCTTTTGTCAGTTTGACCAATGGTTTATCAATTTTGTTGATCTTTTCAGAGAACCAGCTTCTGGGCTTGTTAACTCTTTCAGTTGTATTTCTGTTCTCTATTTCATTTCATTCTGCTCTAATTCTTACTATTTCCTTCCTTCTGGCACCTGAGGGCTTCTTTTGCTGCTCTCTTTCTGCTTGTTCCAGTTGTAGGGTTAACGTTTGGATTATGGCCCTGTCTTCTTTTTGGATGTGTGCGCTTATTGTTATAAACTGACCTCTGAGCACTGCTTTTGCTGTGTCCCAAAGGTTCTGGTAAGGTGTGTTTTCATTCTCGTTTGATTGTATGAATTTCTTTCTTCCATCCTTACTTTCTTTTATAACCCAGTAGTTTTTGAACAAGGTCTTGTTCAGTTTATAGGTGTTTAATGTTTTTTTCTTTCTTTTTCTGTTGTTGATTTCTACTTTAATGGCTTTATGATCAGAAAAGATGCTTTGTAATATTTCCACGCTTTGGATTCTGTTAAGGTTTGCTTTATGGCCTAATATGTGGTCTATTCTGGAGAATGTTCCATGTGCGTTGGAAAAGAAAGTATACTTGGCTCCTGTTGCGTAGAGTGTTCGGTATATGTCTATGAGATCAAGTTGGTTGACTAGCATTTAGCTCCTCCATGTCTTTGTTGAGCTTCTTTCTGGATTTTCTGTCCTTCACTGAAAGTGGAGTGTTGAAGTCTCCCAGTACTATTGTGGAGCTGTCTATCTCTCTTTCCAATGCCGTTAGAGTCTGTTTTATGTATTTTGGAGCCCTGTCGTTGGGTCCGTAAATATTTATTATAATTATATCCTGCTCCTGGTGTGCTGATCCTTTAATCATTATATAGTGTCCTTCCTTATCCTTTGTGATGGATTTTACTTTAAAGTCTATTTTGTCAGAGATTAATATTGCCACTCCTGCTCTTTTTGAATGTTGTTTGCTTGATATATTTTTCCATCTTTTGAGTTTTAGTTTGTTTGTGTCTTTAAGTCTAAGGTGTGTCTCTTGTAGGCAGTGTATAGACAGATCATGTTTTCTCATCCGTTTTGCAAAGTTATACCACTTTTGAAATCTTTATACTAAACATTCTACCCTTTACCTGTCTCCACCTATTCTCCTATTCTTCAGGTTCACTGCTACGGTTCTTAGACGTATCAAGACTTTTCATCCATTGATTACATAATATTCTTGCTATTTATCTCATCAGCCCCCTCCTAGACTTGAGCCCAGATTTTATTGCCTGTATTCATTTATCCCTTACGCGTACTCTTGGCTCTCTAGTTCCCTCCTCTGCCTGGCCTTATAGAACTGTATCTTGGGTGAAAGCTGACACTTTCTCCATGTCAGAAGATGGAGTAGGTATTCCTCCTTGCTCCCTGTTGCTTCCTCCAGACTATTATTCCCTCTTTGCTGGAGAAAATCACCCAGCTGAGTTCCAATTTAAATTTGTAATCATAAACCTTGTTACTTTTACTGGATTTATTTAGTGAATGTGGCCATTGCATTGGGATTTGTAGAGCATGATTAGAAAACAATTTTATTCTTTCCCCTCATTGGCTGTTCAAACCTGTCTGGTGGGACCAGTTCTTTCCTTGACCTAGTACAGATTCAGAGTCTCCAGGTCACTTCAGGGTACAAAAGCAATCTCACTTCAATAATTAAACTGTCAAATTCTATTTAATATTCCAAATTTTATTTATAGATGAAGACTCTCTTCTTCCTCAGTGAACCTGCCTTATGCTTGGGAAGCCTGCAGTGAGAAAGGAGGCTATTCTGGACATTGCAGGTTGTTTCTAGCTGTTGCCTGTTGTAGACAGGAGGCAGAATAGTGTAGAAATTGAGCATTGATGCTGGAGGGTTGAATCCCAGCTCTGTGTAACCTTGGACAAATTAATTAGCTGTGTAACCTTGGACAAATTAATTAACCTTTTCTGTACCTCGGTTACGAGTCAGAATCAACTCGTTAGTGGATTTGGTTTTTTTTTTCCTTATACTTTAGTTTCCTCATCTCTAAGTGGGGATGATAATACTGTCTGCTTGGTAGTGTGCTGTGAGGGTTAAATGAATTAATATATGTAGAAACCTTCGAATAGTACCAGTAAGTATCTGTCATACACAGATCTTTGTGCACATGTACAAGTATTTCTTTTGGATGATTTAAGTTTTTACACTAGTGATTCCTTGTATTTAATTATTTGTGAATACCAACAGATAAATTGCCTTTTGTTGTACTTTTTACTTATACTTTTAAGATCAAATAAATAGAAATCTTATGGTTAATGCCACTGGTATGCTCTAATGCCACTGTTTACTGTATTTTACACGTATGGGCCCCTCATATAGATTTTTTTAATTTTATGTGAAACTGATTACATATAGCCTATGAAGACTTAAGAGTCTTGACTTTTGCTTCTTGCTACATATGTCAGCAAAGATATTTCAAGATATGCTGTAACTTGATGATGATAACAACAGTAACAGTAATAATAATAATGCCCACTTTTGTATAGTGCTTAATGGTTCAAAGCTTAATATTTGTAAGGTTTTTCTGAGCTCTGTAACACTAAAAACCCAGTCTCTTATAATCCTTTACAGTTAACATAGCACTTCTGCATGTTTTATATCATTGGTTTCTCACAGGAACTCTGAAATAGGTGAGTTAGATGGTCTTATTCCAGTATAACAGATGATGAGACCGAAGTTAAGTGATTTGCTAAAGATTGCATAACTAGTAGGCAGTAGAGTCAAGACTTGAGCCTAAGTTCTTATTCGAAGTTTGTATAAAAGAAGCATAAAGAGTGAGTTTTGTGTTCCTGGACATCAGTGGTTCTCAACCAGGGGTGATTTTGCCCTGTAGGAGGCATTTGACAATGTCTGGAGACATTTTGGGTTGTTGTAACTGGGGAGTAGTGCTACTGGCATCTAGTGAATAGAGGCCGGGGAAGCTGCTAAACACTGTGCAATGAACAGGACAGTCTCTTACAACAAAGAATTATTTTGACCAAAATTTCAGGAGTGCTGAGATTGAGAAATTCTGCTATATACTGGTCATTAATGACACAGGACAAAGACTGAAATTTTATTTGGTAGGTTTTTATTGATAAGCAACAGATTTACTCCAGTCTTATATTTCTTTGCATCTTCAACTTCTCTTGGGTTCAGGCTGTAAAGCCCAACAACATCCTATTAAGCAAAATTTAAAGCCTAAATCAAGAGAAGTTGAAGGCATGAAGAAATTGAAGATTGGAATAAATCTGCTCGTTATCAATAAAATCATTCAAAGGAAGAGTCCTGTTCAAAGACCTTAAGTTTATTGATTCTTTTCCTCACCAGGTTGTTTCCCAGGAGGTGTGCATTGGGTTTCAGTTGGGAAACAAGATAAATCTGGGCTTCTGATGAAACTGCAGAATCTTTGCGCACGGTTGGATCAGGATAATAGTTTCTCCCAGAGGCTTCCACTTAATATTGAAGAAGCTAAAGACCGTCTCCGCATTCTGATGCTGCACAAACACCCAAGGTACGGATGGTCAAATTTTGCTGGTATATGACATAACAGTAGGCGCTTAACTACTGACATTGTGTGAACATCACTCCCTTTTCCTGCTGTTCTGTAGATCCCTTAAGAAAGAGTCGTTGCTTTCCTGCTGTTCTCTTTTTTATATTGAAAAAATAGCGGTGGTCTCTTGGCCTGAGATCACCACCTTTCTCTGCTTTGCATCTTACGTACAAAGTGTCTCATATGTACTATTGTAGGCTCTGAAGAAATATTCCTTGAGTAGATACATGATCTTTGCTAAAAAGTGTAAGCTCCTAACCTTGAATCCATTACTTTTTCTAATGTTTAACACAGAACAAGAGAGAGAATAAATGTAGGTAACTGGTAAAAGGCTGAGTAAGGAGGAATTTCCTAATAGGACTCTTCTCTTAGTTTTTTTAGAGATATAAACGTAACTCTTCTACTTCCATGTACTTTAAATGTTTGTGTTATTTGTTCTTTCATCAGTTAATTAATTGCCATTATAATTATGTGCCATACACTATTATCATCTATTTGGCAGTTTTCATTAGCCAAGAGGGAGACAGCAGCTTAGTTGCTGCTTGTGTTAAGAGTATAACCTCAGACTCAATCAACAGTTTGATTTTAGTGATCTAGCACTTATTCTTTCATTTGTTCGTTTAATCAACATTGTTGTGCCGGGTTCTGGGCCAAGTGCTATAAGTACAAAGATGAATAAAGCATGCTTTGGTAGTGTTATAGTATATTGGGAGAGAACTAGGTAATGGCTCTGAACTTTTTTTTTTAACACCCTGATGTACCAGAGGATGCAGTACACTTTAATATGTAAAAGTGGCTGAGTATGGCAGTGGTTCTCAAATTGGTAGAAGGATTAATATCAGAATACTGGGAGTTGGGGTGGTGGGGGTGGGGAGAGGAATAATTTTTGGAGAAAGCCCCCTAGGTATTCTGATGCATTCCCACTGCAGATGGTCTCCCTTCTCTCTTCCTTCTGTCTTCTCTGGACCTTCCATCATCCCTCCCCCACCTTTAATGATCACTGGTATCCATTTTCCTAGAGGGAATAGGATTGAGACCACTAACCATTCCCTCTTTCTTGCTCCGTAACTTCTCATATAATCCTGCTTCCCTCTTTTTTGGAAAATGACAGTGACTTCTGTTCAGGAAAAGATTGCAACCACTATCAAATGTATCAGATCATGGCTTATAAAGCCAATCCTTTTGTTTCTCTCTCAGTATCATTTTACTGTGTGTTTTTGCAATTTGCCAACCTGTGTAGGTACCTGGAATAGTTTTTTTATACTGTACAGAAGTAGTGTGCCATTCAGATGCTAGTGTATAATTATGCTATCAGGTTTTAGTTATATTTTTTCTCCATTTCTTTTGGTAAATTTAGAAAAGTTCTTAGACCAATCAGAAATTGACACAAAGGTACCTTGTCATTATAAATGAACAAATTGATTTCTTAGATGTAAAAAAAAGAATCCCACTAGTGTACTAGTACGTTTTGTTAGGTTGTATCATATAAAATTGCCAGTTTTATAGGTCAAAAGTGGTCACATATCATCAGTGTATGTGATTTATCCCAGTACTAACTTGGGCCCAGTTCCAGTTTGGTTTTGAGGCTTAAAGACTGAATTGAGAAATCCCATTAGTTGGGTCGTTCTTTTTAGGCACTAGGTAAGTGATGTCGTTAGGTGCTGTCAAGTCGGTTCCAGCTCATAATGACACTGTGTACAACGGAACGAAACACTGCTCGGTCCTGTGCCATCCTCACAGTCGTTGTTATGCTTGAGCCCATTGTTGCAGCCACTGTGTCCTTCCAACCTGGGGGACTCATCTTCCGGCACTATATCAGACAGTGTTCAGCTGCTGTTCTTAAGGTTTTCATTGGCTAATTCTATTCAGAAGTAGAGTGCTGGGTCCTTCTTCCTAGTCTGTCTTAGTCTGGAAGCTTAGCTGAAACCTCTCTGCCATGGGTGACCCTGCTGGTATTTGAATACTGGTGGAATAGCTTCCAGCATGGTTGAATCAATAAATTACTAATACTTACCTGTACAAAGTCCTTTTTTTGTAGGGTCCTTAACTTTAACATGTATCGATTTGGGATATGTGGGCAGGGAAGTGGGAAGTCTCTAATTTTTTCTTATTTAAAGCAGCTTATCGGGAAAAAGAAAATAGGAAGAATCATAAACTAGACATCTATTCCCTTTTTTACTTATTTTTTTAGATTTAAAAGAGCCTGGTGGCATTATCTTTTTTAAAAGAAACTTAAAATAAGTGCCGTTAGTGACTCATTGCATTTTTGTTTTGCTTTGTTTTTTTAATTAGGTCTCTTTTGATCTTGGATGATGTTTGGGATCCTTGGGTTTTAAAAGCTTTTGACAATCAGTGTCAAATTCTTCTTACAACCAGAGACAAGAGTGTTACAGATTCAGTAATGGGTAAGGATTATTAACTCACTTTTTCAAAACCTTTATATTTTAATTCAGTTATATTTAAATATGTTGTTGGGTGCCGTCAAGTCAATTCTGACTCATAGTGACCCTATAGGACAGTGTAGAACTGTCCCATAGAGTTTCCTAGGCTATAAGCTTTACGGGAACAGGTCACCAGGTCTGTATGGCATACTAAATTACTTACTGTGTCTTAATTTTTGTTGCAGGCCCTAAATATGTAGTTCCTGTGGAGAGTGGCTTAGGAAAAGAAAAAGGACTTGAAATTTTATCCCTTTTTGTTAATATGAAGAAAGCAGATTTGCCAGAACAAGCTCATAGTATTATAAGAGAATGTAAAGGTATAGTTATTTATTTTGTATATGAGGGAGGTTATGGGGATATTTATTCCATTTTGTAAATTAAGCTAATGAATATGATATTTAGCATATGAGCATCCAAAAATTTTCCTAGGATATTTAGTGTTTTAAGTTCTTAATAACCTTAAACGATACCTGTTATCATTAAATGATACATATTCAATCATTCAAAAAATATTTAATGAACACACACAATATGTTAGGAACCTTGCTGCCGAGAGGGGTGAGATGAAGACGTGATATCTGCTGTCGAAAAGTAAGAAATATAGTGAAAGACAGAAATTTTTTTTTTTTTTGAGTTGAGGTTTTATAAAAACAGTATTCTAATTTGGTAAGTAAAAACTGGTGTTGTCTTCTTAATTTGCATTTTTTATTAGTAAAGTTAAACTTTTTACTTTTGACTGACGCTTCTTTTGAAATTTAAGTATTTTAAATTTAGTTTTAGACACTATTGAAAATATTAGTTCTTGGACGTATTTTTGCAAATATTTTTTCTGATTTTTTTATGTGCCTTTTAGTTTCATTTGTAGTATCTTTTGTCATACAGAAATTAAAAATTTTTATTTAGTTATATTTATTAATTCTTCAGATTATTTTTTCCATTGTTATTATGCTTAGAACTTCTTATTTTTCTTTCTGCTATCAAATAGATACTTGGTTTTGAGTTAACTGACCTAAAAAAAATCTTAAACTTGGAAAAATACTTGATTTATATTCATTATAAAAATGATGCATGTATTTTGAAACAGTTAAAAAATGTTTGAAACACTAAAGAGAAAATAGCAATTATCCATAATCTGATAATTATTAGCATCAAGACTATTTCTTCCAGTTTTTTATAGGTATATATGATATTTTTAGAATATTGAGATTATAATATATAGACATAGTTTTGAATCTTGCCCTTTTCATATAACATATCATGAGTATTTCCCTATGTCATTAACTATTTTTTTGAAAACACAGATTTAGCAGTGACATAATATTGTGATACACTTTAATTTATTCCACCATTTTACTACTACTGGACATTGTTTAAGATTTTTCACAATTTTAAATATTTAAATATTTTAAATGAATATCCTTAAATGAAATCTTTCTTATTTCTAATGATTTCCTTAGAATAAATATACCTAGAAGTGAACCCAAAATTTATAAATATTTTAAGGCCCTGGATAAAATGCAGTAGAAATTACTTCCTAAGAGTAAGTTGATTCTTAAATTAGTGGTAATTTTAAAATGAGACAGTTATAGTACAGTGACTACTTTTTTTTTCTTTTTTTAGGTTCTCCTCTTGTAGTGTCTTTAATTGGTGCGCTTTTACGTGATTTTCCCAATCGTTGGGAGTACTACCTCAGGCAACTTCAGAATAAGCAATTTAAGAGAATCAGGAAATCTTCGTTTTATGATTATGAGGCTTTGGATGAAGCCATGTCTATAAGTGTTGAAATGCTCAGAGAAGACATCAAGAATTATTACACAGATCTTTCCATCCTTCAGAAGGATGTTAAAGTGCCTACAAAGGTAATAGAAGGACCAACAATCTTTAGAGTCTCGTCATTGGGTATTTATGGCATGTAACCTTTGATGTAATACTGAGGATGTTGTTACAGAGGATACTGGAAGATAAGATCCATGTGAATGGGGTGGTGGGATGCCGGGTGCAGAAGTCCCACTGCTCTTAGTCTCCATCAAGGGCTCTGTGTTAAACCCATGAGTTACCTGTTTCTTACAGTGAAGCTGGAGAAGCATCCAGCTTCTATTTCTGTCTCTCCTTCTCTTTTCTATCTTAAGAGTTGGGCTTCATTGTATGAAATGGAAACATTCAGGGCTTTAAGATACGATTTTTTTATGTTAATCCCTTGTCTACAGTCCTGGTCATTTTACTTCTGTGGCACATTAAATGCTTTAAATGATTTCTAGGTTTTATGTATTCTCTGGGACATGGAAACTGAAGAAGTTGAAGACATACTGCAGGAGTTTGTTAATAAGTCTCTCTTATTCTGTGATCGGAATGGAAGGTCATTTCATTATTATTTACATGATCTTCAAGTAGACTTCCTTACAGAGAAGAATCGCAGCCAACTTCAGGTACCTGCATCTTTTGTACATTCCCTTGTTTTCTAATGTTTTATTTTGAAGTAATTTTAGACTTACAGAAAAGTTCCAAAAATATTAGAGTATTTCTATGAATACACCCTTTACCTAGTGTTCCCTAATGTTTACATCTTACATAACCATAATATAATTATCAGAGGCAGAAAATTAACTTTGATACAATACTGTTGGCTAATCCACAGACTTTATTTTGCTAGCTTTCCCAGTTGTGTCCTTTTTCCAGTTCAGATCCTGTTCAGGATCCCACATTGCATGTAATTATTGTGTTTCCTTAGTAATCATTTCCTTTAGAAAATTCCTAAGTTTTTCTTGGTTTTTCATGGCCTTGTAGCTTTTGAAGAGTACTGGCCACTTATTTTGTAGAATGTCCTTTAATTTGGATTTGTCTGATGTTTTCTCATGATTAGATTGAGGTTATGTGTTTTTGGCAAGCATACTGCGGAAATGATGTAGTGCCCTTCTTAGTGCATCATGTTGGGGGGTACATGGTGTCAACATGTATTCTTATTAACCAAAAAAAAAAAAACCAAACCCGTTGCTGTTGAGTTGATTCCGACTCATAGCGTCTCTATAGGATAGAGTAGAACTGCCCCATAGGATTTTCAAGCAGCAGCTGGTGGATTCCAATTGCCGACCGTTTGGTTAGCAGCCATAGCTCTTAACCACTGTGCCACCAACTTTGGCCACTTGGATAAAGTGGTGTCTGCCTGGTTTTTCCACCGTAAAGTTACTGTTTTTTCCGTCTATAATGAATAAGTATCTTGTGGGGAGTTTCTCTGTACATTCTTAATAGTTTTAGAAGCTGAAGTTACTGTGATATTTAGGTTATGAAATTGTTTCTGCCTTTGAAGTGTTCAATTTGGGTTTCAGGATCTGCATAAGAAGATGATTACTCAGTTCCGAAGGCATCATCAGCTACATCGTCTTTCACCAGATCAGGAGGATTGCATGTATTGGTACAACTTTCTGGCCTATCACATGGCCAGTGCCAGTATGCACAAAGTAAGATGATGCATTTAAAAATTATTTTATTTTGTCTTACTTTCCTTTTGTCCTATGATTAGGGTTTTGTTTTATTAATAAAAATGCTGTATAAATATTTTTGTCTTTGTTACCGTGTTTACCTGCAGTGATTTTAAAGGTACCTAGTAATTGCAAAAAAGGTCCCTGGGTGGTGCAAACAGTTTGCGTTTGACTACTGACCTACAGATTGGCAGTTTGGATCCACCCAGTCACACTGCGGAAGAAGGGCCTGATGATCTGTTTCTGTAAAGATTACAGCCAAGAAGAACCCTATGGAGTGGTTCTGCTGTGTAACACACACAGGGTTGCCATGAGTCAGATTTGACTGGATGGCAATGGTTTGTTTTGTTTCTTTGTTTTAGTAATTGTGATAAATGAACCTTCTATGAATTCACTGTCCTACTGGTAGCCTTCCTTTATGGGTAGTGTGGATTTATTATTTATGCTTTGAGAAGTAGAGGATGGAAAAGTATATTTATTCATTCAACAAGTATTTATTGAGTGTCTCTTATGTGCTGGTCCTGTTCTTCAGTGTGAGGATATAGCACAGGCACTAATTACCTGCTTTCATGGAGCTTATATTCTAGAGGTAGACAGAGAGTACACATCCATTTATAATATGTCAGGGAGTAGTACATGCTCTGAAGAAGAAGAAACCAGGACAAGGAGAAAGAAAGAAAGTGATGATATAGGGTTGAGTTGTCATGATTTGCTGATGGGGACTTGATGTTTATTATGAGAGAAAATCAAAGATGACTCCAGGCTTGTGCAGTGGAAAGAATGGAGCTGCCATGAACTGAGATGGGCAAGTCTGTGGGAGGAACGAGGTTTTTTTTGTGTTTTGTTTTGTTTTGAGGGGGCTGGTTAGGAATTTGCTTTGAACATATTAAGTCTGATATACCTGTTGATGGAAATGCTGAGGAGGAATATATGAATCGAGATTTTCAGAGAACAGCTCTGGAGTAAAGATAAAAATTGAGACTTAATCAGCACATAGATGGTATTTGATCTCATGCACTTTCAACTAACTACTCAAAATGTTAACATTTTGCAAAACACATGTATTTTAGTAATTTTTCTATGGTTTAGGTTATAAAAGTGTTGTACTGTTTTGTAGCCTGCTTTTTTTTTTTCACGTAGCAAAATATAGTTTACATTTAGTAATCTGCATTGGATTGATGCTATTCTGATAAATGTCCGTGCCCAAATTTATTTAACCAAATTCTAATTTATTGAGCATTGAAGTTGTTTTCAGTTTTTTGCTTTTATGATATGGTAATGAATATTCTTGTTTATCTTTCACTTATATTATTTCCTTGGAAAATTCCTAGAATTAGAATTACTGGGTTAATGTATCTTTTTAAAACTTTTGATATTGTATGATGATATGGCAGGATTCAGCTTCTTCTTACTTTTTTTTTGTTTAGCCTTTTTTCTGATTTTAAAAGTAATGGTTTATTTTCATTGGAAAAGCTTAGAAAAAAAACTACAAAGAAGAAAATGAAGATCACAACCATTACTAATGATTTTGTGTATCATTTTCTAGATAATTTTGCTGCTCAGATACACTTACTCTTCAAAACAAAATTGGGATCATAATAGAAATAGAGTGGTTTTTTTGGTGAAAATATACACAACAAAACACACTTGTTCAGCAATTTTTACATGTACAGTTCATTGACAGTAGTTACATACATACACGTGTCACCATTGTCAGTATCTCTGACCCTGTTGACTTACCACTGTTAAGTTATACTCTGTGCCCCTTAAAGTTCTCATCTGTGCTTTAGAGTTACTGTTGTCATTTCAATCTCACGTAGGTAATTCTGCAGTAGAACGCAATGCTCAAGGCAGACATTCTTTATTTGAGCTAAATTGCGATTTAGTTTGAAGATGACTTCATGGGATAGTTTTTGCGCAAGGTTCAAAAGTCGTCTCCAGGCATTAGATTCGAGGGTTCCTCCATTTCATTGTGTCCAGTAAGTCTGGTTTTCAGTAAGAATTTGAAGTTCTGTAGAAATAAAGTTTTATAACTTGCTTTTTTAAACTTAATTATATTTCATGGCCATCTTCCTATGTCAGTTTATGTAGATTGACATAAATTTGAAAGCTGTATACTATTTCATTGTATAGCTGTATTATAATTGGCCAGTTGATTGATGGACAGTTAGATTGTTTAAGTGTACTAGTCTGATTGTTTTCTTAGGATATATTCTTATAAGTGGAATTTCTGGGTCAAGTGGTGTGTACAGTTTAAATTTTAATACAGATTGCCAAGCTACATTTCAGAAAGGTGCTCCAATTTATATTACTATCAACAGTATATAACAGTGTTCATTTCCTCTGATTCCAGTAACTATTCTTATTATCATTTTTTTAGTTTTTAGAAATCAGATATTAAAAAAATGATAAACCTTTGTCATTTTGATTTGATTACTGGTGAAATTTTTGGTCATTTGTACTGATTTTGTGAATTGGCTCTTGTCTGTTATCTTTACCTATTTTTCTGTTGGTGTTTTATCTTATTATTTTGTTAGAATTTTCCACAGAGTATGAAGCCATTGTCTGTCATATATGTTTTCTACTATATTGAAGATTTGAATTTTTATGTAGTCACATGTACCACCACTATTTGTCTTTTCGGTGTTTTACAATGCTGTCATGTTTACAAAGATCTCCTTTACCCTCAAAATTACAAAAATACTTACCTGTGTCATCTAGTATTTTTTAAGTGTTAAAATTTTTATATTTAAATGTCTAATCCATCTGAAATTTATTTTGATTTAAGGTGTGAGGTCCATTTTATGTTTCTTTGGAACTATTGGTGTGTTCTTTTTAACTAACTCCCTTTGTGTCCCTAAACTCTAGATATCTGCTAAATTTCTTTCAGTATTATTAGGGTAATGATAGTATACTAAAATTTTTTGACCTCTTTAACAGTGCTGCTGATCCTTTTTTTTTTTGAAGGAACTTTGTGCTTTAATGTTTTCCCTGGATTGGATTAAAGCAAAAACAGAACTTGTAGGCCCTGCTCATCTGATTCATGAATTTGTGGAATACAGGCATATACTGGATGAAAAGGTATGTATTAACATGAAAAATATGTATTTAAGGGGCATTTTATTTTGACATTTAATTCTAAGTATAATAGTGGGAATGGGCAGAATAGAACGGGTAAAGAAAGATAATTTCCCTACTTTGAACTTCGGTTATTCTAATTATTTTGCTTCTGAGCCTACTTACTACCTTTTTTTTAACTGGGTGTTCTGGGAATATGGATGGAATTAAGGTTTGAGAGTTGGGAAGGAATAGTGTTCAGTGGTTTTTAATGTGTTAAGAAATAGCACTTTGACAATGAGAGTTTTACCCTATGCTTCCAAAGTCAGAAGAACTCTATATAATTTGTTACCTAATGGTTGGCTATTCAGTTTTAGTTCATATAGAAAATGTCTCATTTAAGCTTATAAAGCGATAGGATCACAGAAACAGAAAAAATGTCAGATATTGGCTCTAGTTATGTTTCTGAGAGATTTCATTTTGTTCACAGGATTACACAGTCTGTGAGAATTTTCAGGAGTTTTTATCTTTAAATGGGCACCTTCTTGGACGACAGCCATTTCCTAATATTGTGCAACTGGGTCTCTGTGAACCAGAAACTTCAGAAGTTTATCAGCAAGCTAAGCTGCAGGCCAAGCAGGAGGTCGACAGTGGAATGCTTTACCTGGAGTGGATGTAAGTAGGTTAGGAGCGAAGCCAAAGGAAGCTGAGCATTAACTATGTCATTATTTTTCATATAGTGAACAAGTTCACTCCAGAAAGATTTAACTACTTTGAACAGAGCTATAACTTTTCATAAGTATTCTTAATGAAAAGTTCCAAAGAAGTAAGCATAGGGGAAAATAATTGTTTTCAAAGAATCCTTAGAAGTAGACGCTTGACTATAAGGTATTTTGACAAGCCATCCTAAATATTAATACCAAATGCTTGACTTTATTTCAGTGTAGTAGAGTGGTGAAGAGCATGGACTTTAAGTCACAGACCTGGGTTTTCTAGGCTGTAATCTTTGTGGATGCAGATTGCCAGGACTTTCTTCCATTGTGCTGCTGTGTGAGTTTGAACTGCCAACCTTTAGGTTAGTGCCAAAAAAAATACCAAAACCAGTGCTGCTGAATCGATTCTGACTCACAGCAACCCTATAGGACAGAGTAGAACTGCCCCATAGAGTTTCTAAGGCTGTAATCTTTATGGAAGCAGACTGCCACATCTTTCTCTCACAGAGCAGCTGGTGGGTTCAAACCGCTGACCTTTTGGTTAGCAGCCGAGTGCTGTAACCACCGTCCCACCAGCGCAAACAGTTTGTGCTACACAGGGACCTTTTCTCATATTTAAAATGGAGAGAATAATCTTTAGAAGTATTTAATGCAGATTTAAATGAGATAATGGTTATAAACCCTGGTAGTGTAGTGGTTAAGAGTTATGTCTGTTAACCAAAAGGTTGGCAGTTCAAATCCACCAGGCGCTCCTTGGAAACTCTATGGGGCAGTTCTACTCTGACCTACAGGGTCGCTATGAGTCGGAATCGACTCGACAGTAACAGGTTTTGGTTTTTTAATGGTTATAAATTGATGGCACTTTGCCTTGCACATTTTTATTGTTGTTAATTGTGCCACTGAGTTGATTCTGACTCCTAGCAAACCCCATGTGTACAGAGTAGAACTGCTCCGTAGTGTTTTCAAGGCTGTGACCTTTTGGTAGCAGATTGCCAGGCCTGTCTTCTGAGGTGCCAGCCTTTCAGTTAATGGTCAAATGCTTAACCATTTGTGCCACCCAGGGACCTAAAAGCAAAACAGTCCTTATTATATTTATTATACTTTCATCGAATAACTGACATCTTATGCTTCACTCTTGCTCTTAGCTTGATCTTATCAATTACTATTAAAAGGAAGGATTAAGCTACCATCTTTTTAACGTCTGTTATATGCTCACATATGTTACTCTGTTTAATCTTCAGAGCAATTTTATAAGGTAGATTTTATTTGCCCTGTTTTATAAATGAGAAAACTGAGATACACAGAGATTGGGACTTGACAAAGATTGACATGTGGCTTGCTGAATGGGATTCAAATCCTCAGTCTTTCTGGCTTTATTTTCCATGCTGTTTCCATATGCCACGTGTCTCTTATAACTTGAAATAATAAGTACCAATGTTAGTTTTTTCACCTGGATAAGTTATATCTAAATTGAGCTCCAGGTTGGTATCTATAATTTTTATAACCCTGTGCCCTCTTTCCAGATCAGTCAGGTTGTCATGGGTGATACCCTTAATTCAGTTTAGTTCAACAAACACTTTAATTTCTGTAATGCACTAAACACTGTTGCTAGGTACTCAGGCTCTCCCCAGGGTACTCCATCTAGTAGTAAAGAAAGAAGTTTAAGCAAATAATTACAATATAATGTGATGAGTGCAACAGTAGATGCATGTATAAAATAGAGGTAGGACTGAGAAGTGAGTAATTGACTTGGATGGGTGAGGAATTCAAGGAAGGGTCCGTGAAGGAAGTGGTGAAAGAGGATTTTATTTTTTAAGAGCAGACTGTAGTTTATGGAGGAATTGCACAGAGAGTTCCCATATATGCCCTCTCCCCTTGCACACTGTTTCTCCTATTATTAGTTAATATCTTAGGTTCTATTCATGTAGTACGTTTGTTATAATTGATGAACCAATATTGATACATTATTATTAACTCCATAGTTTACATTAGATTTCACTCTTTGTGTTGTACAGTTCTATAGGTTTTGACAGATGCATAATAATATCATGTGTCCACCATTACAATATCATGTAGGATAGTTTCCCTGCCTAAAATGTCCTGTACTGCACCTGTTCATTCTTCCCTCTCCCCTTGAATGTTTTAAAACCTAATTGAATAAAATATTTTTGTCGGCTTTATTTTTATTTGGAAAGTAATACATGTTCCTGATTAAAACAATATTAGAGAGATGTAAAATGAAGTCAAATACTTCTGATCTTTAGCCCACCTCCTGCTTCCCAGGGTTAACCATTCTTTGATACTTTCCTGGAAAGCAGAGGCTTCACACTCCCTGAGAAGTAGTCCTTTAACTCACTGGAGCTAAGTTAGATCTGTTTGTATTCTAGAGTACTCGTGTTTACCCAGTATCATAACATTTGTCACAATTTATGGTGATTGTCTGGTTACTTGTTTTTCTCCCATAGTAGTTCTCATTCTATCATGTAGAATAGTTTGGAGGTTAAAAGAACAGACTGGCTCTAGATTGCCTGGGCATAAATCCCAGCTCTGCTATTTATTAGTTGGGGGCAAATTATTGAACTCCTTTGTCTAATAGTATTTTATAGCATCGTTGTGAGGATTACATGTGTGTGTACCAACTCACAGAAAGTTCTCAATAAATACTAGTTGTTATTAAGAATAACATTTCACACATTGCCTGGTCCATATAGTTAGTATGGAATAGAAGTTTGTGGAAGATTGAATGAATTCATTTTTTAGTTAGTGGCTCGAATAGTCTTAATACTTGGTCTGATAATCAAATGGGCATAGGTTTAGTTCTTTTTCTCTCATGAATTGTTGAGTTTGTTATTTTTACTTTTTCTTGCTTTTTTTTTTTTTTTTTTTTTTGGTATTGTTTCAATTGCATTTCAACCTGTGACATTTCTCTCAGAATGGTTGGAGTCATTCATAGCTGTATTTTTTTAACTGGGTTTTGACCAGGCCATGTTCAAAGAATACTTTATTTCAGTACTAGAAGACTTTTCTTTCTTTACTGTAGAAGGGTTTAGTTTGGTATAAGATTAACTTTAATGGAGTTTCAGCTTTCAGATAAATCATTTATTCATTTGTTCATTTATCTAATCCTTTTTGGCCATTTACTACACACCCATCATTGTGACAAGTTACTTTCTGAGCTTTATTGGGGGAATTGAGTAGATTAAGGGGAAAGAAAGAATATTTTCTTAATCGAATCCTTTGAATTTTGCTAGTAACTTATCTGTTCTTCTCCCTAGTTCTCATCACTCTAGTTTTTATATTATAGTTACTTGTTTTATCTCTTCTAGTAAATTACAATAATTTCTTGGCAGGGTCTAAGTCTCATTTACCTTTATGTTCTCTTTTATCACTTGGTCTGTCTTTTGTGTGGTTAGTTTCTTTTTTTTTTTAAGATTAATAACAGTGGCATCTTTATGTTCTGGGCGTGTTTAGGTATCATTACCTCCATTTTACATATAAGGAAGTGGAGACTTAGTAAGTTCAGTGATTTGCCTGAATTTACACACCTAATAAGTGGTTGATAGTAGGATTTGTCCTGAGGTCTGTCTGACTCTAAATCTTTGACCCTTAGACTAAGCACAATACCATTTACATAGTTACTTGTACTCGAAGACATAGTCTTCACTGGGGTGTTATATATCTGTTATTCTGACAGTGTTCTAATACATTTTTCCTGTTTTAAGTACACATTAAGTTTCTTTACCCTTTTTACCATGAAGAAATAACATAATACCTATACTAGTGGAATAGTGGAGCCGTGGTGGCACAGTGGTTAAACGTTCGGCTGCTAAACAAAAGGTCGGCAGTTCGTATCCACTGGCCACTCCTTGGAAACCCCATGGGGCAGTTCTACTCTGTTGTATAGGGTTGCTATGAGTTGGAAGTGGAATAGTTGGTATTTAGCATATTTAGATATAAAGAAAATTACATTGCTTAATCTTTTTTCTCTGTCCAAATAATTGTACTTAGAACAGTTTTAAAGTGCATCATCATAATGGTGGGTATAATGTCATATTTTAGTTAGGAAATTAATTTCGTTTTGTTTATGGCATCTTTACTTTTAAAAGAGGTAGTGATTTTTTAAGGGGTATCCTTATATAGGAGCCCTGATGGCATAATGGTTAACCACTTGGCTACTAACTAAAAAGTTGGTGGTTCGAACATACCTGGTGGCTCCATGGGAGAAGACCTGGCGATCTGCTCCCATAAAAATTACAGCCAAGAAAATGCCATGGGGCATTTCTGCCCTGTCATATAGGGTTGCTATGAGTTGGAAACAACATGACAGCACCTAACAACAACAGCAACATCCTTGTTTTCTCCGCACGTTATTATTATTAATATATCAAAGGAAATAGAAAGTAAAATGTACTTGATTAACTAGATTTCTTCCAACTCAGCAACATTTATAACAGATGACAGGTTGCTTGATATAGGGTAACATTTCTCTTGAAATGTCACTTTTGTTACATTATATTTTTCTTCAGGTGATGTGTGCTCTGTCATTTACATGTCGGTAATTTAATTTGGAGAATTTTGTATTTTTGGGAAAATAACTCTATGTTAAAAGGTACTTTATTACTGAAAGAAAATACTTGTTTTTACTCTATTTATTGGGTTTCTGTTCATTTTTTGTGTTTAGAAACAAAAAAAACATCGAGAATCTCTCCCGCTTAGTTGTCCGCCCCCATACAGATGCTGTTTACCATGCCTGCTTTTCTGAGGATGGCCAGAGAATAGCGTCTTGTGGAGCTGATAAAACCTTACAGGTAAAACATACCTCTTGAGAAAAAGTAAGAGGTATGTACCTAATACTGTACAGTTTATGGTATGTTTAAATCCTAAAATTCAAGAAGATTATACACGTTAGAAATAGCAGAGAAATCCAAATCTCTTGAGCATTTTATGGAAGCTTTCTCCAGAGATTTTTAAGATAATGTTATGTATTTTCATAAATCTAAACTTAACCAGATAATGTAATAGTACCTTTTACCCTTCCATTCAGTTATCCATCATCCATGTGCCAGCAAACGATAAGGAGGAAATGCTGATTATTAAAAGACATAAGTACTTCATAACATATTGAACAGGGCTCTGAGTAAAAAAAACAGCAATTAAATAAAATTTCTATTTTTATAAAAGACTCAGGCAGAGATTACTGACTGAATAGGAATTTTGCTAGATTATTTTCTAAGGTCCTTTAAAGAATTTCCTTTAGATTCTCAATTTTTTTTTTTTTTTCAGAAAATATGAATGAATATTTTCCTTTACATTTGTGCTCTTTGCCTTTTGCTTTTGAAGCAAACAAAATTAAATTGAATTTTTGTATTTGATAATTTTAGTCTTTTCAGGATTATGACTGCATGCCTTATTTCTGTATGTGTACATCTTACGGTTTATTAGTTTTGGCTTCTGAGCCCCAGAAAGCAAACATATTGAATGAAGTGTTTTCTATTTGATTGTTAAGAGTTTGCCAAAATACTCTCAAGAACTGAAGCTGAAACTATACCACTTCTGTTTACTGATATTTATGTTAAGGCTTACAAATTATACAGAAATTCTGATTTTTGGAGTATCTTTTGCCAAGGTTCATTTCTGTTTTGCAAAATAACACTGATTAAGATGTTTTAAAGGAAGGTTTTTATTGAATGGTGGCCCATAGTTAAGTGGTTTATAGATTCTATCGTTGCTGTTCAGGTGTTCAAAGCTGAAACAGGAGAGAAACTTCTAGAAATCAAGGCTCATGAAGATGAAGTGCTTTGCTGTGCATTCTCTGCAGATGATAGCTTTATAGCAACCTGTTCAGTGGATAAAAAAGTGAAAGTAAGAAAATATTTCCTTCTTGGGTTGTAATCACACAGTTCATTTTCTTTTTCCGTAATAGAGGGACTAGGGTAAGTGGGGTTAAAGGACCCTTGCCTGTTGACCTGCTAACTTGAAGGAAATCAGTTTTTATCCGATGTAAATTAACATGACCTAAAAGTTCTTTATTTTGAAGCACCAGTGAAAATTCCTAGGTTATTCACCCTGTACCAGGTAGCAGGGAAGAACTATTACAAATTTATGAATTTGCCTGCCATTTATAGATGGGTCTATGTGTTAAATATCAGTTTAAATCTTCAAGTACATTGTGATAAAAAATGTTGTTGCACAAAATTGTCTGAGATTGGATTCCTGTTGTAAAACATGATTTGTGAAACAACCCAGGTTTATTTATATTCATGAACTGGCTGATATTCAGTGTAAAATTGGGTAGATGAACAATCAGTTAGGTTATTGTCTGAAAGATAAACAAAGCAAAAAATAAACAAGGATTCATAACTTTGTTGATTATTTTTTCTTGTCTCTTCTCTCTAAATTTGACTTTTATCCATAGCATTTATACTAATATGGCATTTTAGAGAAACCGAAGATTTGAGGGATTTTTATCATTGATCCCTGGAGAGGAAGCCTCTTTTCAGACTTTTTTCAAAGGAGTTGTGAAGTACTGAACCTGATTAGGAGGGGTGGGTCTTGGTGGACCTGAGAGCAAGAAGGGTGGCTTGGGGGTTTTCCTGGAGTTTTCACTCATTTGAAGAGGGCTATGGAGTGTCCAGACTAAATTGAGACTTTTGAAAATCTACTTCTTAATAGACTGGACTCTCTAGGCCGCTTTAGAACTAACCAATTAATTCACCCTGTAGTCTTTGCTGAGTCATGCTTGGAGTTGGTCACTCTAGTTGCTTCAGAGTTGGAACTGGTTCTTTGGTCTTTGCATCTGTGGGTAACTGCTTGGATCTTTCTTTTTGTCTAGAAGACTAAGCTCTGGCAAATTCTCCTGCAGTACCAACTGCATTGGCATTTCTGCCAAGGCTGTTTTATACCTGTCTTGTTACTGAAAAAATTTTAGTGTTTCTTAGTGGGGTGAAAATTCAAAATAAAATGAGGAATGTTTATGTCAGGCCTGCTTTGTTTAAGTGTTGGGAGCTATGTGGCATAAAAGGAAATAATACTGAGTTTCTGTTTTCTAAGAACTCAAAATATAAGATGAGAGGCAGAGATACCTATTAAAGAACTCCAAAATAAGATAAACTCTTTGGATTTCTGGGGATTCTATAAATGCTTTGATAAAATACAAAGAAAATGCTATGGGAGGGGACATTAGCACCTTTAAAAAGTCAGAATTCTAGTGAAGATTCATTAAGTAATTTATTTTTTTGTTTGTTGCTATATGGAAGAGACTGCTTAGTTGTTTTACATAGTAACTAGAATGATAATAATTACTTTTTCTTGAGAACCAAACAGTGTACAAGGTCTTGGATACAATCGTTCAATTTAATCATTAAAGCCCATTATGTCCCCGCTTTCTAGCACTTCTCTGCTGTTGTTATGCGTAGGAACATGTGAAATTTGTCCTTGAAGAAAATTTTCATGATATTCTAATTATGCTGTAGAAAAACACGTGTAGACCTGCAAGTGGATTTTTAAAAGCACATCCACACAAAATATGCCACATTTTAGGGGAGGGGAGGTATTCATTAGCATCATGTTCAATTGCGAAAATGAGTGCCATGGTAGGCTAGATAGCACCCGCAAAGCAACTCACATTTGCTTTGCCCCCTCTTCTCCCTTTGAAAGTAAGGAGTAATTGTAAATTTTGTTTTCTCTATTCTTTTTAGATTTGGGATTCTATGACTGGGAATCTAGTACATACCTATGATGAGCACTCAGAGCAAGTCAATTGCTGCCATTTCACGAACGACAGGCATCACCTTCTCCTAGCCACTGCATCAAGTGATTACTTCCTCAAAGTAAGTGTGAATGATGAAAATTATGTAGATAAATTTGATAGATACATCAGAACACCTCCTTTGATTTTTTTCCCCATCTGTTAATCGAGGCTCTTTTGGTTGCAAGTGACAGAAACTATCTTATTAGCTTAAGGCAAAAAAAAGATTATTTGCTTATATAACTGAAAAGTCTAGAGGGAGCATGGCTTCAGGCATAGCTAAATTCAGATGCTTAAAGTATGTTCTCAGGCTCTAACTCCCTCTCCATCCTTAGGCTCCTCCGCTTTGATGGTTCAGACATGAGCTCTCTGTGTGGCAGGAAATGTGGCCATCTTCAACTCCAAGCCTACATGGGTCTTGTAGCTAGCTCATAATCACAAAGAAAGAGAAACTGTCTCCCTCCCAAATCCTATAGATTTAATTTTAGATCAGACTCTAATTGACCTGATTTGGGTTCTGTGCTCATTGCTAAATAACTCCAGTGGCCAGGAGGATGGAATCTTTGGATTGACCAAGAGTCACAAGTCTAGCCCTCTGGAGGTGAGGTCCACTTGAATCACAAGTGGAGCTTGATTCAAAAGAGAAATTCAGTTATCAGAAGAAAGTGGGAAAAGGTGCTTGCAGGAAAAAACAAAAAGACAGAAATAGATATTCATTCCCTATAGCTTAATAATATTTTATAGTCATTAATTATAAAAGATCATATCTGCTTTCCCCTTAATTGTCATGCTGAAAAAACAAGGTTAAATTTTCTGGAATCCCAGAGAGATCTGTTAACTTCTTTTGGATTATATTTTGCTTTAGCATCTAACCTTTCTTCCTTGATGTCACACCATCTTTGCAATGGGATAATGTTTTTTTTTGGCAGGAGTACATAAGACATTTCAATTTGGAAAACCTCACAGGCTCTGTTTGGACGTTTAAATAAATTTATTTATTTATTTTAGAAGCTATTGAAAATTGTCTACCCAGCTCTTTTCAGGGAGCAAAATCTTTATTTTTCTTCAAAAGAAAACTTACATAGAAACTCAGTGTGTAAAACAACTGTTAGTTCTGACTGAAGTGGGGATGTGGGTCTGTATTTCTACTGTTTCTGTTGTTCCCTCTCTTACTCCTTTGCCTCATAGTGCCTTGATAGGGTCCTGCAGAACACAATTTGAAAATACTGGACTGGACCAAAATACAGACAAATGTTGTTAGGTGCCATTGAGTGGGTTCCAACTCATAGCGACACTGTGTACAACAGAACGAAACACTGCCTGGTCCTACGCCATCCTCACAATCGTTGCTGTGTTTGAGCCTATTGTGGCCACTGTATCAGTCCATCTCCTTGAGGATCTTCTTTTTCACTGACCCACTACTTTACCAAGCATGATGTCCTTCTCCAGAGACTGGTCCTTCCTGATAACATGTCCAAAGTATGTGAAACAAAGTCTCGCCATCCTTGTTTCTAAGGAGCATTCTGGCTGTACTTCTTCCAAGACATAGTTGTTCATTCTTCTGGCAGTCCATGGTATATTCAGTATTCTTCACCAACGCCATAATTCAAAGGCATCAGTTCTTTTTTGGTCTTCTTTATTCATTGTCCAGCTTTCACATGCATATGAGGTGATTGAAAATACCATGGTCAGGTGCACCCTAGTCCTCAAAGTGACATCTTTGCTTTTTAACACTTTAAAGAGGTCTTTTGCAGCAGATTTTCCCAGTGCAATACATTGTTTGATTTCTTGACTGCTGCTTTCATGGATATTGTTTGTGGATCCAAGTAAAA
The DNA here is from genome assembly GCF_000243295.1 of Trichechus manatus latirostris. NCBI lineage: Eukaryota > Metazoa > Chordata > Mammalia > Sirenia > Trichechidae > Trichechus > Trichechus manatus. The sequence continues at coordinate 11,865,185 of NW_004444017.1, forward strand.
TGAAATCTTTGACAGCTTCAGTATTTTCTCCATTTATCATGATGTTGCTTATGGGTCCAGTTGTGAGGATTTTTGTTTTCTTTATGTTGAGGTGTAATCCATACTGAAGGCTGTTGTCTCTGATCTTCAACAGTAAGTGCTTCAAGTCCTCTTCACTTTCAGCAGGCATAGTTGTGTCACCTGCGTATCTCAGGTTGTTAATGAGTCTTCACGTTGTGTTCTTCTTCATATAGTCCAGAGTCTCAGATTATTTGCTCAGCATACAGATTGAATATGTATGGAGAAACAATACAACCCTGGTGTACCTTTCTTGACTTTAAACCACACAGTATTCCCTTGTTCTGTTTGAACAACTGCCTCTTGGTCTAAGTACAAGTTCCTCATGAGCACAGTTAAGTGTTCTGGAATTCCTATTCTTCGCAATGTTATCCATAATTTGTTATGATCCACACAGTTGAATGCCTTTGTACAGTCAGTAAAACATAGGTGAACATTTTTCTGGTATTCTCTGCTTTCAGCCAGGCTCCATCTGACATCAACATTGATATCCCTTGTTCCATGTCCTCTTCTGAATCCAGCTTGAATTTCTGGCAGTTCCCTGTCAATGTACTGCTGCAATGGCTTTTGAGTGATCTTCAGCACAATTTTACCATGTTTGATATTAATGATGTTGTTCAACAATTCCCGCATTCTGTTGGATCAGCTTTCTTTGGAATAGGCACAAATATGTATGTCTTCCAGTCGGTTGGCCAGGTAGCTGTCTTCCAGATTTCTTGGCATAGACGAATGAATGCTTCCAGCGCTGCATCCATTTGTTGAAACATCTCAATTGGTATTCTGTCAATTCCCAGAGCCTTTTTTTTCACCAGTGCCTTCAGTGCAGCTTGGACTTCTTCCTTCAGTACCATGGGTTCTTGATCATATGCTACCTTCTGAAATGGTTGAATGCCGACCAGTTCTTTTTGGTACAGTGACTTTGTGTGTTCCTTCCATCTTCTTTTGATGCTTCCTGTGTCGTTTAGTATTTTCCCCGTAGAATCCTTTACTATTGCAGCTCGAGGCTTGAATTTTTTATTCAGTTCTCCCAGCTTGAGAAATGCCAAGCGTGTTCTTCCCTTTTGGTTTTCTAACTCTATGTCTTTGCACATGTCGTTATAATACTTTACTTTGTCTTCTCAGTCTGCCCTTTGAAATCTTCTGTTCATCATTTCTTCCTTTCCTTTCAGCTTCTCTACCTTCAAGAGCAAGTTTCAGAGTCTCTTCCAACATTCAGTTTGGTCTTTTCTTTCTTTCCTGTCTTTTTAGTGACCTCTTGCTTTCTTGTTGTATGATGACCTTTATTTCATTCTACAACTTGTCTGGTCTTTGGTCATTAATGTTCAGTGCATCAGATGTGTTTTTAAGATGGTCTCTAAATTCAGGTGGGATATACTCAAGGTCATACTTCGGCTCTTGTGGACCTGTTCTAATTTTCTTCAGCTTCAACTTGAACTTGCATATGAGCAATTGATGGTCTGTTCCACAGTCAGCTCGTGGCCTTGTTCTGACTGATGATACTGACCTTTTCCATCGTCTCTTTCCATAGATGTAGTCGATTTGATTCCTGTGTATTCTGTCTAGTGAGGTCCACATGTACAGTTGCAGTTTATGTTGTTGAAAAAAGGTATTCGTAACAAAGAAGTTGTTGGTCTTGCAAAATTCTGTCATATAATCTCTGACATTGTTTCTATCACCAAGGCCATATTTTCCAACTACCAGTCTTTCTTTGTTTCTAGCTTTCGCATTCCAGTCACCAGTAATTATCAATTCATCTTGATTGCATATTTGATCAATTTCAGACTGCTGAAGTTGGTAAAAGTCTTCAATTTCTTCATCTTTGGCCTTAGTGGTTGGTGCGTATATTTGAATAATAGTCGTATTAACTATGTAGGTATATGGATATTATCACTGACAACATTGTACTTCAGGGTAGATCTTGAAATGTTCTTTTTGACAATGAACACAACACCATTCCTCTTCAATTTGCCATTCCCAGCATAGCAGGCCATATGATTGTCTGATTCAAAATGGTCAATACCAGTCTGTTTCAGCTCAGTCATGCCTAGGATATCGATCTTTATGCATTCCAGTTCATTTTTGATGACTTCCCATTTTCTTATATTCATACTTGGTACATTCCATATTCCAATTATTAATTGATGTTTGCAGCTGTTTCTTCTCATTTTGAGTAGTGCTACATCAGCAAATGAAGGTCGTGAAAGCTTGACTCCATCCACGTCATTAAGATCAACTCTACTTTGAGGAGGCAGCTGTTCCCCAGTTGTGTGTTTTGAGTGCCTTCCAACCTGAGGGGCTCATCTTCCATCACTGTATCAGACAATTTTCTGCTGCTATTCATAAGGTTTTCACTGGCCAATTTTTTCAGAAGTAGACCGTCCGGTCCTTCTTCCTAGTCTGTCTTAGTCTGGAAGCTCCACTGAAACCTGTCCAGCAAGGGGGACCCTGCTGGTATTTGAAATATCAGTGACAAAGCTTCTAGTATCACAGCAGCATGCTAGCCACCACAGTAGAACAAACTGACAGACATGTGGTGACTTTCTATGGTAGGTTTGTTGAAATTGGAATCCAAACAAACTTCATGTGACATTTGGGGGTTAGGTCTCTTAAGTCTCTCTTACTTATAAAAGTTCCCTTTCCTCTTGACCCCGTTTTTTATGCTACTGACTTGTTAGAGAAATCGAATAGTTTGTCCTGTGGAATGCCCCACGTTGTGTATTTGGTTGATTGTTTCCTTGAGGTATTATTTAACTTGCTCTTCTTACCCCTTGTATTTCCTGTCAATGTATAATCTAAAGATTATGTTTGTATATTTTGAGTCATACTCTATAGTGTTAGTGGATTTTAGCCCAGTTTTGTAGATTCAAGATTTGCATTTGTAAATCTTAGAAATGAACATTTTTATAGTTGGATAACATAATATTTTTAAAAAACTGAGTGCTTTGTATCACATATTACTTACTTAGTATAAATGCTGAGTAAAATACTGTTTCCAAACTAATCAACTAAAATAAGCAGTAATTGTTCAGTTGGCTAGTTAGTGCTCAGACTAAAAGCCTAGTTAGACTTAGAGTCCCTTAGTAGATTACATGCTGATTTAAGGGATGCCCCATGACTTGTTAATCTCAAGTTCATGGCACTTTTATGTTACTGTGAATTGAACATGGTGTAACTGAAAAAGCTTAAATGGGAGGGAAGGAAGAACTCAACATGATTTTTAACTTTTTCCCTTTCAGTACTAGTTTTTTTAATTTATCTTTTCGTCTTTCTCAAATAGCTCTGGGATTTGAATCAAAAAGAATGTCGAAATACCATGTTTGGCCATACAGATTCAGTCAATCACTGTAGATTTTCACCAGATGATAAGCTTTTGGCCAGTTGTTCGGCTGATGGATCATTAAAGGTATGTTTTTCTACATCATCAGAATGGAATCCAGTTGTTTGGAAAGCCTTATGATTTGGTTATGGAAGTAGATTTCTGTTTTTCATATTTCTATAGCAAGAGTTTCTTCCTTCAACTTCCAGGATCATATTTAGTATAACGGTAATTGCTTGTCATAATGATTGTTTATGAGTGACTTACAACCTTAAGCTTAAAGTTCATATAATTTGAATTTTTAAATTTTAAGCGCATATTCCATATTATGGCTTCATAAAATACTTTGAAATCTGTGAGGTCAAATTTGTAAAGGTCCTGCTTTAATTTAACATTCACTTTTTCTGCCTTTTATGTTTTCCTGTTTTTGAGAAGGCATATGGGGGAAAAACTTAGAGATAGGGAAAAAAGCTTATTCAACTTTCTGAAATTTATAGTCCTTAAAAACTAAATTCTTCCTTCTTCAATCTTTACCTTCTCAAATAAGATCCTAGTTCCGATTTCTTTATAATTTCTGTCTCTCCTGTCTTTGTAGTGTCTTGTTTATTGATGCTCCTTTCTTCTTTTAGTCTTAAGCTGATTCCATCTTTGTCTCTCAGTCTACCTTTTCTCTCCCATTTTATAATATTTGCTCTGGCTCAGACTGTCATTCCTCATGTCTGATAGCAGCCTTCTAAGATGCACTTTCCACCTCTCCTTACCGCAGTACAGGGCTGCTAGAATAATCCTTTACCACCCTTTTCATCTTTTCACTTTTAGCTGGAACACAAATAGTACCATATTATAAATTGTGGTAAACCCAGACTCCATCAGGCTTACTTCTAAGATGCCTCATCTTCCATCATTCTGCCACCTTCTTTCCTGTCAATTCATTTCTTCTAGCCCCCATAAATTAATTGTTATTGGTAAGGTAATTTTTGGTGCTTATTTCAGTCACTGTCCCTATATATGCTTCATTAGCCTTTTGGGGGGATTTTTTTTGGTCTCTAATTCACTTGTCTATATTTTTTAATGACCCTCAAAACTTTTAAGCAAAACCTTCTTCGGAAGATGGTTTTTTGCAACATACGTTTGATTCTCAGTACACACACACACACACACACACACACACCTGTCTCTGTATGTCTTTATCTACATATATACCTAAATATATAGATAGAAACTGCTTGCCTTAACTTCTTCTGATGTCTGCTTGTCATTGTGTTGTACTTTTCAGTCATTTCATATGTCTTCTATTTCTTTGATAAGGTTGAATATAGGTTTATGATGTGCAGACCTTGTCATCTTGTTTTATTTTTCTCTGAAGTTCATAGTGCAATATTGTACCCAAACCATGACTGAATAAATTTTCTTGACATATACCTTATCCAGGAAAATACTTGAACCCTCCTAGCCACTATTTTGCTTGTTAGAATCTTCAGAGAAGGAGATTTGTTAAGGCTACAAGATGACTTCTAAGGCAGGTAATGGTAAACTTTCTTGATGCTGATCTGCTAGTTGAATCTTTGATCTCTCTTTGCTGACTGAAAATAAACTTATTTTGGTATAAATTGCTCCAGGGTGTCTAAGAGGCTTTTCTAGGTAGAATTCTACTTTGTAAAATTTAGTTAGCTGTTAGTAGATGCTGGGAGCATTCTTATTCAGATAAATGGATTTGAACTTCCATGACATGTTACCTACAAATACCAAGTGTCTGTCTGTTCCTTTAGGATAATCAATATCATAGATGCTTTTGCAGAACACCTATTCTGAGAGTTCCTTTCAGTCCTAGGAGCCTATTTTTTTCTTTGTTTTTACTAAGTGACTGACTTCAGAAGAAAGCATTTTATGTCTCAGGCCACATTCTCCTTCCATCTTATCTCCATTGCTAATTGCAAGTTCTGGGAAGATTCTATTATTCCATTATTATTAGGCTGTTGAATGTTCAAGAAAGTTTGAAACCAGGCCATTTTTTTTGTTGTACTACAAATTTGTGCTGTGCAACTCAGTTGAGCCTTCTTTGCTGCTGAATTGTGGTTCTGTTCATTTTTAATTGATTTGCTGTTTTCGCTGTAGTGCCTATTCTAAACCTTCTCTGCTGTTCTTAAGCCCCCAACCTTGTCAGTTCCTCCCCATTATTAAATGGGGATAACCTTACTTCATACCTTTTCAGAGGGTGAGCCCCCTCAAAAATTGTAAAAAGTCTTTACTCTTTGGCTATTCTCCTTTTTTTTTTCTCGTCTCAGTGCCCAGAAAGTCCCCCCTTATACCTACTGTTCCTTTCTTTCCTTCTTCCCCTGGCACCTTGTTTCTTATATCTTTAGCCTTTTCTTCTTTTTTGGATCATTTCCCAAAGCCTGCAGATGAGCTTTATAAAACCCAAAACCGAAAGCCTTTGATTCTTCCTTGATTATATTATCCTCACATAGCCATTCTGTTTTTCTCTTTCTCTTTATGACTAGACTTCTTAAGTCATCTGTACTTGCCTCCATGTTCTAACTACCTGCTTACTACTTAACCCTTTATTTACCTGGCTTCCATCTTTCCTGTATTTCCTTGAAGAGTATAAACTCAGTTTTATTTGGAGTCTCCATTCTTTTTTGTCAAAAAGTCTAATGGCTATTGGATTAGTGTGAAGTCTAATGATAGTTTTCTTTTCCCATTCTTTATCCTTTTTGTTTTATTATCAGTTTTCAAACCCTCATTGACCACCTATTTCTATTTTGAAACTCTCCTCATTTGGTATCAGTGTTTTATTCCTTTTTCCTCTTATCTCTCTAATGCTTTCTTTAACTCTTTTCCATGCCTATTAAAATATAACCTTTCTTCTAGCATCTAACCTTGACTGCTGCCTCCATGCTAGTTCATCTGGTCTCATGGCTTCAACTCTCATCTCTTCTGTGAGTGACTTTCAGATGTATCATCTCCAGCCTTCATTTTTCTTATGTTTGTGTCCTGCATTTCTCACTGCCTCTTAGTTGTTGTCACTTAAATTTAACACACCATACCTCAAACTTATTGTGCTCAAACCTAATTATTTTTCTTCCCAAACCGGGCCCACTTTTTGTGGTCCCTACATTTCTCCTGGTTTTGATTAGATCAATGTTCAGGGTTTACATCATTGTGATTAGTCACAGTTGTACCATGTAGCATAATATCAGTCTTTCCTTTCTCATGCAATTTTTTGTTTTCCTTGGGGTTATAGTTTTGTTTTTTCATTTGCTTAGTTTTTCCCATACTTATTACCAACTCATCTTCAGACTGTCCCTTGTCTAAATTGCTTCTTAAATCACTCAAACTTACCACGTATCTGATAAATTTTATTTTCTTGGAAATAATTTTCTTGGAGCCTTTTGTCTTGTTCCATTCTGATCAGTGCTACTTTCCTCGTGTCCAGGTGCCCTCCTGTGATGTCCTTTTATCATCATCCTGGTAATTGCTTTTGCTTTTCTCTTAAAACCTCTGCTTCATGGATTTCTTACCATCTTCTCTTTCTCTCTCAGTTTCATGGGACATCTCCTCTAGCTTCCTAAGAAAGATGTACAGGAAGTAAATTTTTGAGACCTTGCCTATCAAAGTGTTTTTATTATAACTTCATACTTGGATATTTTTGACTGTACTGAATTCTAGATTGAAAATTTTTTCCTCAGAATCTTAGAGACATGGCTTCATTGTCTTCTAGCTTCCAAAGTTCCTCTTAAGAATCTTGAAGCCATTCTTATTTCTGATTCTTTGTATGTGATCTGTTTTTCTCTCTTGAAAGTTTTAGGGTCTTTTCTTTATCCCCAGTTTTTTTTTTTTTTTTTTAATGATAATATACCTTGGTGTCTGTCTTCATTTATTGTGCTTGGCACTTAGTGACTTTTTACTTTGGAAACTTAGATGCTTTGTGGAGGTTTACTTGAATTATTATTTGATTTCTTCCTGTCTGTTTTTTCTTTCTGGAATACCTGTTTTTGGATGTTTTCTAATGTTTTTCTCTCCATCCTTCTCTTTGTCCACTTGCTTTACTTTCTGGAAGATTTCTTTAACTTTATTTTCCAGCCTTGCTATTCAGTTTTTAATTTCTGCTATCGTAATTTCAAGTACCCAATTTAAATAGCCAGTTTTATTATGTTCCCTTTTAAAGTATTATCGTACTCTAGTTTCACGAATGCAACATTTTTTATCTTTTTGTGGGTTTTTTTTTTTAAGTTTTCAAATACCTGCGTAGTTATGGTTTTTCTGTTTGTTGGTTTTTGTTTCTGTCTGGATGTTAGAGACATCTCTCAGTTGTCTGATCCTTGGCTCTCTGCTCATCTTTAAGACTGCAGCATCAAAAAGCTGATTGAGAACTCTGAACTTGTTTTTTGTGGGTTTCCATATAGAGTTATCTGGCTGTGAAGTTTTGAGGGTAAACTCTTGCTGTCAGACTCTTTAGATCTTTTGTCTTCATCTGTCTCTAAAGAGGTTTTCAGAGAAGAATCTTCAGTCTGTTACCTATAGGATATAAGCCTGGCAGGCAAGTTCTAGGACAACGTCTAGGTAGAGATCTTGACCTTTACATATAGACTTTCTCTTAATTCCTCTATTTTTGCTATGGTGACCCTGCCCCAATACTGAGCTGTGTTGGGTGTAGAATAACCCTCTGTTCTTCAACCAGAGTAGGTACATGGCAGAACCTGGATATGCAGAGTAGTGGAGGGGAGTTCAGTGGACTTTCAACAATTCCTCCTGATTTAGCTCCACTTTTACCAAAAAGTACCAGTGCCAACACTTCATGAGCATATTAGAAATTCTGTGGTGTGAGTTGGGTTGCTCTAACCAGACTGAACTTATTTTGGTATCTTTCCTTTCCCTTTCTGTGCTTGAGCTTATGCTGACCTCTTAGCCTAGACTCTAGGTCTTAGAGTGTTCCTCCTGTGTTTTTGGTGTTGAAATCTTGTCCATCTTAAGTTGGTGGAAGGAAGGCTAATCTTTAGGGGGTAGAGTGAGGTGGTTACCTCATGCACATTGTGTTCCCTCAAGCCTGTAGCTTGAGTACAGCATTCCCACTGTGCTCTGTCTTTTCCTCTCAAAGGACACATCTGACATATCTTGTGTTAGAGTCATTTATGTGCATGTCTTGCCTCCTTACTAACCTGTAAACTCCTTGAGGATAGTATGTATATCTGATTCATTTATATAACCTCAAAGTGACTAGCAGAGAGTTTAATAAATGTGTTCAAGACGATAAACCCTTATTGTGTCCCCTTCAAATCAAACTCAAAGAAAAATTTTAAAAATTCTTCATTTGTCAGGGATAGGATTTTGATTTTTGTATTCATGTGTAGGTATCAAAATGTGTTTGTAGAACACAGAGCACTAGCAGCAGGGTCCAGACATTACTGCACTCTTGGTGAAAACTGCCTGTGTTTATGACAGCTTCCCCACAGTGCTGTTAAACCTGTATACTTGGCTGGTTTGCACTGATACAGTGACATATAGTAAACAGAGGTCCTGCAAAATGATGTTGGATAGCAGCATTTCAAGGTCAAAATCTTCCAAAGCGTTTATCTTCTGAGAGAATGAAGAATTGTAAAATTATTTCCTGCCCTAAATGGCTCTGTAATTTTCTAAACATTTTGTAGGGTATCACGTTTATAAGTAGGTGTTTTTCAGACTTTGATGATAAACTTTAAAAACGCAAGTGTTAAAATTGCCATTTAAGGTATAGATGGGCTCAGGGCGCACATGAGCCCTGGACACAGTGCAGTGATTTGCTCAAAATGAAATGCTGGTGTCAGTTTACTTGGTCACTTGATATGTGAGATTTCATCACTACTAGGTTAGAAGCTGAAGTCAGGGCTTCACTAGGTCCAGAAGCAGAAGATGTGGTTTAGGCAGATATAATGTAATTGGGTAGTGTTAGTTTTCTTTTTCTTTCTGAAATCCAGGCATTGGTTGTTTTGTTTTCCAGATTAAGAAAGAAACAGTGTGATTTCTTATAGATTCTGGCTGATGTGAGTGAAGCTCTTGGCATTTATGGTTAGGGTTTTTTTTTTTTTCCACGTTACTGTCAGGGAAGGCTAACTTTTTTTTGCCTGCTGTCTCTTTTACTTTATCCACTTTATCCACAGTTGTTACAATGTGAAAGGTTTTGGTTTTGGCTATATTTTTTAGTATATATAATAACTCTCTCTAAACTCAACAGAGATTTTAAAGTGTGCCTAGCAAGACAGATCGGATTTCACCTGGGAGCAGCCCTTTGGAAGCTGAGTTAAAGCCTAAGAAGCAGCTTTTTTGGTCCTTGTCTTTGGCCAACTTTTGGTCTGGGGATGGCAACTGTTACCACTCTGTGAAGCTGGGACACTGCTCAAGGTGCAGGGGAGTGAAGATCGAGCTTCTCAAAGGCCTTTGTCTTTCATGGTGCTTAAGTCTTTCATGCTCTGCTGGTGTGTGAGGTTTGGAGTATTCTGTATTCCATTCCTCAGGATTTAGTTGGCTTTATAGCTCTTTCTAGCCACACCTAGCACATAGGGTGTCTTGCTTCCTTTTAGCATATTCTTTGTTTTGTATTTTCAGGGGTGTCTTTATGTCTCTGGATGCTCTGCTTGGACTGCGTCCTGTGTATTGTCCATGCTGTGTGTGCGGTAGATGTTAAGCAGTTATGGCTGGCACAGCAGAGGGCAGCAGTGTCAAGTTGTGAGTCTCTTCGTCTCATCTTATGCCTTTCCTTCGTGGCTGGTCCTTATTGTTAAGACCTAATCTTTAACCTCCTCCACACTCTGCAAAGCTCTTTAACATTTTATTTGATTTTACATTCTGCGTTTTGGGGAGTGCTTCTAGTTTTTTTCTTTTCAGGAAGGTGAATGAAACTGGAGTACTTAATTAAGAGTCATAAAAAGCCGTGCATAGGTAAAAATAATTCATTAGGTGAAGTGACTAATTTTACATGACATTTAGTCCAGGTGGAATTCTAGGGGTGTGATTTGAGATTAAAAAAACTTTTTTTAAATTTTTTATTTGAAGCTTTGGGATGTGAGATCAGCAAATGAGAGGAAAAGCATTAATGTGAAGCAGATCCTAAATGCGGAAGAGACTCAAGAGGATATGGAAGTGACAGTAAAATGTTGTTCCTGGTCTGCTGATGGTGCCAGGATAATGGTGGCAGCAAATAATATAATCTGTGTAAGTACTAGTATTTTAAAAGGCCAAATTGAGTCTAATTTAAAGAAAATTAAGACGGTATTGATTGGTGCATTTTACATTGTTTGTTTAAGTAAAGTCTAGCTATATGATTTTGGGCAGGCTCTGTAAGACCTCACAGTTTTTTGAAACTGGCCCGAGGGGATGTTGAAAGACCTTGTGAAAAATGGTCTCCGTGGTCACACAAGATTTGGGAAATGTGTGCTAACATATTTAAGGCCCCAGGAAGTCGCACAATACAGAAACAATGTATGTTGTTTAATCCAGTGTTTCTCAAATGTATTTAAATATGGAATACTTTCTTCATCACTCCTGCTTTTTTTTTTTTTTTCTGTTTTACAAATTGGAACATGTTGGCTTAGGTGATTTTCAAAGTGCTTTCTATCCTTAAAATTTTGTGATTTGGTAACTGATAAAGTCAGTGTCTAAACAAGATTGTGAGATTTTTATGAAGTCAACGAGGAAAATGTACAAACAAGGAAATGACTTCTTTTTTCTCAGATCTAACAGTGGCTTACATCGTGGTGTTGAGAGTGCTCTCACATATATTTTATTTTATTTTTTCCTTTTTTTTTTTAATTGTACTTCAGGTGAAAGTTTACAGAACAAATAATTTCTCATTAAACAGTACACATATTGTTTTATGACATTGGTTAACAACCCCACGACATGTCAACACTCTACCTTCTTGACCCTTTTTTTTTCTTTTTTTGGTGAAAATATACATAGCCAAAGATACACCATTTCAAAAATTTCTACATGCACAATTCAGTGACATCGATTACGTTCTTCCAGTTGTGCTGCTATTCTCACTTTAGATGAAGGTTTACAGAACAAAATAGTTTCTCATTAAACAGTACACATGTTGCCCTATGACAATGGTTAACGACCTCACTACATGTCAACACTGTCCTTACTCAAACTTGGGTTCCCTATCACCAACTTTCTTGCCCCTTCTGCCTTCTAATCCTTGTCCCTGGACTGGTGTGCCTCATTAGTCCCATTTTGTTTTATGGGGCCATCCAATCCCCCACTGAATGATGAACCTCGGAAGTGACTTCACAACTGAGCTAAAAGGGCATCTGAGGGCTATACTCTTGGGGTTTCTCCAGTCTGTCAGGCAAGTAAATCTGGTCTTTTTTTGTGTGTATTAGAATTTTGTTCTACATCCTTCTCCAGCTCTGTCCAGACCCCTCTGTTGTGATCCCAGTCAGAGCAGTCAGTGGTGGATACCAAGCTAGCTGTACTGGACTCAGTCTGATGGAGGCCTTGGTAGCTGTGGTCCATTAGTCCTTTGGACTAATCTTTACCTTGTGTCCTGTTCTTTTCATTCTCCCTTGCTCCCGAAGGGGTGAGACCAGTGGAGTATCTTAGATGGCTGCTCACAGGCTTTTAAGACCCCAGACACT
>NW_004444017.1:11878364-11890338 GCF_000243295.1 Trichechus manatus latirostris
AATTTTTTTCTTTCAAGGTTTTATATATGTCATCCCATTGCCTTCTTGCCTGCATGGTTTCTGCCGAATAATCTGAGCTTAGTCTTATTGTTTCGCCTTGGTATGTGACTTTTTGTTTTTCTCGAGCTACTCTCAAGATTCTTTGTCTTTGGTTTTGGCGAGTGTGATTATGATATGCGTTGGTGATTGTCTTTTGGGGTATATCCTATATGGGGTTCACTGAGCTTCTTTGATGGCCAGCTTTTCATCTTTCATGATACTGGGAAAGTTTTCTGTCAGCAGTTCTTCAGTAATCCTCTGTGTTTTCTGTTTTCTTCCCCTGTTCTGGAACTCTGATCACTTGCAGATTTTTGCCTTTGATTGTATCCCACGTAATTCTCAGGGTCTCTTAATTTTTCTTTCTTTTTTTGAGTTTTCCTCAAACAGAGTTGTATCCAAGTGTTTGTCTTCAATTCCACTGATCCTGTCTTTGACTATTTCAAATCTGCTCCTCAGCCTTTGTATGACACTGTCCATTTCTGAAATCTTGTTTATCTTTTGGATTTCTAATTGTTGTTTTTGTATGATTTCTAGTTGTGTATTTATTTTGGCATTTTGTTCCTACATTATGTTCCTGAATGCTCCCATTTTTTTGTCTGTATTTTCCATGAATTTGTCTGCCTTTTCCATGAATTTGTCTATTTTTTCCTCATTTTTGTGTGCTTTTTCCTTCAACTCTTGGATAAATCTGAGTCTTAGAGATTTGAATTCCCTATCAGGTAGTTCTAGTGCTTTTTCTTCTACTGGAAAGTCATCTGATGTTTTATTTTGGATGCCTACTGGAACCATCCTGTCCTGTTTTTGTAAATGTTTTGATATTGTCTGCTGTCTTCGGGGCATTCAGTAGTTATTTTTCTCGATTATTGATTGTAGATTTGTTTGTTTCATCCTGTTTTTTTGTTTTATTTGGCTATGTTTGAGCAGGTGGGCTGTATGTTTTGTTTGCTCGTCTGTGGACACGATAATGTTAGCCTCCTTCTCCAATTGGCAGGGTCAGTCACTCAGATATGGTACAGCAGGGCAGGTCTAGCTGAAGAGGAGTTGCTGGGATGCGTTGTTTGTGGCACTTACTATGGCCACCAGTGTGGGCCAGTAATCAGTGCAGGGCAGGTTCCGGTAGGCCGTGCCTATGCTGCTTGGTGGTGTCATGTTAAGCGCATGGTGCAGGTATGCAGGATGGAGCGGGGAGACTGTGATGTGTGGAGCTAAGATGGGTATGGGAGAGAGGAGAGAGGAACAGGAGCCAAAAACATACAAACAAACAAAAAAGAATGCTAAGGGAACTTGCCGTTGGAGTGGAGAGATGAGAGACTATGAAATGGAGAAAAACAAAAAGGGGAAGAAGAAGAAAAAAAAGAAAAGAAAAGAATGAATAAATAAAAATTAGAAAGAAAAAAGCAAAGCAAAGCTCCCAGGGATCCCACCAGTGCGGCTACGAGGTCTGGGGAAGTTGTTCCCAGGTGTTGAAGTATGGCCTGGCTAGAAGGCATAGAGATGTCACTGAGTGCCAGATATTCAGGGAACAGGAAGAGAAGGAAGGTATAGAGAGACGAGAAACTGAGTATTGAAGAAAGACAAAAAGGGGAAAAGAGGGAAACGAAAACAAAGCATTTTAAAAAAAGAACAAGAAAACCCCCCAAAAAAACATGAAAAAAGAAATGTTCTCAGGGATCCCTCTGCGCGTCTGCAGAAGCTGAGGGGTAGGTCCCAAGCCGTGCAGTAATGTCCGGCTAGAACGGGCTCCCAATTCGAGAAAAGAAAAAGAAAACAAACAAACAATTCAAAACAAACAAAAAAGCCCCGGGATCCCACCAGCATGGCAGCACGGACGGGGAAGCAATTTCACATTCAAACGGAGTTTCACAGCCTTTTAGGAAGAAGCAAAGATGGTGCACAGAGCCAGGTATTGAGTGAAAGGAGGGGAGGTGTGGTGAGAGGTAAGGAAGAAATCAAAAGAAGTGGAAAAAAGCAACACCAGCAGCCAGCAAATGGCACTCAGGGAGTCGGCCAGTGCGGGTGGGTGGAATCCAAGCAGCCCATGCTTGCCAGCCAAGAGACCATGGACGCGGGAAGCAGAGGAGGCTGAGTGGGGGTGAAGAAGTGTGGGGAGTGGGAAAGCGTATATTGCTGGTTACCGGTTATTCTGTCTCCTGCTGGAAGCTTTGTAAAGCTGCTTTCTCGAACCGCCTGTTTTCTGGTCTCTGATAGGAGTCCAAGATGTCGGATCCGTGCTGCGTTAGCTGATAGGGGACCTCTGCATGTATGTCTCCTCGCTCTCTGTTCTCTGTCAGTTTCTTATTCTATTTGGTGCTTGGCTGAGTTCTTTATCTCTTCATTTGTTGCTTAGGCTTTCAGGATTGCTGTTTTCTCTGTTTGGCTTAGTTATTCGGATCTTTGCTGTGAAGGGACGGCTTGGTATTTCTGCCTAGTGCGCCATGTTGCCAGAAGTCACTTATATATTTTATTTTGATATCAATATCTAAGGGACACAGCAGATTGCAGTAGTCCTATGATTATAATGAGGAAACTGAGGTTCAGAGCAGCCAAATAACTTTCCCAAAGTTAAACCTTGACTGAGAGAGCTAGCTGGGTCTTCTCATTCATAGCTCAGTGACATTCTGTTTTAATAGTAATTTTAAAAGACTTGAATAAGGGATACTACTATTTTAAAGAGCATAATAGGAATATACAATATAGTTATATGAAAACTCACTGAGGCACTGTATATATGATTGTTATTCATCTAGTAGCTATGTCCTTTGGACCTTGGTTGATTATAGGCTTATGTGTCTTTAGCAGGAAACGAAGAGAAAAAAAGACCTCCTTTTGTCTTAGTTTTAATTAGTCTGTAGAAACAGAAAAGGAACCACTGAATTTGCAGTATTTGAAGATTTTAAAAGACCCGTTCTAGTGAGAGAGAAAAGTAATTTTATATTGTGTGAAATGCCTTCCTGTTTTAAGAGTCTGTAGACCAGCTCCCTATTTTACCATGTTAAAATACCTACCCTGAGATCACCCTTACCTACATGCAGATTCCAATTTCTTACTCTTTGGCCTTTCCATCCTCCTTCTTTTATTTTTGGAAACCTTGGTGGTGTAGTGGGTAAGCGCTATGGCTGCTAAACAAAAGGTTGGTGGTTCAAATCTGCTAGGCGCTCCTTGGAAACTATGGGGCAGTTCTACTCTGTCCTGTAGGGTCACTATGAGTCGGAATTGACTTGACGGCAACGGATTTGATTGTTCTTTTGGTTTCTCTCATTTCTTTCCAGCTCTTTTGTGCTTTTAGTCCACCCCTGTCGTTAGTTAGGTCTTTTCTATTTGCTACCCAGATAATTGGGACAACTGTCTATTCAGCATTTGCCAGGTTTTTTTCTCTCATCTTTAGTCACTAATTTTTAAGAATGACCCGTCGTGACAGAAAGGGCCACATAAACCAGAGAGTTCATCAGCCTGAGACCAGAAGATCTAGATGGTGCCCAGCTACCACCAATGACCTCCCTGACAGGGAACACAACAGAGAGCCCCTGATGGAGCAGGACAAAGGTGGGGTGCAGAACTCAAATTCTAGTAAGAAAAGCAGACTTAATTGACTGAGACTAGAGGAACCCTGGAAGGCATGGCCCTGGACTCTCCATCAGCCGAGAACTAAAACAATTTACAAGGCCAACTCTTCAGACAAAGATTGGATTGTGGGACATAAAATGATACTCATGAAGAGTGTGTTTCCAAGCTCAAGCAGATACATGAGACTGGGCAGCTTCAGTCCAGAGTGAGATGAGAAGGTAGAGAGGGTTAGGAGCTGGCTGAATGGACATGGGAAATCAGGGGTGGAAAGGAAGAATGTGCTGTCATAGTATAGGGAGAGCAATTAGGGTCACATAACAATGTATGTGTAAATTTTTTGTATAAGAGACTAACTTGAAATGTAAACTTTCACTTAAACTTCCAGAATAAACAAATGAAAAAGAATGCCCCGTCCTGGGAAGCATTTTAACTATGATTCCCTGTCCTTTGTTGTTGCCCACCCCCCGCCCCATCCTGTGCTGCTTGCCATCTGTGCATGCACATAGGGCTATGCTTTCACTAAACACCTTTATGGATCCCACTGGAAGCCTTTTTTTTCCTTCCGGAGGACTATGACTTGGTCTTAAATCCATATACTGTATAATGGTACAGATGTTCTTGTATTTGGGAAAAATTTCAAAAGTATATATTCAACATAATCTTTCAGGAACTGAAATGAAGAGGCTTAAATTACTCAAAAATAGCTTTTTTTATTCAAAAATGAGGAAATGATTGATTGTAATGGAGTAATTTGGTAGCTCTAGAAAGAAAAAGAAATAATTGAGCTATTTTCATTTTAGCAAGCCTCTGCTCTATATTATTTTGATCATCTTCACTTTTGAGTATGCATTTTGTTGTTTGAATTAACAGGCATTAGGGAGAACTTGCTGTTTATGTTAATTCGGCTTGTTCATTCATTTATTCACAAGGTTTTATTTCTCTCTTGGTCATCTTGAGAGATCATCTGTGATGGATTTTCTTTTATAAAAAATATGGTTCAAGATAAGCAGTGTTTTAAAAGTATATGTATATTGAGCTATGTCATGTTTATGACTGTCAGTAATTATGCTGATTATCAGTAGTTGAAGTGTTTGTTCAAATCTTATGTTTTCCATTTGAAATGGGAGGAGATTCTTTTAAAAATAAGTTTAGAATCAGTTTGGGTATAGCTTATGCTTTAGAATATTTTATGTTCATAGATATCTCTATATTTTATGTTGACAGCTTTTTGACATTGATACCAGTGACCAGTTGGCAAAAATCCACACAGGACATCATAGTACCATCCAGTACTGTGACTTCTCTCCTTGTAACCATTTGGTAGTGGTGGCTTTGTCTCAGTACTGTGTGGAGGTGAGTAATCAAATTTACTCTGTGATGTCTGGGTCTCCAGAGGTACAAGGATGACGAAGAATGGGATGCCGAAACCATTAACTGCTGAGGATACTTCTTTGAGAAATGATGGAATGTTTTCATCAGAGCCTAAAGAACTATATTAAACTACATAGCCAACTTTATCACTTTAACAGTGATTGAAGACTTGATTTGGCAGTGTGACAGGGAATGACAGTACTATTCACCAAACATTTAGTGAATGCCTTGCAATGCTGGAGTCTGGGGAAACAACAGAATGACCATTAGTTTCCTAGGCAGAAACGTGGCATCTCCTAAGTAGTATAAGCACAGAGTCTTCTGGAAAAGAAATGATGAGAGATGACCCAGTTCAGATTTCTTAGATCATGGAGAAGGATAAAATGGAAATTATATTTAGAATTGGTTAAGATAGGATGTTCATTGGCAAGCACTTACGAATAAAATGGCTTATAAATAACTTGCTTATAATTTTTCACTTACCTGATAGATTTTGTACTCAGAATCTATGTCTAACTTGCCCTGGAAGAATTTTGCCCAGTGAATTACTATTCTAATTTGTTCAAAAAGCAATGAATTCTCTGATATTTATTCTTTAAACATGATAGTTTTTCCAAGCTTTCTTGCTTTTCATTCCTTTAGTGGGTCTTACCACCAGGTGATTTGAAGCCCCTTGAGATTACAGTTCCAAGAAGATGGGTGGGGGTCTTTATCTGGAAAATAGGGAAATTTACTTGGTTCACAGACTGCTCCTCAAGGGAACGTTGACTACTGCAAGCACTTTTTCAGTGTTCTGTGCATATTTCAGGTGTTTTTAGTGAGGTTGCCAAACTTGTGCCTTACTATGAAGGTGTGGCGGGGAGTTGCTGAGCTATAACCCTTCAGCATTGACAGATAAGATGAGAATGAGGGAATGAGCTCTGTAGCCGCCTCCTAATTTGAAGTAAAACAGATACATACAGTAATACCGAAGAACTTCCCGGTGGAAGCAGAGACCCATCAAAACCAAACCCACTGCTGTCCAGTCGATTGCAATTCATAGCGACCCTATAGGACAGAGTAGAACTGCCCCATAGGATTCCTAGGCTGCAATCTTTATGGGAGCAGACTGCCACATCTTTCTCCCTCAGAGCGGCTGGTGGGTTTGAACTGCCAACCTTTTGGTTAGCAGCTGAGCACTTAAACCACTATGCCACCAGGGCTCCTGAAGCAGAGACAATGAGTATAAAAAAGCTCCATTGCTGTTCAAAACAATGGGAAGAAGTAGGGTGCTATGGGAGGTGTTCTTCTAGACAGAGGCTTGGAAGATTCGATCTGCTAGGAGATCTTAAAACCATACCTGTAAATCCTAAAGGTAGGGTGTTGCTGGGATTTTTCTTTCTGAGTTTTGTCAAGATTTTTAGGAGGAGTGGAGGAGCAACAGAGCCCTGGTTGTTCAGTGGTTAAGAGCTTAACTGCTGACCAAAAGGTTGGCAGTTCGAATCCACCATCTGCTCCTTGGAAACCCCACAGGGCAGTTCTGTGCTGTTCTACAGGGTTGCTTTTGAGTGAGGATCAACTAGACGGCAGTGGGTTTGGTTTTTGGTTTTGGTTTTGGTTTGGAGGAGTAACTCCCTCTTTACTCTGCCTCCAGCCTTTCCTGTCAGTTCTAAAATCCTTAGTCTTTGCTGTCCTTAGAAAGCTCCAAGAAATATCTTCCTTCTTGAAATGTCACCAAAAACTAGTTGCTGTTGAGTTAATTCCAACTCCTGGCAATCCCACGTATATCAAAGTAGAACTGTGCTCCATAGGGTTTTTGGGGCTTGTTTTTCTGAAGTAGATCGCCAAGGCTTTCTTCCATGGTGCCTCTGGGTAGATTTGAATCTCCAGCTTTTCGGATAGTATCCAAGTACTGAACCGTTTATGCCACACAGGGACTCCTAAACCAGTTGCTGTTGAGTCAGTTCCAACTCATGGTGACCCCATGTGTGTCAGAATAGAACTACTTTACCGGGTTTTCAGTGGCTGATTTTTCAGAAGTAGATTGCTAGGCCTTTCTTCTGAGACATTTCTGGGTAGACTCAAACCTCTAGCCTTTCTGTTAGCAGGTGGGTGCATTAACTATTTGCACTGTCATGTAGGGATTCTGTTTTGGAGGCTCTGAGTGACAAAAAATGATGAGGGAGAGGTGGGGAAAACAACGAGGGAAGAGAGGGAAGGGCTTTCAAGGGATGTTTTCCAGTTGTAAACCACTTTCATTTCTGGTCTTTAGCTCTCTGTGCCCCAGTTTGGACTGTAGAGATAAAACAGATAAAATTTCACATAATTAGTTTGTAACCATAGAACTCACTGAATGAAAAATTGTGAAAAATTACTTGTTTTGTTCATCTAGTTCTGAAATCATAAAATAAATCTGTAATCCATAGTGTAATGAGAGGAACTCAGGAACATATGGTACTTCATTAGACCAGAATAAATTTGAGTAATTTGCAACAGAACCCAGGACAAAGTACAGCCTGGCTGGTGACAGACTTTGACAGTTTGTAATAAGCATGAATAACAAGAAGTGTGTACATGTTACAGTTATTGCATTCATTTATTTTAGGGGTTTTTAGTCACTTGAAATAAGGATTAGATGACAGGATTAGTGGAAAATAGTCTGAATATGGAAGCTGCTTATGTTTATCCTTCTATTTTTTTAGATTGATTTTTTAAATTAGTAAAACATTCACATGATTCTAAAGTCAAGACTGTATAAGAAGTTATATTTAGAGAAGTCTCACTTTTATCCCTATCCCCTCCACTCTTTTCTACCTTCCTCATAAACCAAAACCGAAACCCACTGCCGTTGAGTCGATTCTGACTCACAGTCACCCTGTAGGACGGAGTAGAACTGTCCCATAGGGTTTCCAAAGCTCTGAATCTTTATGGAAGCAGACTGCCACATCTTTCTTCTGCAGAGTAGCTGGTGGGTTCAAACCACTGACATTTTGGTTAGCAGCCAAGCGCTTTAACCACCAGGACGCGACCAGGACTTCTTCCTCATAGGAAACTTTTCTTTGGTTTTGGTTTAACCTTCCACTCTTTATTTTTGCACGTATATGCAGATATCTATATATTTATATATAGACATATAGAGCTATATTTGTAACCATTTGTATAATCACATAGTTGTATTTCCATCTCTTATAAAAGGTAGAATAGTATATGTGGAGCTCTGGTGGAGCATTGGTTAAGAGCTCAGGCTGCTAACCAAAAGGTTGGTAGTTCTAATCCACCAGCTGCTTCTTGGAAACCCTATGGGGCAGTTCTGTTCTGTCCTGTAGGGCCCCTGTGAGTCAGGATCAATTCAATGGCAACAGGTTTAGTATATACAGAGCCCTAGTGGCACAGTGGTTAAGAGTTCAGCGCTAACCAAAAAGATGGGCAGTTCAAATCCACCAGCTGCTCCTTGGAAACCCTGTGGGGCAGTTCTGCTCCGTCCTCTAGGGTTGCTAATGAGTCGGAATTGACTCGACGGCAATGGGTTAGTGTTTTTGGTTTTTATAATATGTATACTCTTCTGCACTTTGCTTTTTTTCTATTAAGATAATCTGAGAGATTACTTATTATTAGTGTATAAAGATTTTTCTCATTCCTTTGTATGACTGCATAGTATTTTATTATGCAAGTACATAGTTGTAATCACTGTAGTTTATTCAGACAGTTCCTTCTTGATGGTCATTTGGATTGTTTCTCATTTTTTTGTTACTAAAAATAATGATGTAATGAATAATCTTCTGTGTAAGTCATTTTGTATTTTTGCTAGTGTCTTTTTTGGACTATATTCCTAGAAAGGGGTATTGCTAAGTCATTCTTGCTATTTTCAGTATTCTTGCTATATTCAAAATGTTTATGAATGTGATTTCCTATGTACTGTGTTTATTCTGTAGTTGTGGAATATAGACCCGTGTTTAAAAGTAGCTGACTGCAGAGGACATTTAAGTTGGGTTCATTCTGTGATGTTTTCTCCTGATGGATCATCATTTTTGACATCTTCTGATGACCAGACAATCAGGGTAAGAAATACTGAAATTTTCATTTTAACCATTTTCTAATAGTGTGTTAAATCTCCTCCAAACTAAGACATTGATGGGCTGCATTGGGGGAATTAAAACAAGAAATGCTGTGTTCATATTCACCTGAAAAAGTGCTATGGTATGGAATATAATAGTCTCGTTTGTTCAATACATGTTTCTTGAATATTACCATGGGCCAGGTGCTGGAGAAGTCCATTGACTAAAATGCATTTTGGTTAATTTAAATATATTACATTTGATTCTTCAGAGTAATTTTTGACTCTTTCCTCTACTTTGAATCCTCATATCCAGTTACTTGCCAGTTCTAATAGATTATGTCTGTGCATCATCAATCATGTATCTCTACCTTGCTGCCCAAGTTCAGGCCCTCATCATTACCTGTTGCCTGTATTGTTGTGTTAGTCTCTGCCACAAGTCTTTTTTGACTTGTTAATTATTAGACGTGCTGCTTCCAAGATATTTTCCTAATATACAATACAATCGTGGTATTTTTGCTCAAAAATAGACAGTGGCTCCCTGTTGCCTACAAAAGTAAATATATACTCCTAAGTCTACCATTTAAATTTCTATATAGTATGGCCTCCTTCAGTTCCCAGTCTTTTCTTCCAGTTTCCTATAGGCTACCTATGCTAAACTGCTCATATTTTCCCAAACACCTTATAGTTCTCTTCTGTACTTTTGCTTATATGGTTTCTTATGTTCAGAATACCCTACTTTCCTGTATCTCTCCTTGTTGAAATCCCAACTATCCTACAAGGCCCATCAGGCCTTCTGTGAAGCCTTTCCTAATATTCCATTTGGGGTAATGTCTCAGTGTCTCTCCCCTTTAATGCCATATAACTCTATGTCATTTTCTTATGGTGCTCATCAAATTCTGCCTTGAATTTAATACAGTTTTTATTTAATCCTTAGGTCCAGTGCTTCACAGCTCATCTGACTTTTTCACACTTACATCTTACTCATTGAGAGCAGGAACCCTGGTTGGTCCCTGTAGCATCTAATATAGTGTTTTGTACAAATTGTAGCTAGTAGCTAAAATTTTTTATGTACTTATTGTATGTCAAACATTTGTGCAAAGTGCTGTACATGTACTAATTTACTAATTATCACAGTCCTTTCTATAGCTGAGGAAAGAGGCACAGAAAGGTTAAGTCAGTGCTACTTAAAGTGCCATTCTCAATGAGCTTGAGCCATAATGTAAATCAGCACGCTGCTTCCTTCATCAAGAAAGTCTTGTTAAAAAAAATCAACTGTATCACTAAGCACACTGTAACATTGTAACAGTGTATTTGATTTACATTCTGGCACAGGCTCCTTATCTTCTTGTGGACCAGTATCAGTTTGAGAATCAGGAGCAGGTCTTTAGCTTTCAGTAGTATTGTGTTAAGTCACCTGCCCAAAGTGACAGCTTTAGGTAGAACTAGGTTTCATATGGAGACATTTGGGATGGAGAGCCCATAACTCTTATTACTGCTTCTTACTATAGAATGTGTTAATAAATATTTATTGAATTGTAATCTAATAATTGAAAATTTTCCAGCATTTTGATTGTGAAGTATGGTTTGTATCTTGCTTTAAGATTAAGATTTGTCGTTGCATTATTTCAGAGAATGTTTTGATAACATACAGTGATCTTATTTTAGTTTCTTTATCTCTTAAACAGCTCTGGGAGACAAAGAAAGTATGTAAGAACTCTGTAACAGTGTTAAAGCAAGAAATAGATGTTGTGTTTCAGGAGAGTGAAGTGATGGTTCTCGCAGTTGACAATGTAAAACATCTACAAGTGAGTATTTTTAGAAAACAGTTGGAAAAATTGTTTTGGTTAAACTCACAATTCACAGTTTTCTTGTTTGCTTTTGGACTTGGGATCACACATAATTAGTATCTTACAGGTACCCAGTAGGCCTTGTTAAATAAATATATGGGTCTTGAGCTGAGGCTCAGATATGCCAATGTTTAGAATTAAATTAACTGATACCTTACCTCACCTCATTCTTCTCTTGTTGGTATCTGTGATCACATTCCTTGACTTGAATGGTGTGTAGGAATACCATGAGAACCAACTTGGACTTTTCCATAATGGTGTTTTAGACGTATCTGATGGAGTGTGCAAAGGAGATGAGCATACCAGTGGGGGCCTTATGGTAATAAAGTTTTTGAAAGAACAAAAATGACCTTAAGTGAGGAAGGAGTCTGACCCATTGGTCCTGACATAGAAGGAGCTGGGCTTCACATACTAAATAACACCAGTTCATTCATTCATTTACTCACACATCTGCTCAATAAATATTTGTTAATTGCTTATTATGTTCTCTAAGAAAGAAAGGATTGTGTGGTAAAACTGAAAAACTGTATCACTTATGGATCTAAACGGCTCCACTCTAAACACCCCCACCCTTCATGCACAGAGTGTAACATGTAAGGGGAAGGCATTTCTTGATTGGCTGAAGAGAAAGGGGCCTCAGAGATCCATTGGCAGAGGAATGATAAGGTCTCAGTGGTAGTAACCAGGAGAACAGATGCCCTAAAAAGCTTTGGAGTTCAAGAGTAGGTTTGCAGCACTGTGTTGGTGGCCTGAGTAAAGTGTTTTCTGTATGGAGGTCCGATGTAGTTGGCATTAACGTAATAGAGGAGTTCTGGAAGTGGTGATAGCGTTCTAAGTAGTGGCAGCAGGCGGAATCAGATACCTCATGGAGAGTCGAAGGTCAAATACAAGGTGACTGCTTTCATGTGGGCAGCTCAAACAGAACAGCTGAGCAGTGGACCATTGTAGGAAGTCTCACCATGGTGGAGCTGAGTGACAGTGACCTGTGGCTGTGATGGGTGGTGTCTTGGTCATCTGGTACTGCTCTACCAGAAATACCACAAGTGGATGGCTTTAACAAAGAGAAGTTTATTCTCTCACAGTCCAGTAGGCTACAAGTCCAAATTCAGGGCATCAG
>NW_004444017.1:11890438-11994164 GCF_000243295.1 Trichechus manatus latirostris
GGCATCAGCTCCAGGGGAAGGCTTTCTCTGTCGGCTCTGGAGGAAGGTACGTGTTATCAGTCTTCCCTTGGTCTGGGAGCTTCTCTGTGCAGGCACCTCAGGTCCAAAGGACACACTCTGCTCATGGCACTGCTTTCTTGGTGGTATGAGGTTCCCCATGTGTTTCTGCTCGCTTCTCTCTTGTATATCTCAAAAGAGATTGGATTAAGAAGCTATCTAATCTTGTAAACCTCATCAGTATAACCTCATCACAGTGATAGAATTTGCAACACATGAGATCACATATAACCTCATCATAGTGATAGAGTTTACATCGCATAAGGAAATCACAGATTACATGATCATACAATACTGGGAATCATGACCCAGCCAAGTTGACAGATATTTTTGGGGGACACAGTTCAATCCATGACAGGTAGTAAGAGCATCAGCCAGAGAAGAAAGGCAGGATCAGTGTGGCTTTTATGTGAGCTACCGAGACATTTCGTCTTGCTCTGAGGACTCTCTGAGAGACATAAGGATTGGGAAGGGCAGAAACCCCGTGAAAGGTGAGGGCTAATGAGCCTGTGCACTGTTTTTTCAGAATAAATTTGTTATTTTAGGACTTTTCATTAGCTTTTTAAGAGCATGAATACAACTTGATGCCTTGTTTCTCAGACAGGTTTATGGAAGTGCCTTGTACTTCTAAGGAAATGTTTGTGCAGTGATAATGTGATTTTAGGAGCCCTGGTGGCACAGTGGTTAAAGTGCTTGGCTGCTAACCAAAAGAGCAGCAGTTTGAACCTACTAGCTGCTCCGTGGGAGAAGTTATGGCAAGTCTGCTTCTTTAAAGATTTACAGCCTTGGAAACCCCACGAGGCAGTTCTGCTCTGTCCTGTAGGGTCTCTCTGAGTTGGAATTGACTTAATGGCCATGGGTTCGGTTTGGTTTTGGTTTAATGTGATCTTATGCAGTCTTTATATTCGAAAGATAAGGAGTAAGAACATGTGTGAAAGAATGAGATGAGATGCTAAAGAGGAGCTAGAGAGAAAAGAGAAGTAGAGGAGAGAAGAAGAAAGAGAGAGCATGCACATGGAAGGTATGAGAGATAGCAAAAACTTGAGACAGACTGACAGAGTAGGACAGAGCCTAACAAGTTCTAACGCTGCAAAGCTCAGCTTATTTAATGGAGAGAACAGTGACTTTTCACACAGGATACCCAGGTTCAAATTCAGACTTCATCACCAACTAGTTCTGTGATATTGAGTAAATTACATCAGTTCTCTGAGTCTCAGTTTTTTTTTTTTTGTTGTTTGTTTGTTTGTTTGTTTGTTTGTTTTACCTGTAAGATCGTTCTGTCTTTAGAGTCTGTGAGCTGGTTTTAGGGTTAAGGTAGAATCCATGTTCGGGAGATAGATATCAGGGCATAAATTGTCTATGGTATGTGAGGACTCCTCCTTCTCTAGTCAGTGGTCAGAGTCAAGCAGTGAGACATCCCAAACCTAACTTATTTTATATTTTACAAGTTTTACTATCGTCCTCTATATGTTGATTGGGAAATCCAAATGTCTTGTATTTCTGTAATGAATTAGGATGTGGAATTGAATGTGAATTCCTCCTTACTGGGTTTAGCAAACTGATTCTTCCAGTTGAGGTATTTTCCACTGCAGTTTTCTTGCCAAGTTAATTATCCTCATGCTTATATTTCTTTTATTAAATGTGTGCAACCTTTCTTTAACAGTTGACATAACTGTGAGACTTAAAAAAGAAGTCTTCTGAATATAAAAGTATCATTTTCTTCTGTCATTGGTTGTGCAAGAGTCTAGAGGATAGTTAAACTGCCAAATAATAGTTCCATTTATGTGAACAAAATATTTTTTAGTCACTATTTTACAAAGGCATCTGGAAATTGTCTTTTGAGAGAAAGAAGCTATTCAGCTTTTAGTAGTTCAGTCTTCATTTTGAATGTCTAATAAATCAGAACATGCTGGGTAAAATATTATAAAGAAAAAGCTACTTGTGATTGATTGACCCTATAATTTTTGTACCTGAAACAAAGGTGACTGTTTATTTCATGTTAAAAATTCAAGATTTTTAGGTTGTAACACTAAGTTATAGAGAGATACCTGACTATTGATTTAGCTTTAGCAATATTTTTGCAGGTCACGTGTTTGAGTTGAGTGATAAAGCATCTTTTATTAGTGGAATTAAAAAAAATAATCAGTAGCATTGGTATAGATTATGAAACAGGGTAATCTTAGTTTAAGCATTACAAATTCAGCAGTCCAAATTAGGCTTTTGGGCACTATTTCAGTACTTCCTCACCCTCAAAAGAAAAAGAGAAAAGAATCTTAATTTGCACTGTTTTGTGAATGATTTGGAAGGTATAAAATCCATTTTAATTTGGATTTGTCTTTTTGTGGAATGTCTGTTTCAGTCCTGTTTCACCAACCCCATAGAAAAATATCAGCAGTGTATTTTAACAAATGATAGCCCTATTAAAATGGGCTTTGTGAAGAAATGGAAAACAGGGTGTGGAACTAGCAATGGGATTACAAATCAGATGGATGTGTCTCAGGTGGTGGGCACAGCAGCTGCTTTTTAAACCTTTTAAAGCTCGTTTTATTTTATGAAAATGTATCTGAATCACAAAAGTGAAATGTAATGAAAGCATGAAGTGCTAAATGCAGCTGCTGAGACTAAGACAGGGTTTTGTTGTTCCCCTGGGAGCTCTTGTTGGTTTTTTTCTGTGTTTTATTTTTTCATTTGAAGCCTCTCTTCTAAAGGATGAAACAGCCTGCTCTCACAACCTAGTAACTGATTGTGCCTTATTTTTCATTAGCTCATTAATGGAAAAACAGGTCAGACTGATTATCTGACTGAAGCTCAAGTTAGTTGCTGTTGCTTAAGTCCAGACCTTCAGTACATTGCGTTTGGAGATGAAGATGGGGCCATTGAGGTATTCAGTTCTAGTCTTCAGAGTCATTCTGTGCAATATAGATAGTTCTTTAAAATTAATCATATACCGTATTAAATGAGTCTTTCTTTGATATATTAGTCATTGTTCCATTACACTAAAAATAATCTTACAATCCAATTGGTTGTATATTTTTCAGATTGCCTTTCCTACTGTTTTTCATACTTTTTTGTCTTTTTGTGTTCCTTATTCTCTACCTAGTTGTGTTGCT
The DNA here is from genome assembly GCF_000243295.1 of Trichechus manatus latirostris. Lineage (NCBI taxonomy): Eukaryota > Metazoa > Chordata > Mammalia > Sirenia > Trichechidae > Trichechus > Trichechus manatus. Next base: position 11,893,606 of record NW_004444017.1, read on the forward strand.
GTTCTCTAAGTGTATCAAATACTATCAGAGATTTAACCAACTATGCAAAGAGCATTTTTTCTCCTCTTCTTAGAAGTTCAGCCATTTGGGGATATACATTATTTCCATTTTGTTACTGCTAATGTTCATTGGGAATATCAATACAGGGTTGCCTCATGCTTACCTGTTTTACCACCCCTTGCTATTCTACTTAGAAGTACACCTATTCACCACCTGAAATCCTTCACTTATTTAAACAAGACCAATAAATAAAAACAAAATTAAGTTGTAAGGCAAAAAGGATATTAAAATAAAAATCATTTTGGATAAAAATATATTCTTTATAAAAAATGTACAAAAGTACATTTTCTCTAGCTTTATAATAGTTTGTCAAACAACATTGGTTCCTCCTCTCACTTTTTCTTACCCAGGATTTTTGGAGCTACCTCTTAATTTATTAATTGTGGTGCTAGCCACATTTATTTTATTTTGGATTCATTTTCAGGAGAAATTATATAAATGTTCTCCAGCCCATTGCCCCACAAAGAGGAAATTTTATGCTTACACCCGAAATGAAGAAGGAAGCATTTGGAAAGTGATGTCAGTGCTACTGTGTATTTGCCATGGCCATTGTAGCATGAATTTAGAGTTAAGGCTTTGTTTTTTCTTTATCATTGTGAAAGATTATTTATTGTTAAGATGAGTACTTTACTGAAAAAATATATTTTGAGTGTTTGTTAAGCAAGGGATGGTTATACATTTGCAGGTGAACCTTAGTCTTTCTCTCTCAGTCTTATATCAAACTGTCATATATTATTAATTCTTCTTAAGGGGTCTTTATTTCCCTTTTTTCTTTTTACTTTGTTGCCAAGCTAGCACCATATTCTTTTTATTTTTGCTGTCTAAGTGTCTTGAAATATAAGCCTGCCTGATAGTTCAAGAAAATTACAACACACACGTGCCTCATCTACAACCTAATCCACCTCAAATCATCAAATGATATAAATGTTATGAACCAAATTGCCAATATTCAACTGTTTTTAACCTATAAAAAGACAATTTCATATGGTTCAGCCTAGTATCAAATAATAACAGCTACCATTTATTAGGTATTTACTGTGCCAGATATTGTCTTTGAATTCCTGTAACACCCCAGATACTAGGTAGTATCATCCCTGTTTTATAGATGTCTAAACTCTTTTAGTTTCCATAACTTTCATAAAATCAGAAAGTGGCAGAGCTAGGATTCAAACCCAGATCTCTGAGCCTATGCGCTCAACTGTTATGTTATTCTACTTCCCACTTCCTCTTCCCTCTGCAAAAATTTTGAGATTGTCCATCCTGCTTATTCAGAAAGGTTCCTATTCACCCAGTTCCCCTTTGCTTTTTACAGGTCTTTTTTCAGACATGTAGGTTAAGTTTGAATTTCTGAAATCTCCCTTTTTAGTGTCATCTGTATTTTCCTTAGGCTTCTCTTGAGTATACCTTAATTTATTCTGGGAAAACAGACCGTATTTACTTTTTTTTAAAAAAAAACATGAATTCATTTGTAAACCTTTTGGTATAGTTATTATTTTTTGAGTTTTTGTTACCACTTTCTGAATATCTGCCTGTGGCATGTTAGTATTTCGTCCTCTTAAGATCATAGTGCCCTGACCCCCAGCCTTTTCATATCCTTTCTTCCTTTATCTAGCTCCCTCATCATTCTTTATTTTCTCTTGTCTCTGTGTTGTTTTGTAAAGAGCTTGTCTTGTCTCATGCAGGATTTTTATCTTTCTTCTCTCCTATCCATCTCAAATGTCATTTTGTTATTGGAGGTTGAGCCCAGACTGCCACTTGTTTGATGAATTGGGTAGTTGAGTACTCAGAAGGACCACTGGTTCCTACTGCCATCTGGTCATCCCAGTAAGTTATTTTAGGGTGTGTGTTTGTGCACATACACATGTGTACCATTCATCTGTGTGTTTTTAGCTAAACTGAAAGCACTATGAGATGGATATTCTATACCCTTCTGTAGTTTAATTTTAAGTTAATATCTTCAGGGTGTAATGCTTGGGTGGTGTTGTACTTCTTTGTATTAATTTTCTGGGGATTTCCACTTTGAAGATTTTAGAACTCCTAAATGGCAGAATCTTCCAGTCCAGGATTGGACACAAGAAAGCTGTATGGCACATTCAGTTCACAGCTGATGGGAAGACACTTATTTCAAGCTCTGATGATTCTGCAATTCAGGTAGGAGAGGGCATGGACTTCTAACATATGTAATGCTGACTCTGGCAAAGGAGCAGTTAGGGTATGGCTCCAATCTGGTGTGTATTTTAAAGACTGATTTCTTTAAGATCATCCTACTTTGAGCATACATGGGCTGTATGTACATGGGCTTAGTCGAAACCCATTTGTGTTTCTTAATTTTCTGAGTGTGAAGCAATTTAACTTAGAACCTTCTACTGGGAGATTGTTTATTTTGAAAACAAAGGGTTCAGTTGAACTTTCTTGCCTGCCAGAGGACTTGGATTTGTATCAATAAATTTTTTTGGCCACATTCATGCAATGTCTCCTTATTTTTCTTTACAGTAATAAAATCTGATTAAAATAATTTTGTTCTTTCCTTTCAAGAAAAAATGTTTATTACAGTGATGAAATCTTGTGAAGAAAGAATAATTTATCTTAATGGAAGATTGTGTATACTGAGGGATTAAGCTTACTATACTTAAAAAAAATTTTTTTTTCTGAAATTCCAATGCATATAATTTAAAAATTCAAATATTTCAAGGCTTATTATGAAAACTAGACCCCTTCCATTTCTCATTCTCCAGAAGCAACCACTTTTTGCTTTTAGATGCTTCTTTTCATGTTTGCCTTCATCCTCCCATATGGCATACTTATAGTGCTAATTCTTAACTTTTTCCATTTGAGGCATTATCTACTAACTCCCTTATAGTAAGATGAGGATTTAGCTCTATTTTACCTTCCACGTGTCCTGCCTCCAACCATACGTGCACCCACGCTTGCACACATACCCATTTATCAACCCCCAACATCCCAATAAAACTATAATTTTGATTAGATCATTAGTATCATTATTATGACTAAATAGATGCAATTCATAGGAGCCCTGGTGGTGTGTGGTGGTTAAGCACTTGGCTGTTAACCAAAAGGTCAGTGGTTCAAACTCACCAGTTGCTCCATGGGAGAAAGATGTGGCAGTCTGCTTCTGTAAAGATTTCAGCCTTGGAAACCCTATGGGGCAGTTCTGCTTTGTCCTATAGGGTTGCTATGAGTTGAAATTGACTAAATGGCAGTGGTTTTTTTGGGGGGGTTTAGACACTATTCACATCTAAACCATGGAGGGTATATGAATGCTTTTCCTGCCTTAATGCAATATAGGAAATTTCTACCTTCTACTAAATTTGGCTGGAGTTGGAAATTATTTTAGCCTAAAACTTTGAAGATACTGCTCCATTTCCTTCCAGGTTCCAAAATTCATGTTGAGAAAAGCTGGAAGCCATTCCAATTCCTAATCTTTCTCTTTGGAAGATTTTAGAATCTTTTCTTTGTTCACAGAATTTTGAAATTCTGTGTTGATGTGCTTTAGTGTAGTTTTTTTTTTTTTTTTCACATATTGTTTTGGGCGTTCAGTATCCTTTCTCTACTTGGAAACTTATGTTTTTCAATTCAGGAAAATTTTCTTGAATTATCTCTTTGATTCTTTTCAAATCTGCTTTCTCTTTCTTTAATATCCATTATTCAGATGTTGGATCTTCTGGACTGATCATCAGTGTTTTCTCTTCAATATTTCATTTTTCTGTACTCTACTTCCTGGGAGTTTTCCTTAGCTTTACCTTGCCATTATATTGTTTATTTCTTTTGAGGAGCACTGTGTTCTTGTTTCACAGATGAAATATCTTCTCTTACTTCTCTGAGGATGGATGAGTGGATATGTATATATTAAGTATATATATTTTGTTGGTCAGGTTTTCATTTCCCTGCACAGTTGCTATTCCCTCTAAGTTGCTTCTTCTATTTGGTTGTTTTATTCTCTTTTATTTTAAAGGCTCCCTTTAGCTGTGTAGTGATCACTGACTACCAGAGATGGGCATTAAAAGGCCAGTTGAAAGCTCTGTGTGTTTACTGAGACCTTCTCTGAGGGATCTGGGTGTAGAACCTTTGTTGTTAGTATCTGGTTTTTTTTTTAATTTTATTTTTGTGCTTTAAGTGAAAGTTTATAATTCAAGTTAGTCTCTCATACAGAAATTTATACATAAATTGTTATGTGACCCTACTTGCTCTTCCTATACTGTGACAGCACACTCCTCCTTTCCACCCCGGATATCCCATGTCCATTCAACCAGCTCCTGACCGTCTCTGCCTTCTCATCTCGCCTCTGGACGGGAGCTGCCCATTTAGTTTCATGTATCTATTTGAGCTAAGAAGCACACTCTTTACGAGTATCATTTTATGTCCATAGTGCAGTCTAATCTTTGTCTGAAGAGTTGGCCTTGGGAATGGTTTTAGTTTTGGGCTAACAGAGAGTCCGGGGCCATGTCTTCTGGGGTGTTGTTAGTATCTTCAGCTCTTTTGTCTTAGTCTGGTGAGATTTCTAAAGATAAATCTAGTCTCCTGCCTGGAGTTCTCAGAGCTAAGTGGGGGAAAGAAAACTGGGAGTAGATACAGGGTCTCAACTTTTAGTATGTAAATCTTCACTTGATCTTCTGTTTTTAATACCATAATCCTCAGTTTTGCAGATGCCCTTTAATCCAGATACCCTTTAATCTTTTAGATGTGCTTTTGTTGTCTGGAGGGGCATTATTCTGCACTTTATTCTCTGTTTTTTTTTTCATGGTGACTCTTTTTGGAATTCGATCACAATTCTTTTCTTTTTTACCTGAAATTAGTTTTCCTGAACTATTAGGAGGGAGAGGAAGGCCAGCATTTCTAACTCTGTAACCCCCTCTTCTGTTGTTTTCATGAAGCATTAAAAATATGGCTCGTTCTTGAAAATATGTATATATACATATGTATACACATATATATGCATATATATGTATATATATATGACTTGTTCTTAAGAGATCTCTTTGCTCTCGAACCATCCTTCAGTCTTATTTGGAGCCTTTTTTTTGCCCCTGTCATTCTTATCCTACTCAATTTGGACTCTTATTTCCAGCAGTTTCCCCAGTGTAGGGTTGTCCCAGTTAATTTTGAGTGCTATAGCCCTTCCAGTCCTTACCACAGTTCTCTTGTACTTCATTTCTGTTGCTGTTCTCCAGTTGAGCATAATTCTGGGTTCTAGTTTTGAGGAATTGCCAAACTGTTTTCCTCAGTGGCTGAACCATTTTACATTTCCACCAGCAGAGGATGAGGGTTCCTGTTTCTCCATAACTTTGTCGACACTTGTTGTCTTCCGTTTTTTGATCATTGCCATTCTCATGGGGGTGAGGTAATATCTCAATGTGATCTTGATTTCCATCTCCCTCACAGGGGATCTCCATGAGTCAGAATTGACTTAACCACAACTAACAACAACAGTGGCTAATGATGTTAAGCATCTTTTCATGTGCTTGTTGGCCATTTGAATATCATCTTTGGTGAACTGTATGTTCAAGTTCTTTGTTCATTTTTTGATTGGGTTGTTTTGTCTTTTTGTTGTTATATATTCTTTTATTTAGTATATGTATTAAACCAGTTGCCATCAAGTCAACTCTGACTCGTGTCAGAGTACAACTGTGCTCCATAAGGTTTTCAATGGCTGATTTTTCAGAAGTAGATTTCCAGGCCTTTCTTTTGAGGCACTTCTGGGTGGACTGGAACCTTCAACCTTTCAGTTAGTGGCCAAGCACATTAACCTTTTGCACCACCCAGAGACTCCGTACATTTCTTATGATGGTAATGCCTAATTAACTATACTATTAAGAACTATTTTGGAAAAAAATCTTTTTCTGTTAGTATAAAATAGCCTCTATTTTTGTGATTCCTATGAAGGTGTATGATTGGAATGAATTTGGCTTCAGTACAGAAACTTATTATCATAGTCTCCCCTGGTACTGGTGTATTAGCTGCGAAACCTAGTGTAATGTTCACTGTTCTTCATCTCCAGATGTCTTTGTAATGGGTAAAAACTAAAATACATCTGATGAAATCCTGCTGAGACATTGTATACTATATAGCCTTTCTTTTGAAAGCTAAATTTGTAAGGTTTTATGACCAGCTTGAAGATCAAATCTTTTCAGCCAGAGGGAGAAATAATTTTTAGAAATATTTTTAGAATAGAAGTTATATTATTTTTAGAAGTATCAGTTATGTTTCACCTTCTTATCTATTCAGGATACTTTTTTGCATTTAAAGTGTTTTATTGCGTATACATTCATGTAAAAAAAACTCTTGATAGGTATTTTCAAGAAATGACTAGTTGGGTTTTTGTTTTAGTTTTTTAATGTTTAGGTAAATGACTTTTAATCATCTTTGTATCTCCAGTGCCTGGAATATAGAGAGAGTTCAGTAAATCTTTGTTGAACTGAACTAAAATTATTGCCAAAATTTGAAAAATCATATGACCTTATTATGACACCTAGAGTTGTAAAAATTGAGATCTGTCTCAGTAATTTTTGATTTTTTTACCTTGAGGTAAATAAAACCCATGTAGTAGCCATTTCATGTTCACCTGGGCCAATGTATAAGAAAATTCCTTGTCATTTTTAGAATTTAATTATTTCTGTAGGGTCACTATGAGTCAGAATCGACTAGACGGCAATGAGTATAGCCAAAAAAATTCTACAGTGGACATACATTGCAAAAATGATAACTGATGGTAGAGGCATCCCCAAACTCAACTTCAATACATTTGACTAAAGCTGCTGGAAGTTTAGCTATTATCTCAAGGTGATTCAATTAGTACGGTATGTTTGAGTCAAACAAAAAAAGATATCCCTGTCATCATTGCCTTAATCAGAAAGCTTCTGTAACAAAGCTGCTAAGGCTCTTCTTTTCTCCCTTCAGTGATTGTCAAATTCTTTGTTATATCTGCTTAGGAAACCTCTCTTACTTTCTGATATGTGGAGGGCAGTCGTAAGAACCTAAGTCAAAAATGAACCTTGAATCAGGCACAGCTTGGATTGGCATTGACCATCAGTCAGAGGAGCTGTTAATGGCAGCCACTCATCTTCTAGTCCAGTAAAGCCCAGAAAGGGTAAAGAGGGAGCCAGAAAATTCCCAGTGGAAATGGTCTAGAGTATTTTATGCTTTGTCACCCAGGGTGCCCTTCCTTTCTGGTATGATTTGGGGAGCCAGAAAAGCCTTCGTTTCTTCTGCCTCCCCTAGCATATCTCATTGGGTTCTTAATCCTTTCTTTTTAGAATTACTTTCACTTCCAGCTCTTCTTCTAAGACCTCCTGCTTCTGTGATATCCTGCTGTTGTGAATGAGCACTCTGAAACAGAAGATAGGGAGAGATCTGAGAACCAGGGCTTGGTGGCAGGGTGACATCTAAATGTGTAAGATAAGGGTGTAAAGAAAGGGGAATGAGGTAGGTGTCATTTCTTTTACAGTTTTGCCTAAGCCTGATGGGAAAAGGCTTAAAGACATTTCTACTGTTTAACATTCATTACTCAGAAACTAGGCCCAGAATGTTACTAGTGTGGATACCTGTGGTGGTGGCTGATTTTCTTCATCTTTTTATTCCTCATGTTAAAAAAATAGAAGCCTGCCTGATTGACCACAGCTCAGAAATTTAGCTTTATGGGGCCTTCTGGGCTGTTTCTTCAAATACATTTTTCCTGCTGTTCCTCCTTGCATATCCTTTGCTCAAGCCAGGTTGAACTATGAGCAGATTCCTATAATCTTTTCATGTTTTCCTGCTCCTGTGCTTTAACCCAAGCATTCAGGGAATGGAACTCTCTTTGAAATGCCCTACTCTATGCAGTTTATGACTCATACTTCCAGCCTATTTCTCAAGCTTACTTTGAATGCATGGTCTCCACCGGTTCTTCTCTAAGGAACTGCTTTTTTGAGTGTCACTAAACTTCTATCTCTATCATTATATCTTCTATTGTAGGGTTGTTATTTATTTTAATGTCTCATTTCCTCTACTAGACTCTTAGGTTTCTTGACGCTAGATCCTTGCTTGATTCATACTGGCCTCACATGTAGGTGCTAAATAAACATTTGTTAAATTAATTTGAAGTCAAGAATTCCCTGGTGGCACAGTGGTTAAGAGCTCAGTGCTAACTAAAGGTCAGCAGTTTGAATCCACCAGCCACTCATTGGAAACCCTATGGGGCAGTTCTCTGTCTGTTAGAGTCACTGTGAGTTGGAATCAACTTGATGGCAACGGGTTTGGGTTTTTTTTTTTTTGGTTCGCTTTTAAATACAGTCACTTTGATTTAGTAATTAAGAGATGTTCTTCACATGGCATAGAAATAAATTCCTGTTCTGTTCATTTCTGTACCTCGGATACACTTGTATGCTTATTTTGTGTCAGTTACTCATATTATTTCACTTACCCCCATCCCATCATTCCTGAGGAGTTCCTCTTGGACTTCAGTGTGCAAAATAATGCACTATAATTCTTATGTCATTTTGAGGACTGCATTAGGAGGTAGCTAAGATCTCTGAAGCTCAGAAATTCCATGACCTGGTGTGAAGCTACTTTGGTCAGCTGACCTTCCTAGATAATAGAGCCAGCTTCAGCGGAGCCAGGATCCGCAGACTTGGCCTAGCTTGTGAGGTTCAGAAATCTGTGAATATGTAATTGGGATTATTTTCTCTAGAAGATATACTTGGATGGTAAGCTCACTGGCATATTGTGGCTTTTCTCTGTCTTCTGGTATAATAACTGTTCTCCAAGCAACTGAAGAAAACAAATTTTATTTAGGAGGAAAAGTATTTTTTTTGCCCTAATCAAGTTAATTACCACCAGCTTTTCTCTTCTCTGTCTGTAAAATGGGAACTCCACATACTCCTAGTTACTGTTCTTTGTTTTACTGAAATGGCATGAGGGCAAGAGACTTGACGAGAGAGAGAGAGTACATTCCCCCTACTCCTCCAACAGATATTATAACAGATTTCTTTCTTTGATATTCAGGTATGGAATTGGCAGTCAGAGGACTATGTCCTTCTGCAAGCCCATCAGGAAACAGTGAAAGACTTTAGGCTCTTGAAAAATTCAAGACTGCTTTCTTGGTCATTTGATGGAACAGTGAAGGTAATTTGAAGCATGTGTTTGGTTTTTCAAAAAAGTCTTCTAATATTGTAGTAGTGTACTGTGATAGCTAAAAGCAGGTGGATGTTAAGTAACTACTTACATTTTTTTTTTTTTATTTTCTCATGCCTGTTTTCTGTTTACTGAGGTCACCTACATCTGCTGTGTGTTTATGAGCATTTATTTATACTAAAGGGCACTTAGAGAGGTCAGAACAACTAATTTGCTACAACTCTTGTTTTATTGACCTATCTTATAGCTGATCATGCTCACTAATGACAAAATGTTCTTACAAGTATCAAATTTGAGTTTTTTTGTTTTTAAGGTGTGGAATATTATTACTGGAAGAATAGAAAAAGACTTTGTCTGTCACCAGGATACAGTACTTTCTTGTGATATTTCTCCTGATTCTACCAAGTTTTCATCTACCTCTGCTGACAAGACTGCAAAGGTAGGTCAGTCAGTTGAAATGTGCATTGTCATGGATTGAATTATGTCCCCCAAAAATATTTTTCAACTTGGTTGGGTCATGATTGCCAGTATTTTATGGTTGTGTACCATTTTGTAATCGGATATGATTTCCTTATGTGTTGTAAACTCTGTCACTATGATGTAGTAAAATGGATCAGTGGCGGCTATACTGATGAGGTCTACAAGATTACATAGTGTCTTAAGCCAATCTATTTTGAGATATAAAAGAGAACAGTGAGCAGAGACACATGGGAAACTGATACCACCAAGAAGGCAGTGCCGAGAGCAGAGCACGTCCTTTGGACCTGAGGTTCCTGCGCAAAGAAGCTCCCAGACCAAGGGAAGATTGATGACACAGACCTTTCTCCAGAGCCAAAAGAGAAAGCATTTCCCTGGAGCTGACACCCTGCATTTGGACTTGTAGCCTACTGGACTGTGAGAGAATAAACTTCTCTTTGTTAACACCATCACTTGTGGTATTTCTGTTATAGCAACACTAGATGACTAAGATAGAATTTGGTACCAGGAGTGGGGTGTGCTCTAACAGATACCTAAAATGTGGAAGCGGATTTGAAACTGTGAATGGTTAGAGGAGCAGCAGAGGCAGAGGACCACCAGCAGCAGAGAACCTCCAGCAACAGAGAAGTGGCAGCGGCGGAGAACTAGCAGCAGCAGAACCAGGACACCAGCGCAAGACGGCTCTGGAGGTGATCCACAGAGCGAGACTTCCAGACATTTATTGGTAGAGCTAGGCTTTCTGACCTACGGAGTGAGAGAGCTGAGTGCCTGTATGCACAGGGCTTCCTGGCGGAGTAGGATGCCTCTGGGCACTTAATCGGTGGAGCTACAGAGCTTTGGAACACTTGTCCCAGCAGGGCAGATGTGGGTGTGAGGCCTGAGGGCTGAGAAGCCATAGGAAGCAGAAGCTAAAGAGACAGGGAACAGAAAAAGCCAAGCTGCCTCAGTCTCAAAAGGTATGGCCATGACCTCTGGAGTTTCAAAGGGTGGAGACATGGCCTCTGGTGTTTCTAAAGATGGAGTCGCCACTCAGATGGACTAGGAGAATGGTACGTCTAAAGCCGAGGAAGCAGGGTTGCTGTCCCAGTGGGCCTGGAAGGCAGAGCTGAAGCCCAGGGCCGAGGGGCCTCCACTCAGGATTCAGAGACTGTGGCCAGTACCTGGAGTCTGCAGGGCAGGACCAGTGTGTAAATGGTCTCAGAGAACAGAAGATTATTTTCAAGCCTTGAGGGCTAATGTAATGTGTTCTGCTGACTTGCTTGGTGCCTATCATCCCTTCTTTTCCTTCAGTTTCTCCCATTTGTAATGGAAACATCTAGCTTGTGCCTGTTGCACCATTGTACTTTTGAAAGCAGGTAACTTGTATTCTAGATTTCACAGATGAAGAACAATTTTTGGATTTTGGACTTGGAGTTGATTTAAGACTTTTGCTATTCTATGATGGGGTGAATATGGTTTACACATGGCAAGGACAAGAATCTTTGGGGCCAAAGAGTAGAGTGTCATGGATTGAATTGTGTCCCCCAGAAATATCTGTCAACTTGGCTAGGTCATGATTCCCAGTGTTGTATGATTGTGTACCATTTTGTAATCTGATGTGATTTCCTTATGTGTTGTAAACTCTGTCACTATGATGTAATAAGATGGATTAGCGGTAGTTATACTGATGAGATCTACAAGATTAGATAGTGTCTTAAGCCAGTCTCTTCAGAGATACAAAAGAGAGAAGTGAGTAGAGACACATGGGAACCTCATACCACCAAGAAGGCAGTGCCAGGAGCAGAGTGTGTCCTTTGGACCTGAGGTTCCTGCGCAGAGAAGCTCCCAGACCAAGGGAAGATTGATGACGTGGACCTTCCTCCAGAGCCGACAGAGAAAGCGTTCCCCTGGAGCTGACACCCTGAGTTTGGACTTGTAGCCTGCTGGACTGTGAGAGAATAAACTTCTCTTTGTTAAAGCCGTCCACTTGTGGTATTTCTGTTATAGCAGCACTAGATGACTAAGACATGCATGCATAAAACTTTGGTAGTGGTTATGTATTATAGGTTCAAATAATGTGTAAAACAGGACAATAACAGTTTGTGTCTACATGTCTGTGTCCTATTCTGTGAGCCATTGGCATTTAGTAGGCATTGAATAGATTGAATGAATGACATTGAGGACTCCTGGTTTCTACTTTACTGATTACTTTTTGTCTCTTTCTAATCTAATGCAATCTCTACTTCATACTACAGGCAATAAAAATCATTGAAAATGTTCTACATTTAATTGTACACCTACAATAAATTCTTATATAATTGATATATGTTGATGCTTCTGAAAATCACATTCCAGTGAATTGACACTGCTTGGTATTGTGAGGTTCAGAAATCTGTGAATACGTGTTTGGGATAACTTTCTCTGGAAAATTTAATCAGATGGTGAGCTCTGAGTATTTTCTGTTTCTTCTCCTTTCTGTTAATGGTATCACTGTCTACTCATCTTTCCACACGACTTGGAGTTGTCAGGGACTCTATCTTGTCTCTCATGCTCTGTTGATAACTCCTCAATGTCTCTTGACTTGTCTTCTCTTCCCTCTTCGCTGGTGGACTCTCTCCTCACATCCTCCCTGCCACTAGTCTGTGCCTTCGCCGGTGTATCTTCCAGATTGCTGCCTGAGTCCTTGTCTGAAATACCTCTGTTATCTGAAGGTTTATAACCCAAACTCCTTAGTCCATTAGCATGTTTCTGCTACATTGTTCCCTGTTTGCGGGGCTACTTCCTGTCCCCATCTTTTTGTGCATGCCGTTAACTTTAGTTTGACAAAACTTTCTACTCCCTTCTTACCTGAAAGAATTATGGCTCATCCTTTTAGACCTGGATCTGACGTCAGCTCTGCTGTCACTAAAGCCTTCCTGACCCTGAGGCAGGGTTAACTACCCTACCTTCAGTGTTCCCATTATATTTTATTCATGTTTGTTTACACATTTACTTTGCACAGCTGTTCACTGTTTTGTTCATGAGCCTATCTTTCTGACTAAATTATAAACTTTTCAAGGACAGAGGATGTATCTAGCTCATCTTTGTACCACCAGCTCCTACCTCACAGTGCCTGGTACATAGTGGTTTTCCGTATATGCTAGTTAAACGACGATGACAGAATGACAAGGGAAAATATTGGAAGGCAAAGAACAGCCACAAAGATAATAGGATAATAGTGACTAACCTTTAAGGAACACGTGCCATGTGCTAAGCCCTGTGCTAGAGATTTCCCTCTCTATCATCCCATTTAATCTCCACATCATAGGTACTATTGTGCCCATTTTACAGATGCAGAAACTGAAGCTGGGGAAGCTTAGGTGAGTTGTCCTAGGTCACAAGAAACTAGTAAGTAGCCCATCCAGGACTCACATTCAGGTCTGCTTCACTCCACAGACTGCTGTTAACTGATTTGCTCTTTGTCTTGATCATCTAGTGCTGCTATAACAGAAATACCACAAGTGGATGGCTTTAACCAAGGGAAATTTATTCTCTCACAGCCTAGTAGGCTACAAGTCCAAATTCAGGGCGTCAGCTCCATCAGAAGGCTTTCTCTGTCAGCTCTAGAGGAAGGTCCGTGTTATCTATCTTCCTTTGGTCTAGGAGCTTCTCTGCGCAGGAACCTCAGGTCCAAAGGACACGCTCTGCTCCTGGCACTGCTTTCCTGGTGGTATGAGGTTCCCATGTCTCTCTGCTCGCTTCTGTCTTTTATATCTCAAAAGAGATGGGCTTAAGACACTATCTACTCTTGTATATCTCATCAGTATAACTGCCACTAATCCATCTTATTACATCGTAGTGATAGAATATACAACACATAGGGAAATCACATCAGATTACAAAATGGTGGACAGTCATACAATACTGGGAATCATGACCTGGCCAAGGTGACAGATGTTTTTAGGGAACACAATTCAATCCATGGCCCTCTTCTTTCTTCCAAGAAGTTCCTTCTTTAATAAAGTTAAGGAAGCTGTGACTTTGGCCCTGGAACTGAAGTTAACTTGAGTAATTAAAGGTAAATCAGAAAAATTAGTAAGGTTTCAAGTTGAAACTTGAGCAATATCTTGAAAGCCTTTGAACTATCAAATGTTAGAACTCATATGCAATTGAATTTATGACTAAATAGCACTTAAAGCAGAGTTTGTAGATTTTTTTTGTAGTGCATTTACTATTTCTAAAAACTCATAATTGCCTTTCAGATTTGGAATTTTGAACCCCTTTCCCTTCTTCATGAATTGAGTGGCCATGACAGCTGTGTGCGCTGCTCTGTCTTCTCTGTGGACAGTACCCTGCTGGCGACTGGAGATGACAACGGAGAAATCAGGGTAGGGTGTTTGCTGACCTGAAAACACTGCTCTTCCTATGGCTTGGGCTAGCAGCACTCTCCAGGACATTGGGGACCTTTGTTAGTGTGACAGGGAAGCACAGTCCCTGGGGTTCTGACTGGATAAGGCATTCTTTGTTTTGTTTCTTGAAGGGCTCTGTGCACGTTTTATTTACAGCTGCATTCTACTGCAGAAAGAATTCATTTTAGAGTTAGTAGAGTTAGAGTGAAGTATTTCCTATATATGTGAGGAAGCAAATGCCCTAGTTATTTGCAGCTGGTTCTCTGTGTTAGCTTGAGAAAGATTCATCTTAATTCTTGGACTTGGACCACAGGTTGTTTTTGGTGGCAGAATTTGAGGAAAATAATTTTGTAAATCATTATCTAGGTTATAAGTAAGTGGTGAATTCTGCTGTTTTCAGTGCTAAGGAAGGATCTTTTTAGCACTATACCCATTAGATAGTTAGCCTTTACAGTGTGGCTTATTGCAGCTCCCAATGGACCGTCTGCCTTTGTTCAGCAGTCCAGAGGCTCACATTCCTGTCACTGGGCGGGCATTCAAGGTCTCCTTACTGAGGTGGAGTCTGCACGATGTCGGTTTTTCTTACTCTGCAGTGCTTAAGATATACAGATAAACCATTGCCAATTTTATTTAGAAAACATCTTTTTAGGAGACATGCTAAGGCAATAGAATGCTATTTTATTTGTGTCTCCTCTTTTAAAGATGGAAATATAGTAGGGAAAGCATTGCATGCTGATGTATCAGAAATCATGGAAAAGCAGTCGACTTGGTTGTGTTGGGCAGTTGATGGGAAAAGTTTCGGCTTTGGTAACCAGTATATACGAGAAGAGTGTCTTTTTTTGTTTTGAATTTTTTTCACAAATGATTTAAAACCCAAGGAATAGGTATATAATGCAGAAGAATGGGAGACTGTTCAGTGTGTAGGAATAGAGGAGTTATTGGATAGGCTTTCCAGGAAAATTAAAATTCTCTTGCTTGAGAACTAAGTAGCCAACCTTCTCTATACCAGTCACATAAATGTTGTGTCAGCAAAAGTGGCAGGGCTGCTTTGGGAACATTCATTTTGCTCTGAGTTTCTCATCTTTACCAGTTATGAGGCAGTGTTTCATTTTTCAGGAACCCCTGTTAAAAAAGCTCTCTCTCTTAAAATTTTGAATGTTATTTAAAAAATTTTCCTCAGTGCATTAAAAACAAAATTTTTTTTTATACCTGATTATTTAAAATGTAGGAAAGCTGTGTGTGTGTGTGTGTGTGTGTGCGTGCATGCGCGTGCGCACACATATCCAGCTATCTTATTGAAGTCTTTCTAATGACATTTTCCATTTGGTTCTTTTGAATTTTTTAGGGAGATGTTTGCAGATGATGACTTTGACTTTTTTCTTTTGCTGTTTATACTTCTATTTCTTATTCTGATGTGCATTTCTTTGAAAAATTAGACTACTACACCCATATGAAGTGTCATTAGAAATTAATGGAAATATTTGCATCTATAAGTGATTGTGTTGTTTACAAGAGTCTAGTAAAATATCTTAGAATATATGTATTTAGAAACTTACAGGGATTTATTATGTTTAAAATACATATGATTTAGGTGTTTGACTGACATCTGTCAACATTCTTGGTGTTAGCTCCTGGACTAGAATTCTTTATTTTTTTGAGATATTTTATTTGTTAGGCCTTTTTTGCTTATTCTTGGCTCCTCCCATTTTCTTCTTATTAAATGGAAAGAGCCATAGTATTATAATCACTTGCTCTAGTCCTATTGTTTTATTTTTTGGAGTAGGGTTAATAATAAATATTGTGGGTAATTAGTATTTATTATAATTAGTTTTTTTTTTAATTGGAGAGGAGAGAATGCAATGTAAAAAAATTCCTAAAGCATCACAGAATTGTAATTATTATATTTTTAAGCAAGATTTCTAAGTATGTTCCAGATGATATATGTATATTTTAAAAGTAGAGACAGCTTCTGGGTAACCCTGTTAATGAATCGTGTATCATGTTTATGTAGATATGGAATGTCTCAAACGGTGAGCTGCTTCATTTGTGTGCTCCGATTTCAGTAGAAGAAGGAGTTGCTACCCACGAAGGCTGGGTGACCGACCTTTGTTTTTCTCCAGATAGCAAAATGCTTGTCTCTGCCGGGGGATATCTTAAGGTAAGAGTTCCTTAATGACTTTTGTGCAAGAAGAGAACAGCCTATAACACTCTTTGGAAGCTGTCTTCACTTCCTGCATCTCAGTGAGTCCTCATACAGGAGAGTAGAAGGGCAGTTCCTGTCATCCCCATTTTGCAGTGATGAGCAGACTGGGATCTGCAAGGCTACTTTCCTCAGACTCTTGGAAGTTTTGGTGACAGTCCAGAGCTCTCATATTGCCCCATACAAAATCTTAGATGATCAGAATGACTAGCAAGTAGGGTGTTTAACTTAACTTTATTTTTCACTTCACTCATTACTATCTATTTTGGTTGAAAGTCTTTTAAAAAATGTATTTGTAATTTTTTCCCTTTAGCAACAACAACAACAATAATAATAGCTGCAGCAGCAGCAACATGTTGCTTTATACAGTGTACAAAAGGCTTTTCTTACATCATCTCTTTAGGTCCTTACAACTTTGTGGGGCTTAAATTTTATTATCCTTGGTTTATAGATGAGGAAACTGATTCTTATGGAAGTTATGAGTTTCCTAAAATTACATAATAAGTAGAAGAGCTAAGACTGAAACCCAGGTCTTCTCCCCACTCAGTTTTTTGTATCAGGTTTGCTTATGCACATTTATTAGTGAATACTGAGACCAAAGCTTGAGTATGTTGTGGTGCTTCAGTGTCATTTTTTGGTGCTTCCATCTATTTATTCATCCGTTTGGTAAGAATGTGTTAAGTACCCACTTTGTGCTAAGACACTGTGCTTTGTTATACAGTGTATAAGATTTGGTTCTTGCCCTCAGGGGGCTTACAGTCTATGGCACAAGCTGACCGTAAATAGTCTCTAAAGTGTCTGAGGTGGTCTGGTACACAGTTACATGAAGATCCAGGAGACACAAAGGAGAAGAGTGTTCATTTCTACCTTTAGGGCTTAGCAGAGGCTCCACAGGGAGGGGGGATGCTTGAGGTGTGTCTTTTGAATGGTGATTGACTTGTAAAAGCCAGAGGAGATGATACTTACTATATGTTGTACTGACGAGTTAGACATTTTAAAAGCCTTTTCTTTTAAGATAGATCTCTAGTAAGAACTTATGATGTTGTAATTTTTTTATTGGAAACCGTAAAGTGTAGGATATGATTCTGATTAATTGTGTAGCACAGTGTAGATATTAGAAAATATTTGAATGAATTAAAGTTTTTAGCTGTATGGGACCCACATAATTGCAATTTTACTAAACATAAAATCTAGCTTATAAAAAGATAAATTGGAGGGCGGTTTTTCGCTTTATAAAAGGATGTACTTTATGATCCCTTTACAAGGTTGCATTGACAATACAACTCTTTACAAAATGTTGCATTAACTCACAGCTTTTGAGGGCACAGCTTGTTCGGTTACTAGGGCATCCTGAGTGAGACATGATCACCACTTGTCTTCCTTTAATGTAAATATAAACCGTAACTCTTGGCCTGCTCTGAGGATGATGCTGAGAAGAGAGGCATGGCTGCCTTTATGTTGTAAGCTTGGAGTCTTGAGCTATATTGACTGCTGAAAAGCTTCCCAGTTTTGACACTGAGCTTCTAGACACCATGTCATTTGATTCTCTAGGCCCCAGAGAATGCTATCACATACGCGTGAATCTGGCTTACAAGATGTTATGAAAATCAGTGAACAGATTTGCAGAGTTCTTGGGCAACCTTGAAGTAAATTAGCAGCAGAATAGATACCCCTACTGTAAAGGTGAAAGAAATCTGTAGCCTATGTAGTTGGTTTGTATATTTAAGTCACAGTCATGCTACTTTTCCCTTCTGGTTTGATTACTATCATGGTTAAACTGATTATGATATAGTCCAGCCTACATCTCCCTAGCATGTTAATGAGACTGTCCACAAGCACCGAGGAGATTAACAGTAAAAAGGAACAGCTGCTGTAATATCCAAGAAAATAGGCCTTTCGAGTCTGCTTATTCTGGACTCCAAGCTGTATAAATTGAGTGTCAGTAAGATACAGTAGATACCCAGTAGCTAAAATGCTGTTGTTTCTCAAAATTATTCCTAAGTTAAAAAATAGTTTAGCTGTTTATCTGCATTATGCCACAGAGCATGTACTGTTAGAATGACAAGAAATTGACAGTAATTCATACTCATGAGGGGAAAGGCTGATTTGAAATATGGACTACATAGGGAGAAATGCAAGTTTGCCATTACTTAGAGTGTAATGGTCAGGGGACTGGGCCATGGGGTAGAGTGCCTGAGTTCAAAGCCTAGCTCTGCCACTCATTAGCTGTGTCTCCTTGCACAAGATTTTTTATCCTCTCTGTGCCTCGATTTTCTCATCTGTAAAATGGGTATAATAATAATACCTACTTCATAGGGTTGAGAGGATTAAATGAGTTAATTTCATGTATCGTATATACACATAGCAGCAGATAGTGTACTTACTCTGAGTTAAGTTTTAGCTGCTATTCTAATATTACTGTTTTTTAGTTCATATTCAAACCTGTGTCAGATGTAGTGTTTTCAGGTAGTGTGGTCTGTTTTAATAAACAGAGGGAAAGGTAGTGGGAGCACTAGATTAGGAAGTCAGAAACTATCCCGCCTCTGCTAGCACATCTGACTCTGCTAGCAGTGTTGTCTTGGGTGAAAAGGCCTTTCTTCTCTCTGAACCCCAGTTTTCTTATTTGTAAAATGAGGTGGTTGGACTAGGTGATCTGTAAAGCTCTTACTACCTCTGCCATTTGCCCCTAACAACTGAAAACTAATCAGTGTTCTCAAGTATGTGGAATGTATCCTCTGCAGTCTTCTTTACGTTTTTAATTTACAAAGCAATATTGTCAGTTCTAGAAAATCCCAAGTTAGTTCATGCTGCTCCAGTGAAGTTTACTCAAGTCCATGGGGTATGCTTTTACCAGTTACTATTACTAATAGTGAACATAAATAGTCAACCCAGTCACATGTGCAAGGTAGGATGCTGGGCACTGCCAGGGATTCAGAGGTTAGTGATACTGTGTTCATAGTACTCTCGATGTAGCTGAGCCTTGGTGTACCTGAGGCCTTTTCAGAATGTTTTCATGTACATGGTCTCTTGCTCATTTTAGCTGTGAGATACGTAGGTAAGCTTTGTGATCTCCATTTGGTAGTTGAATACATTATAATCTTAGCAAATTCAGTGATTGGGAGGAGAAAGGAAAATTGTTGGCCAGAGTGTCTGCTACATTTGAGGTGTGTTCAGTATCTGTTTAGCAAAGAAACTTGGTCATGGACTCTTTGAATCACTCTTGGTAAAATGGAAGATTTTGGTAAAGTGGAACATTCTTTCCTACAGCCCATAGTACACGTAAGAGTCTGGGTGTCTAATAGAATATCATTCCGTGTCTGCAAATGGCCATTTTAGAGTGAAGAGAGGGATATTCTCTGTCCATTCCACTGAGGAAGACATGTAGACAGGAGAGTTCAGTTCAGCCACTGAACTTCGTGTAGCAGCTTTGACATAAGCAACAGCTTTTCTCAAGCACCCCTGTGGTAGAGTTAGGTGTAGGCAAAGCTGTGAGGTAGTCACCAGGGTTAATCAGGGAAAGCTGACCATGTTGATGATATTATATTGCAGCATTAAACCTTAGACTTCTTTCTTGCTGTTTGCTTAAGTTTGGGATTGGGAAGTGATAGGGCAAAGGATCCAGCCAGCACTGCCAATTGTCATACAGAGTAATTATCAGTCTAATGATAATTTTATTTTTCTCTGAATAGTGGTGGAATGTTGTCACTGGGGAATCTTTACAGACCTTCTACACCAACGGAACCAATCTGAAGAAAATACACGTGTCCCCTGACTTCAGAACATTTGTGACTGTTGATAATCTTGGTATTTTATATATTTTACAGATTTTAGAGTAAAATAGTTAAGCATTAATCTGAGTTGAATTCTTTTAAATTTTGAATTGTAAAGAAATTGTAATGAAACTCTGCATTTCAACTTTTTGTAAAACTGTGAATTGTTTTGTAGTATTGCATTCATTATAAAAGTGTTTGTTGTTGGATGAATAATACTAATCTAGTTTTTCCCCAAATGAACACACCTTTAGTCTTGTTTTTCATAATCATTGTCTTTATTGTTAACAGTTTGTCCTTAAGGTACAAATGGAAATGTAAATACATACCTTGTTATACTGTTGGTAAAATTCTTTCTTGATACATTCAAATTGGTTAACATAATTAATGAGAATAATTTGAAGGAAATCTGTATTTTAATATGATCATTATGCAGGCTATGCCTCAGGGTAACAGCAGCCTGCTTTCAGATCCACACTCTCAAATACAATCTTGGAGCTTATTTGCACTCTTTAAATTTGCTTTAAACATAATGTGTCTCTGTGAACAGTCTGCAGCATTTCCTTTAACTAACTTGATTAGTGAGTCTTGGATTTCAAAAGTTCTTTCTATGAAGGAAAATTAATGTGTGTTAGAGAGAGTAGATTTTATTGGTCTACCATTTTCCGATTGTAGCTGATGGCAGCCCCGGGCCATAAATGGACTCCAATTGCCAGCATATGAGTTGAGCACTATCCTATCTCAGTTTTTGTACATACCAGACTTCTTACCTGTCTGAACTTGACCTTTCTCAATCCTCACTTTTTCCTTTTTTTAGCAATTGATCACAGTTAAATGTTAGTAAATCAGAATAGAGAGGGGCCAGTTTTAATCCTAAATTTTAATAATAGGATTTTTCTAAGAAATGTAAAATGGTAAAGTCTATTTTCCTTTTACTTTTAGATACTTTTAGCATTGTCAGTGCTATTCTGTTAGTGAGTTTCAACAGAGAATTCTCTGTGACTTTCTATGCAGTTCCAGAAGAGTCGTTGTGACTGTGGAAGATGTCAATTTTAGCTTTCCAATTTTCCATCCAGCCAACATATTTTCCCTCCCTCCCTCCCTCCCTCCCTTCCTCATCCTACCAAGGTTAATCAGGAAAGATAGCTTTTAATAGGAAAGAAGCTCATCAGTATCAATAACTAGCTATTTTTGACCTCTGGAATTAGAAACTTTAATTGAAGTTTAAATCTAAGCATTATCTCTGAAATATTAAGGGAAATGGAGATAAATAAATAAAAAATATGGTTCCCATATAACAAAGTAACCAAAACTCAAAATTTTTTTGTTTCTGCCACAGGAACTGAGTCAAATTGATATTAACAGCAGGTCAGCAATGAGCCTGTTTCTATTGTTGGTGCATATTAGTAGGTGGGGGCATGGATGGGATATGAATATGATCACTCAGATGTATTTTTTTTTTTGCCGTGTAAATCTTTTGTTGTTGTTGTTTATTGTTGTAGTTTGAATGAAGTTTACATTTCAAGTTAATCTTCCGTACAAAAATTTATACATACATTGTTACGTGACCCTAATTTCTCTCCCAAAACTGTGACAGCACACTTCTCCTTTCCACCCAATTCCCCATGTCCATTCAACCAGCTCCTAGCCCTCTCTGCCTTCCCATCTCACCTCCGGACAGAAGCTGCCTGTTTAGTCTCTTGTATCTACTTGAGCTAAGAGGCACACTCCTCACAAGTATCACTTTATGTCCTACGTCCAGTCCAATCCCTGTCTGAAGAGTTGGCCTCAGAAATTGTTTTAGTTCTGAATTGATAGAGAATCCGGGGCCACGCTTTCCGGGGTTCCTCCAGTCTCATTCAGACCATTAAGTCTGGTCTTACCAGGATTTGAGTTCTGCACCCCACCTTTCTCCTGCTCCGTCAGGGACTCTCTGTTGTGTTTCCTGTCAGGGTGGTCATTGGTGGTAGCAAGGCACCATCTTCAGATGTATTTTAGATCAGATAGGCATGTTTAGTATTTGAGGGAACCTTAAATAGAGTGAATAATAATTTTCCACATTGCTAAGGAGGTTTCTTTTTTTTTTAAATTAGTTTACAGGTTTACTGTGATTTAAGCAAATATGTGAAAATCTTAGTTTTATAAAAAGAAATTTCTGTAAATGATATATTCTGCTTAGAGTATCTAAATCATAATTTGATTCGGATGCAGTGTTAGGAACTCATTGCATCTATAGCTCAGAGTTCAAAATAATAACTTCTGGTATTAAAAACCCTAGACTTTTAGCAAAGATGTCACTTACAGGACTAAGGTGCACCTGACCCAAGCCATGGTATTTTCAGTCGCCTCTTTCGCTTGCAAAAGTTGGACAATGAATAAGGAAGACGAAAGAAGAATTGATGCATTTGAATTATGGTGTTGGCAAAGACTATTGACTACACTGTGGACTGCCAGAAGAATGAACAAATCTGTCTTGGCAAGTACAGCCAGAACGCTACTTAGAAGCAAGGTGACAAGACTTCGTCTCACATTCTTTGGACATGTTATCAGCAGGGACCAGTCCCTGGAGAAGGACTTCATGTTTGGTGAAGTAGAGGGTCAGCGAAAAAGAGGAAGACCCTCAGCGAGATGGATTGACACAGTGGCTGCAACATTGGACTCAGACATAGCAATGACTGTGAGGATGGCACAGGACCTGGCAGTATATCGTTCTGTTGTACGTAGGGTCACTGTGAACTGACTCAATGGTACCAAACACACATACACACGCACACAGACTGTTAAATTATAACAACAATCATCAGCTTTTAAAAAGCCTTGATTGGCCCTTGTCTTAAAAGAAATTAAAAAGAAAAATGAGGTACCATGAGGTAAAAAGAGAAGCTGAGTATGAAAGAGCTGCAGATTTCATGGCAGCTCACGGAGTCAGTCAAGAGATGGATTTGGTTTTGTAGTTGGCGGATGAACATTGTCAAGCATTTTCCCCGCTTGATTTTTTTACATTGGAAATACCATTGAACTTCGTATGTACTAAGATTTTTTACATTGTATGTGTCTTGTATATTTTGAAATCTGTCAGTTTTGTATTTATGATATTGTCTACCTGATTTTTTTTATCTTGGTATACATTTTGAAAAATGCATTTAAAAAATGTTTACAAAAATAAAATTTATAAAATCTTTGAAAAACATTTTCAGATTGTTTCAGACTCCTTGCTTGTGATTTACCTGTTGATTAGAAGACTAATGTGAAAGATTCTTCAAACTAAAGCCATCGACCTTTCCACCAATGTTTTATCAGCTATGTGTAAATTCAATCCTATCAAAATTTTCTGAGTGTCTCCTCAGGGTATTTCCATGATGATTATTGCTTGGTGTCACTGGCCTGGAGAAGATCCTGTAAAAAACAGAATTCACTTATTCATTCACTCATTTTTAGAATTCATTCATTCAACAAATATTTATTGAGATTTACTGTGTCTAACATTGTTCTAGGTGTTGGGGATATAGCAGTGAACAAAACCCTCTTGGAGCTAAGGGGGACAGACAATAAAATGAATACACAAATTCTATAGTGTGTTAGGTGATATGTTTAAACAGGGGGCATGGTTGTAGTTTTAGATGGAGTGGCTTATTGAGAAGGTAGCATTTGAGTAAAGATTTGAAAGAGGTGAAGGAGTGAGCCATGCATGTATCTGGAGAGCATTCTGAGCCGAGGGTACAGTAAGCAGGCTGGTGTGGCTAGAGAAGAGTGAAGGAAGTGTAATAGAAGATGAGGACAGAGGGGAATCAGAGCCAGCACTTTGGAGGGACTCCTCGGCCCTTGTAAGGATATTGGCTTATACTCTGAGGTGGGAGCCAGTGGAGGTATTTGAACAAAGGAGTGATCTGACTTAAGATTTAATTTGATCACTCTGGCAATGGGAATCAGTTGAGAATCAACTGAAAGGGGGACAGGCATGGATGGAAGCAGGGAGACCAGTGAGAAGCTTTGGCAGTAATGTGGGCAAGATGAAGGTGGGCCAGTCTAGGGTGGCAGCAGTAGAGATGGGGACATGTTGGATATTTTGAAGAGAATCAATAGGATTTGCTGATGGATTGTATGAAGGATATGAGAGAGATAAGTCAAGAATGGTGCCAAAGTTTTGGTGTGAGCAACTACAAGAATAGAGTTGTCTTTAACTGAGATGAAGTCTATGAAAGTAGCAGGTTTGAAAGGGAAGACCAGGAGCTTAGTTTTGGACATACTAAGTTCAAGATGCCTATTAAACTATCAAGTGGAGATGTTGAGTAGATGCTTGGACAAAAGGATCTGGAGTTCATGGGAGAAGTCCATGCCAGAGATATAAATTTTAGTCATCCATGAATCAATGATATTTAAAGCCAAGGGATTAGATGAAAGCAAAGAAATGGGTGTAGAAAAGACAAGGAGACCCCACATCTGAGTCCAGGGCTGTATGGTTTTACTAGATGAAGGATCAGCACAGGAGACTGAGGAGGACCAGCAAAGACTAGAAATTGCAGTGCAGCATGCTAAGTGCAGTGAGTGCAGTGGGCATAGGTTCCTTAACTCAGCACATTCCTTTATTAGTTGTTGTTCATTCAACCATCTATTCTGTATGTCTTGAACACCTACTATGTGCCAAGCACTGTTTCAAGGAGCAGACGACAAAAAATAAATATGTTTTAATTGTTGGGGAAGGTTGGGATCAACAGACAATAAGCAAACAAGAAAATATCGGCAGCTTCCTTATCTGTAAAATTGGTTGCAGTTCGTCTCAGGATTGTTGTAAGGATTTAATAACATAATGCTTATGAAGTACTTATCTCAGTGCTTGTACCAAGAAAGTGCTCAGTAGACATTTCTTGGTGTTACTTTATAATAATAATTAGGACCATCGTTCCCTTGTTGGGCCCCCATCATCTTAGCCTGGCAACAGTTCTCCCACTGCCATCTCTGCCACCAGTCGTGCCCCTCTGCCAAGTTATTTTGCACAGCATGATCTTCCCAAAGTGCTAATCTTAATGATGTCACTCTGCTTAAAACTCTGAACCTACTATGTGCTCTTTTGATTTTGTGGCTTTGTATATGCTGTTTGCTGCTGCTTATGTATACTGTCCCTTCCCCCCACCCCCCCAAAGTTGTTTTTCTCTCTGAACGTCATCTTTCATGTATTTGTTGAGATGGCCTGTCTGAAGGTCTGCCCTGACTCCTCCCGTAGCACCTGCTTCTCTGCCATGGCTTTTATTGCTCTGTATGGTAGTTCCTTGTTTACTTATTGGGGCCCCTTAGCTGGGTCTATATCTTTTATATCAGAGGCTGTCAAACCAACCAACCAATCAGTTGCCACTGAGTTGATTCCTATATAAGCCTCAATAAATATTTGTTGAATAACCGAAATTCTCATATGCCTAGGTGCCCATGACACATTCAGCGTTCTCCCTCTCCACGATATCATGACTGTCAAGTTAAGATGTAGTATATCACCAGCATCTTCTTTATCTTTGCATTTTGGTTCGGCATCTTATTGTGATGCATCACTATTGTTAGGTGCCGTCAAGTCAATTTCAACTTGTAGTGACCCCATGTGACAGAGTAGAACTGCCCCATAGAGTTTTCTAGGCTGTAATCTGGGAGAGCAGATCCCCAGGTCTTTCTCCCACGGAGCCACTGGGTGGGTTCGAACCACCAATCTTTCAGTTAGCGGCCAAGGGCTTAACCATTGTGCCACCAGGGTTCCTTGATGCATCACTAGGGGAGAGTAATACTTTACTTGGATAAAAAAGGGCTGTTACCAAATTATATGAAATGAATAAACATATTCCTGGTGTGTTTAAGTCAGCAAGCACAGCAATCTTACTCAACAAATGTTTTATAATTTACTTACCTTTAGAGAAAGAGAAAATGATTTTCTAATAATTCTTAGTCTCTAGAGATTGTCATTGGAATAGATTGCTTGTTCATAAGCCCTCCTCTTATGAGTATGGATATACTGTAGTTATTAAAGTGAATTAGAAAATCAGCAACTACTGGGCTATGAGTTTAATGATAGAAGAATTTCTGAGTATGTTCACATGGAAGAAGCAGAAGAATTTGGATCTAGTATGGAACTCCCATCAGAGGGCAGGCCTTTGAAGTCATTTGACATCAGTAACAGCTTGTTCCTGAGTCAGATGATGTGAGAAGACCAGAACTTGGGAAATTTTCATTTTAATTATGATTCAGGAAAATGAGTCGCCGTTGTTCATTGTAAATTCATTTAGGAGGTCAGGCCCTCAGAACTGGGAATACTGCTTATCACATAGAAGTGAATAGAAAATCTGCCTCTGTAATTTACCATCACCCAGGGCTAGAATACGCAACTAGAGAGAGAATTCCAGGCCTGAGTTTGGGTCTGGTAGTTCTAAGCAAGTGATGAAACTGGAGAATACCCAGCAGGCAAGCGAAGACGCCTGCTTTGTAGCAAGGTGGCTGTTCTGAGGAGCTGAAGAAAACCTTCACAGCCATTCATTCAAATATTTATTGCCTATCCACTGTAGGCACTGCCCAACCCTCATTTTATGTTCACAGTAATTGAGTGGATTTGCAGACTCTGCATCCCCAGTGTAGAGAGGAAGAAATAAGCCTTAGGCAGCTCATCAGTGACCAAGTCAGGGTTGAGACCCAAATGCCATTTTCTTTCTTACAGAAAGGCCTAGACCCAATTGGGCTACAAGGCCAGAGTGTGAGTTACTACTGGAAGTGGAATTCTCCTGGTTGAGTGGCAGATGAACACCAGTCTACAGATCACAGGCTTGGTTTTTGGTAGCTAGGGAAGATCATCCATTGGTTTGTGCGATGATTTTGGAGATTTATTTTTAAGTTTCTGATTCATATTCATTTGGCAGTGACTCTAAACCCTTCACTTTAGGTTTATTTGCCTCACCCTCTGTCAAGTAACTTTCTAAGGAGGAAGGAAGGGGAAGTACTATTTTTTGAGAGCCTGTTATGTGCCAGGTCTTTACTGAATGCTCACAACAGGGCTTGAAGCTGTTATCTCTATTTTATGGATGTGGAAACAGATACAGAAAGGTTAATTTGCCAGGGCCCCACAGCCAGGAAGTGGTAGAGCTTGGGTTTTGGTCCAAGGCAGACTCCAATGCCTGTACCTCCTCACCAAAACCCCTGAGCTGGAGGACCCAAGGAACACTATTTCAGTTGTGCATTAAACTCATTATCCATTCCATTCATTCACTCCATGCATCATGACTGAAGCTTGGTGCTGAGCTCTCAGAGAAGACAACAGACAGCCCATGCTCCTGAGGAGCTTCTACTTTTGGTGGTCAAATCATTCTAGGGGGTTGTTGGCAGATGATTAACCCAGCTCTGTGGCTATAGAGATTGCTCTTTGGAAAAAAAACAGCAGGGGACATTATGATAGGAACCAAAGGACGGCAGAGGTTGGGGGTCACTTTGGATTTGTCAGCACTTGGCCACTGCTCAGCTTGCTGCCTCCTGGCTCTGGTGGCTGATATTTGAGCAATTCTTAGGTGATTCAAGCACTGAGCAGAAGAATCAGCCCTTCTGTTGCCTCCTTCATGGAGAAACTTGTTTCTATTTTGAAACCCTTGGTTCATTTCAAATTAGTGGCAGGCCTAGGATTAGCAGATCCGAGTGCTGCTTCTGCCATCTTGATTTCCTTTCCTTCTTTCTCCTCTTCCTCCCATTTGAAAAGTTGCAAGCTCTCAGAGCCTCAGTTTCCTCATTTGTCAAACAGGAAACACAACATCTAATGTGTAGGCTTAGAAAAATATGTCAAACATCTGACACAGGTTTTAATAAACGGCATAATAATTATCTTTTGTCCTAGTCACAAACCCATTTCTGTGCCACATGAGTTACCATGGTTTACAAATTGGGAACCTGCTGCTTTAGCTTCCTGGAACACATTTCTCTCCAGACATCCTCCTCCCCCTCTTCCTCCTACTCCTTCTCCTCTGGGCTGCTAGCTCTCAAGGGACAGACCTCACTTAGCAGGAAAGTTGTCATCTGCTTTCCTCTTGAGCCGGCCCAAATTTATTCTTTTTGGACTATGCATGCGCCCGTCGAGTGGTGGG
Organism: Trichechus manatus latirostris; assembly: GCF_000243295.1. Taxonomy (NCBI): domain Eukaryota; kingdom Metazoa; phylum Chordata; class Mammalia; order Sirenia; family Trichechidae; genus Trichechus; species Trichechus manatus. The sequence goes on from NW_004444017.1 coordinate 11,921,702, forward strand.
GAGGATTGGAGTGAAGGAGTGAAGACCTTAGGCTCACTGTTTGGGCCACTGGCTTGGGGTTGTGGCACCAACTGTGGGCTCTGGCTGCACTAACTTTCAGCTGTGTGACCTTCAGCACATAGTTTAATTTGCTCAAGGATCAACTTCCTAGGGAGCCTTTGACTTAAGGAGCTATGTGGGCTGCCCAACTTCACAGAGGATTCGCAGGGCCTGATAGGAATGATGCTTCTCAAACTTTGCACCTAGAATTAAAACCCATTGCTGTTGAGTCGATTCTGACTCATAGTGACCCTAAAGGACAGAGTAGAACTGCCTCATAGGGTTTCCAAGGCTGTACATCTTTATGGAAGCAGACTGCCACATTTTTCTCCTGTGGAATGGCTGGTGGGTTTGAACTGCCAACCTTTCTGTTAGCAGCTGAGTGCTTAACCACTGCACCACCAGGGCTCCTTGCACCTAGAATTACCTGGGTTCAAATCCCAAAGCCCAGGCCTCACCCCAGACCCATTAATTCACAGACACTGGCAATGTTTCCCAGGTGATTACAGTTTGTAGCCAAGGCTGAGAACTGGCACCTTCTGCTTCTGCTCTTGATGCCCGACCATGCCATTCATTGCCAGTCCCACTCCCGCACCCCAGCCAGCTGCACCCACGATGTCTGCATATGCGTCATGCTCCTTTGCACCTGCTCTGCCCATGATACCCTCAGGAGTGTTGCTTGGTACACAGGTGTTTGTCATGCACATTAACACAGCTGCGGAGGATCCTTCTTGGATTTGGTGGCTAATTTATGGAGCATTTCTGCCAGGATTATCATCAGTTCCTCCTACAGTTACTGCTTTCTCTATCCAAGTGTCTCACCTGCGTGTGCTTGCTTTTGCCCTTTACCGAGGGCTGTATTGAACCCCACTGTGGCAGACACTGCTAGTGGCTTCCCCAATGTCTAGTCTTCCCCTTTTCCTCACTAACAACCCCTATATTGTGTGAGGCTGCTTTGTGCTCAGCTAAAAGTAACAATAATAACAACACCTACATTTTCCAACTTCCTTGGGGTGGCCGATGAGATGTAAGTGGAAGTCGTGAAGTGAAGCTTTTAGGAAAGCCCTTAAAAGGTTGCTTACTCAGTTGTGAGGCAGGAGACCTTTGATCCATCCCATCCTTTCTCTTTTTTCCTGCCTGGAATGTGGTTATGCTGCCTGATGCTCCAGCAGCCATTTATGTGAACATGAGGCAATCTTTAGGCTGGAGGCCATGGTCAGGATGGCAGAATAGAGATATAGAAGGAACTGAGAATTTTGATGAGAACCGTGGAGCTACCATTCCAGCCATGTACTTTATCTCTGAAGTTCATGTTACATGAGAGAAAACCCGTCCCTTGTTGAAGACACTGTTATTTCCAGTCTTTGCTACTAATTCCTGAATTCAATTTCTAATATTCCCATAAATAAACATGGTATATAATAACAGTTCAAACAGATGTCAGTGACCCCTGCATCCCTGCCTTCTACACAACCTCCACCTCAGCCACAAAGTGTTCCCTTTTTGTTAAGTAACTGGAGATCTAGCTGTGAGGAGTTGAGATTTTGTGGAATCTCAGATGGCCAGAAAGATACCAAAAAAGAGTTCACAAACAAGTGATACACAGACCACACCTAGCCTGCAGATGAGTTTTGTTGGCCCACACTTTTTTAAAAACTCCCAATTTGTTGCCAACACTTCCAAACCAAATAATTTCACATAAAAATCCAGACTTCTTAGGAAATCTGTCACCATAAGGTCTTCCTTTCTGTTTGGCCACAATCCTGTGGACCTAAGTAGCAGCCGCCTCTTAGATGAGTTCATCAGGGTCCCGCCCCACTCGTTTATGTCACCTGCTTGGCTCCAAAGGCATTTGAGTTTGCAACCTCACCCCCCCCACCCCTTCCAAACCCACACCACAGAAACAGTCTGCTAAAATGGAATTCCCGACTTTCCTCCTGTGCCTTTCTTCTTTCCCAGTCTCCCCTGACTCAACATTTAACAGAGATTTTTTTTTTACCCCCCCCCCCCCACAGGAAACTGAGCATGTACTTTTGAGAACCAGCCTCTCAAATGTCAGAAAACAGCTGATGTTGCGTCTTACTTGGAGGTGCCTCGACTTCCCTGCCATGTCTTATTGCCACTTGGCACACGCAGGCTCCCCAGTGAACAGCTGTTGGGAGGCTTGACTGAGGCATTGTGACACCCAGAGGACAATTAAATTGAGTCTTGAATATGGTTTGCTCTGAACGGCTTTTATTACCACGTTGTGAGCCCACTATGGTTGTGAGAGCTGACTCCATCTCGGGTTGCTCTGACTGTGGCAGTAAGACATAGTTAAGAGATTTCCTCAATGGCAGGACCTATAAGATGCATGCACATAAGCTCCGCTGTGCTAAGTCTGTCATTCGACACCCGTGTACCTCCAATGTCTGAACCACCTTCATGGGGGAGACCCCCTCTGGAGCTGATAAACGGAGACTATTCAGGCTGACGCATGCCTAAGTCTTTACATAACTGGTCAGTAACTACTTTTGGAAGTTAAATGCCCATGCATAGGTCTCTGGGGTTTTGGAGAGAAGAATGAAGACTGCTTTGATAATAATTTGTAGCTGTGATTCTTTATGAGTTACACACAGTGCAGTATATTGGGTGTGGAATGTTCATTTTGCATAAGAAGTAAGTAAAATGACACCACGCTGAGCACAGAGTAAGTTCTTAATAAATAGACTGAGCCCTGGTGGCGAAATGGTTAAGTGCTAGGCTGCTAACCTAAAGGTTGGTGGTCTGAACCCACTCAGTGGCACTGTGGGAGAAAGACCTGGCGATCTGCACCCATAAAGATTAGTTACCCAAAAAACCCTACGGGGCAAGTTCTACTGAGTCACAGGGGGTCGCCGTCAAGTTGGAATTGACTCAACAGCACCTAACAACAACAGAGATGAAGACGGGAGACAGTTAAGTGGAACTGGCACCCCCCCAGGTCAGTACCAAAGTCTTAGGGTTAATTCCACCACAAGAATAAGTTCTGGCTCATGGGTACTAATGGAACCACACAGAAAAGGCTAAGCAAATGCACAGCATGCTCTCTGCGCCTGTTGGAACTGGCTCCTGTGGGAGGCAGGACTCTGTGGCTGGGCCAGGCAGGTGCTTGGGTTCATTTGCTTAGAGGCACAGACAGCAGTGTGAGTGGTGCCAGCTGGGTGTGGGGGAGACAGGAGTGGAGTGGGGGTGGGCTGTGCCGCCTTGCTGCAGGTAGAATCTATGCTGGCCTGTGATGGCTGCTTACCCAATTTTTTTTAAAAAATGCTTTGATCACTGTCAGATTGCTTAGTTTTCATAGGAAACATACTCAGCGACTGGCCTATATAAAAACCTTCAAATTTTAATGTCTAAAAAAAAAAAAAGGCTTTATTCCATATAGATTTCTGAACAGTCATTACATTCCAATTCTGTGGAAGAAGGAAGAACTCTGAAGGCTACACCACTTATCAAATTTTTGTTTTACAGAAATAGCTGAAGAGCAATGTTATTTGGGGTCCAAGTGTGAATTTTTATGGATTTGTGAGAATTTGGCCATGGGTTCTTTCTCTAAGCCTGTCTCCTGCTCTATCTTATCCCAACATTATATGCACCGGCAACTTTATTCCAACCGAAAAGCTCCTGGTATGTCTTGAGAAAAATCACCTCCATGACTTAGTAATGAATTAACCAGGCATAATTTTCATATGGTTCATTCACCCAAATTTATCATAGAATATAATTTGAGAAATAAGGAAAAAAAATTAAATGGAGTTACTGAATTCAAGTCCTTTCCTGAATAATATTAGCATCTGAGGAGCCACCCCCCCCCCCACTCCGCCCCGCCCCCATGGTTGTAGCAGTTAGCAATGTGTCAGATTTCCTCTTCAAGAAAACTAGCTGCACATCCTTCAGTACAGGGACTCGCTCTCTTTTGTTGGCCCCTCCAGATCCACTTGTCCCTCTTCTCTGCCCTGTGTGGGCTGTATCAATGGGTTCCTTGCTCTATGGCTTCCACTTGGGTATATATAATGCAAGATGGAGAGTGAAGTCAGGGTATTTTATACCCCAGTGGAATCCCTGGATGGTGCAGATGGTTAATAATGTGCTTGGCTGCTAACTGAAAGGCTGGAAGGTTCCAGTTCACCCAGAGGTGCCTTGGAAGAAAGGCCTGGAGATCTACTTTAAAAAAATCAGCCTTGAAAATCCTATGGAACACAGGTCTACTCTGGCACATATGGAGTTGCATTTCTAATGCTACTGGTTAGGGACCAAAATTTATTACACATAAGAATCACCTGGGGATCTTGTTAAAATGTAGATTCTGACTCAGTGTATCTGGGGTGGAAATGCAAATTTTCAGCAGGGGTTTGAACTGGAACTAACTGGTTTGAAGCCCTGGTTGAAATAAACTCAGTGGCATCTGAGGGGCACTGCAGCTGACCATGTCCCTCAACCTGTTGGGTGGCCCTCTCCATACAGCCTTCTCCCTCCTCATCCCCTTCAGGCCCAGGTGTGGTTACTAGTGGCTATTACCAGCCTAGAGTTACTCCTCCACCTTCTGGTTTCCTCACTTGCTGCCCCGTCGTTGTTGTTGTTAGGTGCTGTGGCGCCAATTTTGACTTGAAGCACCCTCATGTGACAGAGTAGAACTGCCCCATAGGGTTTTCTAGGCTATAATCTTTACCAGTGCAGATCGCCAGGTTTTTCTCCCAAGGTGCCACTGGCTGGGTTCGAAGGCTAACCTTTAGGTTAGCAGCTGAGCACTTAACTGTTGGTGCTACCAGATCTCCTTACATGCTGTCCACACCTATGTAAATAGACTTTTTCTTTTTGCATCCATCACCACTATTTCCAAAACTTTTTCATCATCCTATAAATAGCCTCTTAAATGATCCCAATTGGAGTGTGCCATCTGCTTCGTGCTGGGAATAACTGATACAAATAAGGATTTGATCCACAGAAATGTAAATAAGAGGATTGCTGACCTCTTAGCTTCAGCAAAGATAAAAAAGGGCTAACTAGCCCGGTGGAAGCGTACAATCTAAAATCCCTGCCCAAACCTCTCTGCTGGAAACCACTCTTCTGTCTCAGTGAATCTCACCCCCTATCGGGCTGGTTTTAGCTCTTTGGCCTTCAAAGCCCAGGGTCTCTGCATACGTCAAGTTGGAGTGCCTGGAGGTGGGTTTGGTGTGGATTTCTGAGAGGAACAGATTTGGATCCAGCTGCAGGCAGATTTTTCTCCTGAAGGTCACAGAATACAGAATGTGAATCATTTATCTTTCCAGCACGCTTCTAACGTGGCCCCTTTATCACGCTACCTACAGCTAGCACACGTGTTTTAGGGAAAATGAAAGAATTAACATGTGGTGTTGCGCTTATATAAAAGTGATTCAATCTGGTGGTTCTTTCTCTTTTAGAAATTTCTATTTTGGCAACTCCTTACAAAGCTATGCTCCTGGATGTTCAGCTATTAACTGAAATGTTGGTGGTTCGAATCCACCTAGAGGCACCAAGGAAGAAAGTCCTGGTGATGTACTTCTGAAAGATCACAGTACCGAAAACCCTATGGAACACAGTTCTACTCTGATACACACGGGGTTGCCATGAGTTGGAATCCACTTGCAATAGGCAGTTGGTTTGGTTTGGGGGCCTTAATACCCCTTTCATATTTAAACAAAGACAATGGAGCTTTTGAGCTGAAATTCAAGCTTCAAAGGCTAGTGTATCTTTCTCAGACCGGTTGAAATTTGGAAATGCGCAAATGTTCTCAACAATTTTGCCAACAAAAAATGCCTTAATTGTGAATGCCGAGAAGGCTGGGCCTTTGGTTCTGCTCCTGACAGGAAGTGGGGAGGTGCTCACAGAACGATGCCAAGCACCAGTGGCTATACAACTCCTGTTTTATTTTGTGTGCTTTTTTTTTTAATAGGCTATAAATGACAAAAATTACAAAATTTATAACTGGAAGCCCAAGCATATTTACACATATGTTTCTGTTTCAGCGAAGCTACTATTTACTTTGCTCCTATACAATTTCCTTTTGGTACCATATTTTAGTGTTATTTTACTCTCAATTTACTACATACATATCAACAGTGAATAGGCAAAATATGTACAAGGAACTATTCACTTCAAGTAATTTAATATTGTATTAAAATTTCTCAACACTGAACTAAAATCATATACATTTGTCAGCTTCAAATAAAATTTAGTTATCCTTCAGAACTCACCAACTGATGAATGTAACCAATAATCTCAGTCAGGTTTAAAATAATATTGGTTAATAAAAAAAACATTAAGACAATCCCACAATTTATCAATATCGCTATAATGAACTTCAAAATGATCCACAATATGATCGATTAGAACAATATACATTAAAATGTTAATTTCTTCTATAATGATATTGGTACTGTTTATATAATTTGATTCTACATAAATATACATTATGGTATCATACAAATACTCCACAGAGACATTAAAAAAATTAAAATACCTTAAAGAAATGTAAGTAAATTTTATTTAACCAAATTGTAAGCAAACATTTATTTATTTTTTTTGTTTCAAGAAAAGAGTTTATTACTTTGGAATATCTTCTTTTTTTGTATTTATCTTTTTTCTAGAAAAAAATTTTTGCAATAGAATTTTATTAACACCTTTCTCAAGGTTTCCATGAAAGAAATCTTGACATCAGGAGCCCTAGTTTTTTTTTTTTTTTAAACATGTTCTTTAAAACACTGTGAAGATTTAAAAAAAAAAAAAAAACAACAACAACAACAGAAAAAACAATCTTTGCAGGCTTTATGGCTGCATCAGCACTTTTGGTTCAACGCCAGTCTGCTTGCCCGAACCTCCTGCTCTGGTTAAGCATCATCAGTATTTTGCCCCAACTGAGCCAGTCCTCTTGGTAGTAGCATAGAAATTTAATTATTTGAAATGGAGCCAAAAACATCCCTCACAATGAACCTAGTTTTTCTTATCAATGCATTAATGAAACATTCTTTTAATAAAAATATTTAATACAAGACACATTTTTCTGTGCATAATAAATCACTTTTTTTTTAAATCGTCCTTAAATTTTGAGTCAATCATTAGATGTAAAGGTTTTCTTTATCCGACATAGTTGATTACATATAAAATCCACAAATATAGAAATTGGGAAACAGAATTTCTTGGCAATCATGGGGGTAGTTTTTGTCCTTTTGTATTAAACAATACTCAGTGATACAATGATTTTACAGATGCTTTATGGGGGTAGTTCTGTTCTGATTTTACCATTAAAACTGTTGACAGTGAAAAAGAAACCCAAGATTTTTAGACTTTTAGGTAGTATTAGAGATCCCCTTTGATTTTTCAAAAGGTATTATCCCCCCAAAAAGCAAAGCAAGTATTGGGGCAGGGTCATTAGAAATACCTTGGGTGGTGGCGGGGACGGGGAGTTGGGAGTATCAGGGAAAACACGTCTCAACTCCTGCCTCTCAGGGGTTGTGGCTGGAAAGTCTTGGTTGCATTTTTGTCACTGGTGCAGAAAGAACTTCCCCAGAAATGGCCAGTGGCCTTTCGCCCAAGACAAGGCCACACAAACAGAGCGGTCTTCCTCCGGGGCTGGGTGGAAACGGAGGCGAGAAGGAAAGCCTGCTCCGGGACTGCTTGGCGTGCAAGGCACCGCAAGGACAGGAGGACGGCGAGTATCAGAAAATTGTGGTTTCATACTTGGTATTAATTCCCCTTTTGGCTTCTTGGCCCGGCTCCACAATCCACGGCAGATTGGCCAGAGTCTTTTGCTCAGATGGGTCGATCTGCTTTAAAACAGAAAGGCTGATGCCTGTTAAATACGGTACCTGCACAGGTGGGCCAACATGCATCTTAACCCTGCTTGGAAACCAACCTGAGGACCCATTACGCCCAGGCAGGACTGGAGCGATGTTTGTATATGAGAACCATTTGTTCTTTCTTGTGACACACACTGACTGTGTATCGGCTGTGTGCCAGGCACTGAGAAGGAACTGGGGTGTGACGGCGGAAAGAGACACAGCTCTTGCCCTCAAGGGCAGGCATGGAGCTCAGATGGGGACCAGACACAGAAACAGATTTTAGTCCTGTCTGAGAAGTGAGCTAAGAGGGGTACAGGACTGGGCTCTGTGGACACACGTTTGGGCGCCAGGGAGGCTTCCTGGAGGAGATGAACCCAGTCATGTCACTCTCTGGCTCTCAAGCCTCCAGTGGTTTCCCTCCCACTCAAATCCTCCCGTGACCTATGGGGCCCCTGCCTGCCTGCCTTTCAGTGCTCCAACAACACCACTGCCTAGCTGTTCCTTGCCCGCTGAGCTCACGCCCAGGGCCTTTGCACTCACCATTTGCCCTGCCCAGATTGCTCTTCTCCAGATACCTGCAGGCTTTGCACCCTCATGCCATTTATGTCTCAGCTCAAACACCACCTCCTTGTAGATGCCTTCTCTGACAACCCCTGTTTTGTCTGTACAAAATCCCCCCGCCCCAGGTTTCTAGCGACTCATGCTCCTCTTCTTCGGCTTTATTCTTCACAGCACAGATCACCACACATATCATAGATTATTTTTTAGTTGGTTCATCCTCGGCTACAATGTATGCTCACAAAGGCAGGATTTTGTCTGTTTTGTTCATTGGTGTTTCCCCAGAATTTAGAAAAGCTCCTGGCAAGCCAGTTAATAGTAAGCACACATTAAACACTTGTTGAAAAAATAAATGAAGGAGGTGATGTCTAAATGGACAGTTGCAGGATAAACGAGAGTTTTCCTAGAAAAGTTGGGAGGAGGGGGCATTTGAGGTAGAAGGCACAGCCTGTGCAAAAACCCAGGGGTAAGAGAAAGTGGCCCTCTGAGGACTTCCATTTAGTCCGCACAGCAGGAGATGGGAATAGGGGAGAACTGAGGGTGAAGAGATATCAGGGGCTACACCAGGAGAAGCCTTGAGCCAAACCCAGCTGTGCTATAAAATGGCTATGCATTCAAAGTAAGATGGGGTCATTCCTGGGGTGAAGGTTGAGCTGTTAGCTCTCAGGAAAGGCCCAGGGTGAATTCCTCCAACGGATGCATCATCCTTTGGTGTTCCCACCTCTGCCCCTGGCCCTGGCCACCTGCTATGTTCAGGAGCGGGAGGGTAAAGCGAGCTGCGGAAGGCCTCTCCTATTTCTCTTAAGCTGTGAGCTTTGGAGCAACAAGGCTCGGGGGACAGCTTCCCGTATTTTCAGGGACCGCTGGATATTTCTCAACAATTAAGCAACTGGAGAGGAAGGCCAGGGAACACTGACACCAGCTGAGAAGGGCAGAGAGGCTCCTGAGGCAGGTAAAGAACATTATTATTCAGTCTATACTTTCACATTTCCCCGGAGAGGCTTTTAGATGAATATTCTATAAGCCCTTATTGCACCCAGTCTTTTGTGCTCCTCTGGAAGAAGTCTGGGGGACCAGAGTAAAGTCAGATGGAGGCACCTGCCATGAATAGATTTATCCAGTCCACTGTGAAAATAAACACAGTAATCATAAGAGGTAATTCCACAAACACTCTGAACATTCTTGGACATTTAACAGCCTATTCCTTCACAAAGGTATCTTTGTTAATTCTGTCCACACGTCCTCATTGATTCATTCACAGATATTCACTGAGCACCAGAAATGGCTATGGGCCAGGTGGTGACAAAACAGATGAGGTCCTTGTGTGCATGAAACTTACATTTTAGTGGGGGAAGATAGACAATAAACAAGTAAATAAGTTAAAAAAGAAAAAACAATGAACAATTCAATGAATAAAGGTCCAACAGAGAATTAAAAGCAAGTGATATGCTTGAGCCTGACTGGGCATCCACTTAAGACTGGATGGTCAGGAAACCAGGGCTTTGAACCAGAACAAATCAGCACAAAGCCCTGCAGGAAACACCACTTAGAGCAGCTGAAACCTGAATGACAAGATGGAGTCAGCCAGGCAGAAATTAGGGGGAGAATATTCCAGGTGGAGAAAACAGGTATGACAAAGGCCTCAGGTAGGAGTGAGCTTAGTATGTTCAAGAAACCGGAAAGCCTGAGTGTCACAGGGGAGTGTGCTGGGAAATTAAGTTTCAGGTATTTGGGGCAGGGGTGACATGATCTGATTTATGTCTTAAGAAGTTCCCTCCAGTTGCTGTGTGTGACGCAGTTCATTAGGAAGTGAGTGGCAGTAGTTTCATCGAGAGTTGATGACAGCTTAGACTAGAACAGTGGCAGGGGAAATGGATGGAGTGGAAGGATCTGAGATATGTTTTAGGGGTGGAGTGGATGGGATTTGCTGATGGGTTGGATAGGGGTTAGGGGAAAATAGGAATCCAGGATGACTCCTAGATTTCTGGCTTTAACAGCAGGGCGAATGGCTGTGCCATTTACTGAGATGGGGAAGATCTAGAGGGAAGTAGCTGTGAGGGAAAAATCAAGCATTCTGCCTTAGACTTATTAATTTTCCGACGTCTGGTATATACCACAGTGGAAATGTTAAGGAGAGAATTGAACATAAACGTTCGGTGTTCTGTGGGTAGGTCAAGGCTGGAGATAGAGAATTGGGAGCACCAGTGGGGTTCGGTAGGTGCTGAGGTGGGAGGACCAAGGAGTCAGGGAGTAGTGTTTGAAATAAGGGTTTTTAAAGAAGGCATGGTTATTGGTGATAATAAAGTAACCTGCACGCATCTGGAGTGAGTGGCTGAGATGGGGCGGAGGAAAAGATCCCCAGAAGTGAGCTGTTAAGGAACGAAGGGGCCAGATGCTGATGGGATCTTCCCATGGACACTGAAGTTGGCAAGAATAGAGACAGGCTTTGGGGCCAGAAGATTGTAAACAAGCAGCTCACACAGTCACAAAGGGAGGTGCCTTTCTGCAAATGTGAAAAAATCGCACTTTTCCCCCATGACACTGGGAACAGCGGTAGGTGGGGAGGAGGAGAGAGCTGCAGATGGAAGGCTACGTGGGCGGGAGAGCAATGCATTCTGGGTGATGTCTGCCGGCCCCGTGTGAGTCCCAAGTTTCTAGGATGTGACACAGCAGCCAGAGCAGAAACCAGATGGGAGGCTGGTTGGGAAACTTCCAGCTTGTGGGTATTGCTACTACCAGAGGAGGCCGCTTTGAAGTCATGAAAGCCTGTTAGGACAGGATGTCTGCAGAGCTTGTAGGAGGGAAGGGGAGGAAATTCCTGGAGGAAGGCAGATGACGAGGAGGAGGGGCTGCACCTTCTGAGCAGTCACCACTCTGCAGGATGCCTCAGCTGCCAGAGAGAAAAGCACCCAGGGCCAGGCGCAGGCCTCCCACAATGTGGAGCAGCTCATGGGACCGCACATCAGCCTGTGCACAGAGCTTCCTCTAGCTGGGCGTGAAAGACACCTTCTCTGTGCATCTCTGCAAAGCTTAACAGAGGCCAGGGGCGAGTGAGAGGCTAGTGGTATGGCAACTGAAACCTCAGAGAGCTTTCCTGCACCTTCAGAAAAGTTTCACCAAGGACAGCAGCAGTACCCCCTGCCCCTCACAGGGTTGCTACAGGTGAAAGGTAGTGAAAGTAGACTTTTCTGAGTCTCCAGATTCAGGCAGGTGGTCTCCCACAGCGTTGCTAGAACGAGGATGAGACAATGGCACACACATGCCACAGGAGGCCAAGGGCAAGGATGAAGGGCAGGCCCGGATTCTAAATGGCACCCACACCACGCAAGGGCCGGGTGAGCAACCTCCTCCCGCTCCTGCTGGAGTTTTTGGAACACCTGTATCTCTTCTACTTACCACCGACTTGCGAATGCTAACGCGGGGCTTGGGGATGGGTTTTGAGGGTTTGTTTTCAAAGCTTTCTGGAAGCGTGGAGGAATGTCCCCCTTTTCTTGCTTGTAGTGCTAGCTGGTAAGCGACTTCAAATGCCTGTCCCAGGGTTAGGATGATTTCGTAGGCTAAATTCTGCAAGAAAAATGAGAAAGCATTAACTAGGGGCACACTGCAGGTCAGGAGGAGATGAAGGGCTGAGGAACACCTTCAACCACTACACCTGGTACAGCCGTGATTCAGTGAAAATCCATGAGGACATTCTGAGGACAATTTAGGTTCTAAAAAAGCCATTAGTCACTGATGTGACACACATACTACAGCCACGCTAAGGTGTGGCTCCCCACTTAACCCCGTAAGCACAGGGCCCACAGCCCACCAGCCCAAGGAGGCCCATTCCATTACACAGCTCCCCTGGTTGCTCCTGGGGCCTTGGGAGGGAAGGAGTTACTTCTGGTCCTTCAGCTGAGTTCTGGAAGCCTCAGCCAGGCCTGAGAGGATGATCCCACACACTCTGCAGGAGGTGTTCCTGAGAAGTTTGGGTCTTTTTACCTCAAACATCTGTGATTCAGTGACTATCTACTAAACACAATCAAAATCTAATTTAGGCCAAGGGGAGAGGCATTAGTCATGCTGATGCGGCGTCTCACAGTTACACCAGCGAGCATGCAAACAGTGCTCAAACAGAGCCAATTATCCATCTATTGCTTGAGGCTTTTGCTCTCCCCGTGGGTCCACTCTATATTTTATCATCAAATCAGCAAGAGACAGGAGATTCTGTCAGGCCAAAATGCCATGCCAAGCAGCACCTGGGACAAAAGTTCTTTTTTTTGGACCCTCAGTCAGTCCTTTTCTTAAGACTGTGTCTAGCCTTCTTCCCTTCTCCAGAAATGTGTCTTTGATCTCTGCCTTCTCTTCTAAGCATTGCTCCACCCAGCTCTCTCCCTGAAGCATGACACTGCCTGATCCACATGAGGTAGGCTCTTGGCACCACCACCGAGGTCACAGTGTATCAAAAAGTAGATGCACACTGGTCACAGGCTAGGTCTCTGAAGAGGACCTTCTTAAAATCACTGCACCAAACCTGTATACCAGTGTTCGCTGCAGCACTATTCATAATAGTTTAAAGGTGGAAACAACCTAAACGCCCATCAACAGAAGAATGGATAAACAAAATGCGATACTTACATACAGTGGAATATTCAAACAAACAAAACAACAAACCCACTGCCATCTAGTCGATTCCGACTCATGACAACCCCATGTGTTCCAGAGTAGAACTGCTCCATAGGGTCTTCTTGGCTGTAATCTTTATGGAAGAGGGTTGGCAGGCCTTTTTTCCATGGCGCTGCTGGGTGGGTTCGAACCTCCAACTCTTACGTTAGTAGTGGAGCACAAACTGCTTGTGCCCCCAGGGACCTTCACAATGGAATATTACTTAGTCATAAAGAGAAATGAAGTTCTGATACATGTTACAACGTGGATGACCCTTGAAAACATTAAGCTGAGTGAAATAAGTCAGTTACGGAAAGGCAGATATTGTATGATGTCACTTATATGACATAGGCAAACGTACAGAAACCAAAGCTTATTAGAGGTTACCAAAGGTGGGAGAGAAGGAGAAAGGGGGAGTCATTGCTTAGGGGACACTGAGTTTCTGTAAATGGTGGAAAAGGATAATGGTGATGGTTGTACAACATGATGAACATAATGTCAATGAATTATACATGTAAAAATTGTTGAATTGGCAAATGTTTTGCTATATATATTTTTAGCACAATCAAAATAAATCACCCTACCAGCTGAGAGCAGACATGGCCTGTCCCAAGTTTAGATTCTGATAAATGTCGGCTCATGGTTTTTCACAATCACAGAAATAGTATTCTGCTTATGCTTATATTGCAACCTTTCTCTTCCCTCTATACCCACCTCCACCTCACTCAAGCCTACTGCGTAGCTCAATTTCCATATTTATGGGGAGAACTGGTTGGAACTGTGGGTGAGGAGGAGAAGGTCTTCAGGGACCATGTGGAAGAAGCCCATGGGTTTCTGGACTGATCAGATTTCAGATCAATGCCAGACTGTCAAGGTTTTAGAACCAAGTGGGGAAAACGTTTCTGAGATTGAGAGCTGGTTTGACAAAGAATATGTCTGTCTTCTTTGAGCTACCTGCTAAGAAATAATGGCCCTACAAGACAAGATATTTGCTTGCTGGAGATACTGAATCTTGTGCAGCAAGCCAAGCACTTCCCTGCAATGAACACAGAGCCTGTGTTTGCCTCCCAGGATAAGCCAGACTCATAAATTAGTAATTCACCAACCAATGATAGTGGAGGAGGACGGGAGACATCTCTGACCATCACGGCACAAAGAAGGCTGAGCCCTTTCAACTGCCTATGCTTGGTGCTCACGTCATTGTCAGCTTTGTTTTTTAGTGCTCCACTGGGTCCCCTGAAAGCCGGACTGGGGTTTCCAATGTCTCTATTATCAAAAGGAAGTTGGTAAGCTCTTGGTCTTGTTCACCATGACCGTGGGAGATGGCTGATGGCCATCTCTCTGGGATATGCAGCAGATATACATGCTCTGGGTGGAAAACTGGACTAAGGGGAAGTGTTGCGTGTGAGATTCAGCGATGCTATAACATGCTACCTTTAGTTGCTGCAACGGTAGAGCTTAATGAGTGTGAACTTCTTTTATCATTAACCTAAAAACAAGTTCCTGAAAGTGAGATGTACTTAAAGCACCAGTGTCTTCAAAAGAAAGTCAAAGATGCTCACTTGAGCAAGTTGAGATTTTTCACGCGACTATTATGGGAAGCCTAAAGGTTTTGAAAGGTAATGGGTTAGAAGCTCTGCCCTTGCATTGTTAATTAGCTCCTCATGTTAGAAAATGGCTCATATAAGACACAGAGACCAGACGGTGAGGCTAAGGTTTCCTGCCAAATGGCATCTCCTGGCTTGGTCTGCATTCTCCTCAACATCTTGCTTTTCATTTTATTTCAGAATGCCCTATAGTGTTGTTCTTTTATGATTCAGTAAAGAGTTGCACATCGTTACCGTTCCTATATTTTCTGCAAACTTAAGTGTTTGAGGTATCAATGCTTGATGTCAGGGAGGGCCCAAGGGCACTGAGACATCAGGACTACCTGTTCCTGAGGGGCTTTTGTATGTTGAATGCTGTGTTGCCCATCCCAGCACACCAGGGCCCTTGAGGGGGGACCTGAAGACACACCATTTGAGCTGGGGGAGAAGGGTCATTTGCAGGTTTATTTCTCCTGCCTTTCCTAGTAACATTCCCACTATCTAAAATGAGAGAAAGCTGCTATTGTGAGAGCAGGACACTTTATTGGGAAAAAAACAAAAATAATGTTACGATTTCAGAGAGGCGTAGGGGAAAAGCCAGGCTTGCTTATTCCAACGATGCTGGCTGGCACTGAGGAGCCAGTGACTCAGTCCAAAGAGTCTGAAAGACTGACTGGTCTCTGTCCTCAATACATTATCCTTGCAACTGTGGGGAAGCCAGTGCCTGGTACTGTGCCTGGCACACTGTGAGCACGCAGCACCTATTTGCTGAATGAATGAATACATGAATATGCAAAGGACAAGCTAGAGTAATAACAGTATTCGTGATTCCTATGGCTACTGTTAAGTGAGGAGCCCTGGTAGTGCAGTGGTTAAGCGCTTGCCTGCTAACCGAAAGGTAGGCAGGCGGTTTGAGCCCACCAGCCAATTGTGGGACAAAGATATGGCAATCTGCTTCCATAAAGATTGCAGCCTTGGAAATTCTATGGGCAGTTCAACTCTGTCCTATAGTGTCATTATGAGTTGGAACTGACTTGACAGCAATGGGTCTGGTTTTTTTGGTACCGTTAAGTGACTCATAGTGACCCTACGGGGCAGAGTAGAACGCCCCATAGGGTTTCCTAGGCTGAAATCTTTATGGGAGCAGATTGCCAGGTCTTTTCTCTCGCGGAGTGACTAATAGGTTTGAATTGCTAACTTTTTGGTTAGCAGCTGAACACTTAAAACACTGCACCACCAGTGTTCCTATGAGTCGAATCAACTCAATGGCACACATCAACAAAAACAATAACAACTGTTACAAGAGAATTTACAAGGTGTTAGGCATTGTGCCAAGCACTATACTTACCTCATTTAAGTCTTACCACAATCGTGTGCTGTAGTGGATCATTATCCTCAGTTTATACATAAAGAAACTGAGGCTCAAAGTGCTTAAGTAACTTGTCCGAAATGATAGAGTTAGAAAGTTACAGAGCTGAGACATGAGCCAATGTCTGACTCAAAAGCACACAATCTTAATTAACCCTCCCCAAGTGTGGTAGTTTGTCTCCAAGATCGCTGCCGCCAATTCTCCCCCTTCCTGTACATGCATGCTGTTCCCAAACTGAGAGGTGAAGTCTATTCCTCCACCTCCTTAAATCTAGGCTGGCCTTCCTGACTTGCTTGACCAGTAGAATGTGGCAGAGTGATACTCTGGGACCCGCAAGGTTAGATTACAGCAGCTTCTGCCTGGGCCTCTTGGGGAAACTACTCATGTGTAGAAAAGTCTGACCATCTTGAGACTACCATGCTATAAAGATTTCCAAGCTAGCCACGTAGAGAGACTAACTGGAGAGCAATAGACATTACAGCCAGCCCAGGCTCCTGATATGGGAGTGAAGGAGACATCCTGGACATTTCAGCTCCAGCAGGTACCATGTGGAGTGGACACAAAGCCCCAGACATATGGCCCCAGTGGAGCAGTGCCAACATCTCCAGTCCTTTGAGCCATCTCAGCTGAGGTTCCAGATGTTGCACAGCAGAGAAGAGTAGAACTCCCATGCCCTGACCAAATTCCTGACCCACAAAATCATGAACATAATAAAACTGATGTTGTTTTACACCACTAAATTTTGGGGTGGTTAGTTATGCAACAATGGATAACTGGAACACCATGTGATGGGAAAGAAGGCTGACCCTCAGTTTCAGGCAGCGTGAAGGGGAACCATTAGCTAAGACTGTGATAAACAGTACTTCATCACAGGAGGCCAGTCCTAGAGCCACCAACCTTCAGCTCTGGCCATGAGGAGGCCGCTGATGTCTGTGACCCACCCCGGGCACAGGGTCACTGTCTTAGTCATCTAGTGTTGCTATAATAGAAACACCACAAGTGGATGGCTTTAACAAAGAGAAATTTATTATCTCACTGTTTAGGAGGCTAGAAGTCCAAATTCAGGGCACCAGCTCCAGGGGAAGGCTTTCTCTCTCTGTATGCTCTGGGGGAAGGAAGGTTCTTGTCATCAATCTTCCACTGGTCTAGGAGCTTCTCAGCAAAGGGACCCAGGGTTCAAAGGACACGCTCCACTCCCAGCTCTTCTTTCTTGGTGGTATGAGGTCTCTCTCCTCTCTGCTCGCTTCTCTCTTTTATATCTCAAAAGAAATTGACTCAAGATACAGCCTAATCCTATAGACTGAGTCCTGTCTCATTAACATAACTGCCTCTAATCCTGCCTCAGTAACATCATAGAGGTTAGGATTTACAACATATAGGATGATCACATCAGATCACAAAATGGTGGACAAGCACACAATACTGGGAATCAAGACCTAGCCAAGTTGACACACATTTTGAGGGGACACAATTCAATCCATAACAGTCACTAAGCACTAAGGTGTCCCTTCACATATGCTATGGCTAAGGCAAAACCACAGAGCTGTAATATCCTTTTAAGTCAGGACAACCACACTCTCATCTCTAGTTACTGCTTCCCTTGGGCATAAATTCAAACTGGCTTAGCTTTACATTTATTACCTCACATCTCTCCAACGCTGTAACCACTGACCTTGTTTGATCTTGGCTCTGGCCTCGCATAGCTTATTGGAAGATATTTTCTTGGCCTTTCCGGTGTGAATCTCTTGCCTAGGATAACATTTACTATGGCAACTGGCCTTGAGTATTTTATGTCTTACACAAGACCACCAATAAAAGAAGGGTGTGTGTGTGTATTTTTGCTGGGGGCTTGGCAGATATTACTGGGACAAGCATGCTCTGAGCTTCAGTTTTCTTACTGTACAAAGGGGAGGCTAATATATACTTACTGGATTATTTCAAAGATCAATGATAATATTTAAACTAATGACAATGCCAGCTGACATTTAGTGTTTACTGTGTGCCACACACCCTGCTAAATGCTGTGTGGACTATCTCATTTAATCTTAACAAAAACTCTATGCTGTAGGTCTATTATTATTCCCGTTTTGCATGTGAGATGATTAAGGCTCAGAAAGTTATATAACCTGTTCATGAAGCCGAGCAGGGATTTGAGTCCAGGGGGTCTGACAGGCCATGCTCTCGACCAGTGCACCTTAGGACTATCTTTGAGAGAAATAAAAGACTTTTGTAAACTGCTAAAGAAGTGTTAAAGAAAAAAGTTAAGGAAAAGAAAAAAAAAAAAGCAATGAAGCTCCTGGGTGATCTATCAATCCTGGCTGGGCTGAGGATACCTAAAGGCCATGAACTTTGCCTGGGTCTCATGCGAAGATCAGTTGAGAGGCAGACTCTGGGTGAAGGGTGTCCTGTATCATTCGACATGAACCGTCGAGGCAGGGGTTCTCAATCCTGACTTGGTCTGAGGATGACGGGAGGAATATGAGGCAACACTCCCAGCTCCAGCAACTGCTCTGAGTTGAAGGTAAGGGGACCACGTCAGTTGGGAAGAGCCTCCCAGGGGACACGTAAGAATCTCCGGGATGGGACATTATAGGTTTTTAAAAGCCCTTCCCTCTCCGCCTCCCCCAGGGATTTTGATCTGTGGATTAAGAACTGCTTTTGTTGTTGTTGTTAGGTGCTGTCGAGTCGATTCCGACTCATAGCAACCCTATGAACAACAGAACGAAACACTGCCCAGTCCTGCAGCATCCTCACAATCGTTATGCTTGAGCCCATTGTTGCAGCCACCATGCCAATCCATCTTGTTGAGGGTCTTCCTCTTTTTCGCTGACTCTCTACCAAGCATGATGTCCTTCTCCAGGGACTGATTTCTCCTGATAACATGTCCAGAGTATGTTCAGGAGCCATCATGTTTTAAAGACAGTTTCCTAATTATAATCAGGGTATGCAAAGCTTGTTAGGAAAACTGCAGACACATGTAGGCAATTTACTGTCAGACTGTGGGCTCCTCAAGGTAGCCAGAACTGCAGTTTAATATCATCAGGGATATTTACTGAGCTCCTTCTCTGTGTCAGGCCGTGTCCTGTTGCTGGACCCAGGCTCAATAAGTGCTCACTGAAGGATGCAGGGGAATGAAGGGATCCCCTAAGTCTCCTGTTAGTTCCAAAGGAGGCTTGTGGAGAGACCAAGTGATAGGCTTCATCATCCTCCTGCATCCTAGTCGCTTAGGCTACAACTAGCACATTCACCCATTTGTTATTGGAGAAACCACGCCCTCGATAGTGGGCAATCTGTGCCCTGGGAAAAGCTTTGGCCACCCCAGGTAGTTAATTTATATTAACGGGTGCATCACTAGGATTTTTCTGCATTGGAGATTCCTGGCTTGGAAATCTTTTAGGGTCAAGGATTCAAGGACATATGTGTAAGAATATTCATTAGAATGTTGTTTAAAGTTTTCATTAATAGCAGATTGATTTAAATATATTACATACAGCCATACAGTGGAATACTAGGCAGCCATTTCAAATAATAATTGAGTCATTTACCAAACTTGTTATAAGACTATATGTAAAAATATATGTATAAATATACACATATGATATATGGTATCTATTTTATATGTACATAGAAAACAGTGACAGATATCAAAATGTTAATAGTAGTTATCACTTAGTATTGGGATTGTGGGCAGTTTTTCTCTTTTTTATATCTCTCTGTAGGTTTTAATTTTATTCAAATGAGAATGAATCCTTTTTTGTTAGGATTCTTTTTATTATGGCTTATTATTTTTATTTATGTCTCTTTATAGGTCTGATTTTCCCAGCTGATCAAGCTTTGTGAGGGCTCTAAGTTTATTTGACTTTGCATTTCTAGGGCTTAGAGCCCTGGTGGCACAAACGGTTATGTGCTCGGCTGCTAACTGAAAGGCTGAACCCACTGAAGTTCGAACCCACCTAGTGGCTCTGTGGCAGAAAGACCTGGAGATCTGCTCCTGTAAAAGAGTACAGCCGAGAAAACCCTATGGGACAGTTCTACTCTGTTACATGGGGTTGCTGTGAGTTGGAATCGACTGGACGGCCCTAACAACAACAGAATAGGTTAGGTGCTTGACAAATGTTTGTTGGATGAAGTAAAGAAAGGAAAGTTCCCTAAGATAAGGGGGCTTCTGCCTTAAGGGTAAGATAAAGGTGAATATGGGTGGCCAGAGCCAATTCTTTCCTTCTATCTTCCCTCCTACAGGAAGACCCTGGTGGACAGATGGATGCAGAACAAATGTAAACGATCCCATAGGGGGCCTGAAGATAAACGGAGGTGTTTTTCAATCTGGGTCTTCACTGAGGTCTCTAGAAAAAAGTCCCATCTCTCTTTTGGCAGTACAGTCATGCGCTGCATAATGGCTGTTTGGGCAATGTCTGACTGCATATATATCCGTGGTCCTATAAGTTTTTTGTTTTTGTTTTTTTTTAAGGTAAAGCAACTCTTATTTTTTTTCCCTAATGGTTTTAAAGACTCCAAACCCCCAGACTGACCGGGCTCCAGGGCACATCCCAATCCCCACCGCACTTCCTCTTCCACCTCCTCCTCCTTTCCCTCCTCCTGGGTTCATTCACCTGCCCAACAGCCTAGCATCCTTCAGCGCTGGCCGGGTGCCAGAGGGCCAGAGCACTCACGGCTCCCAGCTCCAGGGAGGCAGCTGCAGGTGATCAGGAAGCCGCCACGCTAACTGGGCGGCAGCAGCAGCCAGGGCTGCCACCGCCAGCTGCGTTCCCGGCACACGCACACCCGCTGCCGCCGGTCCAGTCCCGGTGGCCACCTCTCTGCGCACCCGCGCACCAGCCCCCACCACCACCCCGTGCGCCCTCTGCCTGATTCAGCTGCCAGCGCGGCCACTGCCCGGCCCGCACAAGGCTGGCCTCTTGTATCTAGTGAATACAGCTCTCAGACTTTGTCCAGGATGGCGGGCGGTCAGCAATGGGGGCTGCGGGTGGGGGTGGGGATGGAGGGGCTGCTCCTGCTCCTCAGGCAGGCGGAATAGCGGCCAGGGCCGGTGTGTAACCCAGGGACTGCCTGTATATAACACAGTGTTTGCACAGCATCTATTTCACAGAACAGTATGGTGGACATTAAGTGACACATGCCTGTATTTTGCTCATACTTCTTGTTTCTTAAGACCTGGGGTAAACCTAGTCTACAACTTGCTTTATCCATGTTCTGAAGCAAGAATAACTTGGGAGAATATTCTGGGTATATTCAGAGAATTCACGGACATCTTAGCTCTACCTACAGTTAGTTTTCTCAAGTAGCAGCCAGGAATAAATCTAGACAGATTATATTTCTAGAAGATAAATACTGCTCAACCATAGTTCAACATTCAGAAATAAATAATAGCATTTCTGCTAAGATGCCTACCTGGACCGGGACTGACATGTCAACTGGCCAAAATGCAAACAGCTTTTTTAGTGCTAACTCAGCTAACTGAAAGGGTCATGAAGTGAATTTCCCCCCTAATTATAACAGGAATATATGTAGAAAAATTTGAGAATACAAAGAAGAGTAAAGAAGAAAATAAAAATCACCTGTAAAAATTCACTACTGGATACTTGTACGCTAATGTTCATTGCGGCATTATTCACAATCACCAAGGGGGTAGATCAACAGATGAATGAATAAATAAAATGTAGTAGATACATACAGTGGAATATTATTCAGCCATAAAGAGGAAAAAAAAAGCTCTGATATGTGCTATGACACGGAGGAAACTTGAAAACATGCTGTGTGAAATAAGTCATACAGAAAAGGGCAAATGTATGATTCCACTTATACGAAATATCCAGAATAGGCAAAGGCATAGAGACAAACATTTATTAGTGTTTACCAGGGGCTGGAGGGAGGAAAGAATGGGAAATTATTGCTTAAGGGGTACTGAGCTTCTCTTTGGAGTGATGAGAAACTTTTGGAAATAGTGATGGTTGTACAATATGATGAATGTAATTACTATCAATGAATCATATACTTCAAAATGGTTAAAATCACAAGTTTTTCTTTTTTTACATATATTTCACAATAAATTTTTAAAAAATTCTACTACTGAGATATAACCACTGCTAATATTTTGGCCCATTAAAAAAATGTGTTTTATATACACACACACACACACACACACAAACACATGTATATGTATATATATATACAAATAATGTTTTATGAATTTTATATATTTAATATTTTTCAACTTAAAAAACTTATTTTTATTGTTGTTGAGAATATACACAGCAGAACATAACACCAATTCAACAGTTTCTACATGTACCATTCAGTGACACTGATTACATTCTTCAAGTTGTGTAACCATTCTCATCCTCCTTTTCCAAGTTGTTCCTCCCCCATCCACATAAACTCACTGCCCCCTAAGCTGCAGTAAACCCTGTGTTGTTGTTGTTAGGTACTGTCGAGTTGATTTCATCTCGTAGAGATCCCATGTGACACAGCAGAACTGCCCCAAAGGGTTTTCTAGGCTGTAATCTCTGCAGGAGCAGATCGCCAGGTCTTTCTCCCGTAGAGCTGCTGGGTGGGTTCAAATCAGCAACCTTCCAGTTAGCAGCCAAGCACTTAACCATGATGCCACCAAGTCTCCTTCATTCTTTATAATGCCTTGGAAATGGGGCACTTACCACATTTCCTGGTTTGCTGAAGATTGAAAAGCTCTTCATTTTAACCCTTGCTCTTAAAAATCTTCCTAAAATAGACATGTCCATTTCCTTGGCTTAGTAAACACAGCAAATGTAACTGACTCTCTTATTACACTTGCCTACCTAATGCCCTGAGCCTATTGTTCTGAACTGAATTAATGAGTTGTCATGCCTCCAAACTTACCACATGTTCACACAACCAAACATTCAGCCTCCGGCACGAGCGCCCCTCCTCTGGAGACCCTGCCCTGCTGCATGCTGGCACAACCCCGTGACAGCATAGATATGATTTTATTGTGACTGTTTATGTCCCTACTTCTCTAATTGGACTATACACTCCTAGTGAGCAGGGACCTGTGCCTGACTCATGATACACGCCTCCCCCCCGCAAAAACAAACAAACAAACAAAAAAAAAACCATGCCCATTGCCACTGAGTCAATTCTAACTCTTAGTGACCCTATAGGACAGAGCAGAACTGCCCCATGAGGTTTCCAAGGCTGTAAATCTTTACAGAAGCAGACTATCACACATCTTTCTCCTGCAGAGCAGCTAGTGGCTTCAAACCACTGACCTTTTGGTTAGTAGCCAAGAGCTTAATCACTACGCCACCAGGGTTTCTTTGACTCATGGTAGGCATTCAATAAATATAGGTATGCATTTTATATGGAATTTGCCTTTTTTCCGCAGAAGTAGAATATTATCTCAGTGAACATATGTTATAAACCAAAACCTGGGACATAAATCCTTACACAGGGTCTGACAACAAGAAAGAATTTTTCCAGTGTGGAATACCACCTCCACTGTCACTGCTGCTGCTATTCTCCCCATCCTCAGCAGCTAAGATTTACTGAACCCCATGTGCTGGAAATGGCATGCCTTAGCTCAGTTAATCCTTACAAAAACCAGAGGAGGTGGGTATTATTATGTCTATTTTACAGATGAGGAAACTGAGGATTAGAGGTATTCTTGTCCAAATGCTGAGGCTAAGAAGTGCCCACCTGGGATTCAAAACCAGGCTGATTCTAAAGGGTATATTCCTAAACATGACACTTGATTTTCAGTTACTTGGGAGGGGAGGTATAGTGAATAAATGCTGCAAAATAATCTAATCGTGAAAAAAAAAAATCCTCAGACTGCCTACTGCCACTTACCTTATAAAAAACAGGATAGATTTAAGGCACTGATAAGATCCATCAAAAGTAAATAGGGATGAGAGAAAAAAGAGTGACGGTTAGTCTCTGACTATCACCCACCTTTGGCTTCAAGGTTTAGTTAGCTCTCAATGATTTATGCCAGTGGGGAGGAGATACGGATAAACGAAACCCAGCAGTGCTAATTAATACATTGTTTTTTGGGGGAGGGGGGTGAAGAAAGATAATAAGGTTGGGAGCACTGCCTCTTTTTCATCGGATTTGGGCCATTCCCAGCTCTCAGAAGTGGATCCCTTCTGAGGCTGACCCTGCTGATGAGAGTAAGCAAAGTGGACACGGCCAGGAAGTGGCCTCTACTTTGTGTGTCGATTGTATGTGGAAGAGTAGGGAGGGAAAGTGTTACAGATCAATCTTAAGGGCTCTATACATACTAACATTTTCTTCTATTGCCATTTATGTTCATAGTATCACAGTCAAATAGGTCAAGGGCCATTTTCAAGTGGAGAAAATGAGAAACAGAATGAAAGAGACTACTCAGATCCACATACAACATTAATTTAGTTGTCAGAATTCACTGAAATTAAGTTCTTTCACACCTTTAAGTTCCTACTTTGGGGGACAACATCTGCAATATACATCATATATACTTTTCTTCAGGAACCTCAAACTACTCCATGGAAATAATACTAGAAATTAAGGATGGGCTCAGGGATTTTAATTTCATTAAATGGATGAGATGAGAAAACCAAGAAACTCATAGCGGAACCAAAGTCAGAAGCTGGTGTGGGACTCTTATCACTGGATCATGATAATGTGGTCAACTCTCAAATTTTTCCTCCTCTATGACTTGGCTTACTTGGTACATATTGATTGTAGAGTACTACAGAATGCTATCACACAGTCTGCTGACTATGCTGTCCTGCATTTTGCCATTTCTGTTTCTCCAATTTAGATTCTTTCATGTTCCACTTTCAGCCAAGAAAGAACAGGGAAGACAGCTCCGTCTCCCACATGTACCACCCACCAGCATCATAACTCCAAAATCCCCTATACACTCCTGAGCCAGTCTAAGCCATACACACTGAAGATTACAGAATTTGGGACTTCCAAGTCAGATAAGAATGAGCAAGCGTAAAAATATCAAAGACTGCAAACATGTTCTTTACAGAGAAGAGAAGTGAGAGTTAGCAAGGGTCTAGCAACAAAGCCATGGCTTTTAATGCTATTAGAAAAAATACTTTCTATGTTCTGAAACTACTGAGTACAACCTTGTCAGCTTTTTAAAAAAACAAATCTGATATTCCCACAGAGAATACAGCAAAATCTTTCTTATATATCCACTTTATCACCGACAAATGTAGAATAATGAGTGAAAAACATATAGAAGACAACAGTTTCCAAATCCCTGTGGTTATATTTATCTCTTATCTATATGGCCTTCTAGGAAAAATCCTGCGGATCTGGGGCTCAGTGACCCCTGTAATACTCCCCCCTCACCTGCAATCCCAGTAGTGTGGAATTCTCCTCTACTCATTTGAGATAACAGAGGAGAGAAAAGCTGAATTCCTGTTTTTTACCCTCACAACTCCTAGCCTCATAACCAACCCTTTATTTCATACCTAGCCCTACTGTTCCCCCACCACTTGTCTGTCAGTTTGTTGTACTGTGGTGGCTTGAGTATTTCTGTGATGTTGGAAGTTATGCCATCAGTATTTCAAATACCAGCAGGGTCACCCATGGTGGACAGGTTTCAGTGGAACTTCCAGATTAAGAAAGAGTAGGAAGAAGGACAAGCAATCTACTTCTTAGAAAATCGGCCAGTGAAAACCTTATGAATAGCAGTGGAACACTGTCTGATATAGTGCCAGAAGATGAGCCCTTCAGGTTGGAAGGCACTCAAAATATGACTGGGGAAGAGCTGCCTCCTCAAAGTAGAGTCAACTTTAATGAGGTGGATGAAGTAAAGCTTTTGAGAACTTATTTGCTGATGTGGCATGACTCAAAATGAGTGACTATACACATGGACCTCACTGGATGAAATACATAGGAATCAAACTGACTACATCTGAGATGATGGAGCAGCTCAATATCATTAGTTAGAACAAGGCCAGGGGCCAACTGTGGAACAGACCATCAATTGCTCATAAGCAAGTTCAAGCTGAAGCTGAAGAAAATTAAAACAAGTCCACAAGAGCCAAAGTATGACCTGGAGTATATCCCACCTGAATTTAGAGACCATCTCAAGAATAGATTAGAGGCACTGAACACCAATGACCAAAGACCAGACAAGTTGCGGGATGACATCAAGGACATCATACATGAAGAAAGCAAAATGTCATTAAAAAGACAGGAAAGAAAGAAAAGACCAAAATGGATGTCAGAAGAAACTCTGAAAACTGCTCTTGAACTTAGAGTAGCTAAAGCGAATGGAAGAAATAGTGAAGTAAAAGAACTGAACAGAAGATTTCAAAGGGCAGCTTGAAAAGACAAAGTAAAGTATTACCATGAAATGTGCAAAGACCTAGAGTTAGAAAACCAAAACGGAAGAACACACTTGGAATTTCTCAACAAGCTGAAAGAATTGAAGAAAATATTTAAGCCTTGAATTACAACATTGAAGGAATCTATGGACAAAATATTGAATGATGCAGGAAGCATCAAAAGAAGATGGAAGAAATACACAGAGCCACTGTATCAAAAAGAATTGATGTTCAGCCATTTCAGGCGGTAGCATATGATCAAGAACTAATGGTATTGCAGGAAGAAGTCCAAGCTGCACTGAAGGCATTGGCAGAAAAAAAAAAAGCCTCCAGGAATTGACAGAATACCAAGCAAGATGTTTTAACAAATGGATGCAACACTGGAAGTACTTACTTGTCTATGCCAAGAAATTTGGAAGACAGCTACCTGGCCAACCAACTGCAAGAGATTCATATTTTGTGCCCATTCCAAAGAAAGGTGACCCAACAGAATGTGGAAACTATCGAACAATATCATTAACATCACACGCAAGTAAAATTTTGCTGAAGATAATTAAAAAACGGTTGTAGCAGTACATTGTCAGGGAACTGTCACCAATTCAAGCCAGATTCAGAAGAGGACATGGAACCAGGGATATCACTGCTGATGTCAGATGGATCCTGGCTGAAAGCTGAGAACACCAGAAAGCTATTTACCTGTGTTTTATTGAGTATGCAAAGGCATTCGACTGTGTGGATCATAACAAATTATGGATAACATGGTGAAGAACTGGAATTCCAGAACACTTAATCGTGCTCATGTGGAACCTGTATATAGATCAAGAGGCAGTTCTTCAAACAGAACAGGGAGATATTATGTGGTTTAAAATCAGGAAAGGTGTGCGTCAGGGTTTTATCCTTTCGCCATACTTATTTAATCTGTATGCTAAGCAAATAATCCGAGAAGCTGGACTATATGAAGAAGAACTTGGAATTAGGATTGGAGGAAGACTCTTTAACAACCTGCAATAAGCAGATGACACAACCTTGCTTGCTGAAAGTGAAGAGACCTTGAATCACTTACTGATGAAAATCAAAGACTATAGCCTTCACTATGGATTACACCTCGACATAAAGAAAACAAAAGTCCTCACAACTGGACCAATAAGCAACATCATGATAAATGGAGAAAATACTGATCCACAATCAATGTCCATGGAAACAGAAGTCACGAAATCAAAAGATGCACTGCATTGGACAAATCTGCTGCAAAAAGACCTCTTTAAAGTGTTAAAATGCAAAGATGTCACTTTAAGGACTAAGGTGCACCTGGCCCAATCACCTCGTATGAAAGAAAAAGCTGGACAATGAATAAGGAAGACCAAAGAAAAACTGATGCCTTTGAATTATGGTGTTGTTTAAGAATATTGAATATACCATAGACTGCCAAAAGAAGGAACAAGTCTGTCTTGGAAGAAGTACAGCCAGAATGCTCCTTAGAAGGGACGATGGCGAGACTTCATCTCATGTACTTCAGACATGTTATCAGGAGGGACCAGTTCCTGGAGAAGGACATCATGCTTGGTAAAGTAGAGGGTCAGTGAAAAAGAGGAAGACCCAGAATGAGATTGACTGACACGGTGGCTGCAACAATGGGCTCAAACATAGCCAACGATTTTGAGGATGGTGCAGGACCAGGCAGGGTATCATTCTGTTGTACATAGGGTCCCTATGAGTTGGAACCAACTTGATGGCACCTAACAACTATTGTTCCCTCTCATCCCATGCCTAGAAGATGGAGTCTGGGAAGCCTTTTGTTCTAAAGTGGGTGATGTGTTGGGCTTTAGCAAGTTAGAGACCTGAATAGAAATCTGCTCCCATGATAGCTAGTTTAGGCTCCAGAATACAGAGGGGCCTGGTGCTTGCCTATAGGTACACACTGACTTTTTTCTTGAAAATCCTGATTCCGTTTTTGCTCTGGTCTTTTTATTTTCATCTACTTGTCATCTAAAACTGAAACAATCACAAGCTGAATTTATCAGAGATTCTATGTAGTGGAAACATGCTGAGAGCTCATTAGCATAACATTTCCCAAAGTGTGTTCTGCAGAATGCCAGTCCCGCGAGATGCTCTTGAAAGAAGTGTGCCATGGTTAAATAAATTTGGGAAACACTGTACACTCCACCTGGTCTTGGAGACTCACAGCGCATCTGAGCACGTTAAAGGCTTGGAAACGCCCTGTAGTAACATTAAACTCACATGCAGCTTCTGTAGGGGGGCCTTGGGCCTCACTTCCTAGGCCACAAGATTTCAATGCAAAAATGCTCCAAATTTCAAATCCAACTCTCCATAAACTAGAAACTTCCTACACATCATTAAAGGTTTGATGATAGCAGATATTCTTAGAAACATTACATGACCCATAAAAGATCTACAAGGTCAAACACCAATAGCTTTCAAATTTAAAATGTGTATGTATTTATACGTATCAGCGAAAGGATTAAATGTATACTTGAGTTAATATAAGGTACTCTTTTTTTTTTTTTTCTTTTGCCAGGGGGACTGATTCACATCGAAAGAGTTTTAAGTCTTCAAGATTGATTGAATATTGAACTGTCTTACATGAAGACACAAAAATCCATTGTCAAAGAAGTTTTTTTTTTACGTACAAGCAAAGCTTGTTGCATCTCAAAATTGCTCAGAGGCTATAAGGTCAAGGCTGGCGGCCTTGGTTACTATGTTTGAAGTTAGACAGCCTGTGCTCACCTAGAGAGGATTAAAATACTGGATTTATGATGTAAGACGAAAATTCTTTGGAGCTGATACCAGAATCCTAAATTAGTGAATGTCTACATTAAATCAAACATCTGGATGAAAAGATAAAATGTGAAGCAATTCTTCACACGTTTTCCAAGTGTATCGGGGCATCATGTTGATAATAGAGCTAAACATCTGACCATTTTTTCCTGTATTTCATCTCAATATTCTATTGTCATATGTTTATAGCTAAAAAACTCAAGGGGCAGATGGCCCATGGGTATCAATTTTAGTTTGATTGTAGAAAAATATTTTTGATACTCTTATGAAGGCAAATTATATTTTACTTTAAAAACCAATCTTACTGAAAGAAAAGCTGCAATACCCAGGGCTGACTTTCAACAGAAAGCACTGTATAGATGCAGCAAGGTCTGTGGAGTCAATGGTTTCTTTGAGGCTTTGCTTCTCAAGTTCTTTTACAAGGGCAGTGGGAGAACTTTGGACCTTGAGGAATACACTTCTGTCAAACCTCAATCGTATGTATTTTAGCAGAAGAAGGGTCAGGCTGTTGACTGTGTTGCTGCAGGCAAGGAGAGGGAGGAGGTGGAACAGAACTGACATTGACCACCTATTACTTATGAAGCATTCGACACATCTTAGGAGCTCTGGTGGTGCAAATGGTTAAGTGCTCGACTGCTAACTGAAAGGTTGGTGGTTTGAACCCACCCAGCAGTTCCACGGGAGAAGGCCTGGCAATCTGCTCCCATAAAGATTACAGCCAAGAAAACCGTATGTGGCAATTCTACTTTGTCACATGGGGTCGCTATGAGTTGGAGTTGACTAGACGGCACCTAACAACTTCATATGTTCCTTCATTTCAATCCTGGCAAAAACCTGCGAGGTACAAATCCTTGTCCCTGTTTTATAGATAAGGAAATCAGGACTCAGAGAAGTCCTGCAATTTGTCTAAGAAAAAGGAGTAGGTAGCTGAGTTGGGATGTGAACTTTGGTCCACCTGTCTGTCTTTCTGTCATACCAGCTCAACTCTCACAGACAAAGGTGTTTCATGCAAACAAAATGTACTGGGTAGAATGAAATTTTACTGTTTAGAATGAAACTATTGCATTTCACAGAAGGGCAAGTTGTGTTTACGACACCACTAATGAAACACTGTACATTCTTGTAAAGCCCACTGAACTGACTTTAAATAACGCTGGTAACGCCGAGATCCCATGCAACCAAACAGAATCCACAGATATTTAGAGCAGCCTTTCAGGGCTTTGCTTTGCAGTCCTTACTTTTACCACATACCACTTTTAAATTATTCTCGTCATGTCTCCCAAAATAGAAGGGATTTTTTTAAAGACTCATGAATGTTCTCTCCTATGCTTTCAATCTTCAAAAACTGAAAGGGATGAGCAACCTGCCGCATGATACAAGTGTTCTAAGTGTGAGCCAGACTAACACACCTCTGATGGTGTGATTTTTGGATTATGGTGGCATTGGTCCATGGGTGTTTTGTCAGAACTGGAAAAGACTGCTTAATGCAGTCTGATATCCATGATACTGAACTGTGGGCTGGCCTCCCAAGAATATATTATACTCCAGTTTCTGTGTAATTCTTTAAATATGTATATTTCAAATGGAACAGAGCAGAATTATAAAACTAAAGTGACATTTTAGAATTCTTCTGATTATAAATTATTTCCAGGTGACAGCCATGCATCTTTCTGTCAGCTTCAACTGCAGAATGCCCAATGTACCACATTAGAGACACCCTGAAGCAATTTGTGCCATCTTGAGGATCTATAGATCTTAAAGGAACATTTGTTGTTTTCATTGTCCAAGTTTGTAATACATGGACTAAGTTTTAGACTTAATGACAAGTATGACTATAAATGGTATAACACCATAAGGCCACCACCTGTCTGTCAGTTTGCTGTACTGTGGTGGTTTGCATATTGCTGTGATGCTGGAAGCTATGTCACCAGTATTTCAATTACCAGCAGGATCACCCATGGTAGACAGGCTTTAGGAGAGTTTCTAGACTCAGACAGACTAGGAAGAAAGGCCTGGTGATCTACTTCTGAAAATTAGTCAGTGAATACCCTATGGATCACAACAATTGTGAAGATAGCTCGGGACCTGTCAGTGTTTCATTTTGTTATACATGGCGTGGCCATGAGCTGGAACTAATGCAACAGCAACTAACAACAATAAATACCATAGGTCATCATTACAAGACTAACTTCTAATGAGCAAATGGGTCACACTTTGGCATTTCCAATTATTACCTGTAGGTGTCAAATTTGACTACTATTAAATGTATTAACCTTGTTTGCTGAAAGCAAAGAGGACTTGAAGCCCTTACTGATGAAGATCCTTAGTATTTAGAAATGGCTACCAGAGAAACCAACAGATATAATAAAGGAACGAGGAAGCCAAAAGACCTTTATTTTATTTTGGTACCAGAGGAAGAAAGGAATTTGTCGAATTTGAAAAGTGAAGTTAGTTGAGTAATGACAGTTGAGGTACCAGGTAGGAGGAAAGCTCAAAGTTTAATGGATGAGCAAAAATATAGAAAAAGCTCAGAAAAGCTGAGTCTGCCAAAATACCTTATAGTTGCTTGGTATACATTAATATTTGGTAAAGAAGCCAAAGCTTGTATGTTAATTACAAGTTGGGCTTTCAATAAAATCCAGGTACATTTTGGGGATATTTTTAATCTGTCCAAAGAGAAGGGTAGTTACTCACCACATCGAAGGCAGTAAACACATGACAGTAGTGGTGATTGGACTTCAAATCTTTTGTGATATAAGCAAATGTTGAGAGATCTTCTGGGTCCTGGGCAGCACAGGAGATGTTACGAATTTCATGCTCAGCAATTATGTTCTAGAAGAAATGACATAAAAGACCATTGGTATCCTTTGCAAAGCAACATATTTTAGAACCAAGGCCAGTGACCAGTAGCTTTCCTCCTAGAGTATTTCAGACCAGCAATGTTCAGATTGATCCAATGCTATCCATGGGCAAATGCATGTAAGGTCTGGAAGGAATGTTTTCATAATCATATCCTGCGGCAGTGGTTCTCACCAAGTGGGATACACAGATGTAGTCTGAGTGGCAGACACTTTAAAAAATACATAGTAATTACTAAGCATTTTACTGTTTGCATTCCCATATCCACTTGTAGATATGTAACACTGCCTCCTGCTGACTCCCCCTGGAAGGATCACCTGTCACTTTCTGCCTGGTGGCGCAGTGGTTAAGTGCTATGGCTGCTAACCAAAAGGTCGGCAGTTCAAATCCACCAGGTGTTCCTTGGAGGCTCTATGTGGCAGTTCTACTCTGTCCTATAGAGTCACTATGAGTCGGAATCAACTTGAAGGCAATGGTTTTTTTTTTTTTTTTTTTTTAAAGGAGGAATTCTGATCCAAGGGGGTTTCCTGATCCCTCATATTGTGCTTGCTCATTGTTCTCATGCCCTGACCCCACTCTACCAGAGCAAAAGCAGGTACAGAAAGAAGCAGGCAGGTGGAAGCATCCAAGTGCTCTCTCTCAAAGATTCCGTGAAGGCTAAGACGTAAGAGTAGGATAAGGGAAACACGACTGTTGTGGATTGAATCGTGTTCCCCAAAAAGATACGTTGAGGTCCTAACCCCTGTACCTGAGAATATGACCTTGTTTAGAAATAGGATCTTTGTTTGAAGATGTTATCAGTTAAATTATCAGTTAAGGTCATACCAGAG
This sequence comes from Trichechus manatus latirostris, assembly GCF_000243295.1. NCBI lineage: Eukaryota > Metazoa > Chordata > Mammalia > Sirenia > Trichechidae > Trichechus > Trichechus manatus. The sequence goes on from NW_004444017.1 coordinate 11,954,522, forward strand.
TAGGGTGAGTCCTAATCCCTTCTGAGTGATGTCTTATAAAAGGGAAGAACAGACATGGAGACAGTCACACAGGAGGAAGACCCTATGTGCAGACACATCTACAAGCCAAGAGATGCCTGGGGCTACAGAAGCTGGAAGAGGCAAGCGAGGATCTTTTCCTCTAGAGTGGATAGAGAAAGCATGGTCCTGCTAGCACCCTGAATTTGACCTCTAGCCTCCAGAATTATGACATAATAAATTTCTGCTCTTTAAAGCCACCCACTTTGTGGTGTGTTGTTATGGCAGCCCTAGGAAGCTAAGACAACCACGCTGCAATATTAAGGAGGTCTCACTTGATCCAGGGTCCCGCAGGTGTAACACTTTATTAATTGTATCACCATGTATAATTCTGAGGTTGGCACTGTTGCTATCATTATCTTACCGGTGAGAAAACTTGTACTCAGAGAGTTTAAGTGTCTTAGCCCTGGTGGTGCAGCGGTTAAGTGTCCAGCTGCTAACCCAATGTCGGCAGTTCAAATCCACCAGCTGCTCCTTGGAAATCCTGTGGGAGTTGGAATTGACTCGACAGAAATGGGTTTGGTTTTTGGGTTTGGACTCAGGGCAGGTGTTGGAGCTGGGACTGAAATTTGGGGTTGTCTGACTATAGAGCTCACACTCTTTCAAATACATTGTGATGTATTTCCTTCATTCACTTCTCTTACTGTTTTCATATCTTTGTTTTTCTCTATCATTTCTTTGCTCCTCCCCCCCCACCCCCTTTGCCTCCAAAATGAACAGGTAGGAAGTAAGCGAGGAAAGGTTTCTGTACTACTATTGTCCTGAAGGAGCCCTGGTGGTGCAGTGGTTAAGAGCTCAGCTGCTAACCAAAAGGTCAGCAGTTCAAATCCACCAACCACTCCTTGGAAATCCTGTGGGGCAGTCCTACGCTGTCCTATAGGGTCTCTATGAGTTGAAACCAACTCCATGGCAACAGGTTTATTGTCCTGAAGCATGAAATAATCATGGAGCATCATCTTGGCTGCAAACCCTACTAGAATCTTCTTTTGATACAAAAATGTATTTAAAAAGAAAAAAAAATCCTCACATAATAGAGCATTCGTTTTTTATCTTATAAGGTTCCATTTATGTTTTTTGCAGTTGTCACAGATATAAAACCCTCAATGCTTTACTTACCCTAATTAGTTTTTAATTGCACGATCTTAAATAACCTGTTGGCAATATAAAGTTCCGCGTATACCCATCAGTGCCTAAAAACGTTTACAGAATGTTCTTCCCTGCCAGTGCCCCCAGCAAGTACTTCATGTCCCTCACTCTACTGAGCTGTGTGGTCGGGAAACAATTACAAAATTAACACATAAAAGAAAATTAAGACATTGTTCACTGTGGCCCTGTGTGTTGACACCACAGGCAGCACTCCCTCAAAAATAACTCAAATCGAAATTGGAATCCCATAAATAAGTAACATTTTATTCCAAGATACAGTTTCAAAATAGAAGGTCATGATCCTCTACTGGCATTCAGATATCATTTCTTCAAGGAGAAAACTAAATTAGGAACTAGTGAGTTTTAAAATGAGATGGTTTACAGTCATTAAATGTGCGGATCTTAGCAGGTGCTGAGAGCCTCCGCCACCATTTTAATGGCTTAATACACTTGGCTGCTAATCAAAAGTTTAGAAGTTTGAGTCCACTCAGAGGCGCCTTGGAAGAAAGGCCTTGTGATCTATGTATCTGAAAGATTAGCCACTGAAAACCCTATGGAGCACAGTTCTACTCTGATACACGTGGCACTACCACGAGTCGGACTTGACTTGATGGCAGCTGTTTTTTTGCTCTTACCTCAGAAAGTCTGTCAATTTGGTCTCACCCTGCTCAGGACCCACTGGAAACAGAGGGAAGTTTCATTTGCTCCAACTTTTAACTAAATTGACCTTTTGTGTTCTGGACATCCTTTACAAGCATAAAGCAGATCAACTTCTTGGGAAAGTATCACAGAGAAAAGTGCCCTGTGGTTTTGCTTGCACTGAATTCCCTGAATCTTGCCAATTCACAGGATGTCACTCTTGGCAATTTCAATCATGTGGCAGCATTGTGGCTCTGGGTAAAACTGCAACACAGATCTCTGGAGATTCCTCCTCCTCTGTCTTTTCTGACACATCTTCTGAATTTAATGACCTTCCCTCCAATTTTCTGGGCCCCTTCTCTTTATTCCCTAGGAGCCCAGGGCTGTCTTCTGACTGCCCAGTGAGGTCTGCTCTCTTCTGCAATGCTCCATGTTCCAAAATCAGCCTCCTTTCCCATTGCCCACAGTGGTTAAGAGCTTGGCTGCTAACCAAAAGGTCGGCAGTTTGAATCCACCAGCCGCTCCTTGGAAACGCTATGAGGCAGTTCTACTCTGTCCTATAGGTTGCTATGAGTCAGAATTGACTGGATGGCAACAAGCTCCCATTGCCGACATTCTTATTCCTCTGTTCCCATGGTCTAAGCTAGGAGGAAAACAGGCTAATAAAAATATCCCATATTCAGGTATGAATAACTGAAAAACTTAGTTGTGTAACTGGCACTTAAAAATATGCTGAAATGAATTTGTATTGATGGCCTCTATATGGAGGAATATTTCAGCAGAGAACTTCCTGGTACACCTGCAGTGCAATAATGTGGCAAGTGACCCGAGGTCTCACTAGTTTTTTTTTAAAAAATAATTTGTTTTATTTTTTGTTGCTGTTGAGAACATACACCAATTCAATAGTTTCTGCATGCACAATTCTGTGACACTGATTACATTTCTTCGAGTTGTGCAATGATTCTCACTCTCCTTTTCTGGGTTGTTCTTCCCCCACTGACATAAACTCAGTGCCCCCTAAGTTTCCTAACTCATCTTTAAAGTTTCTGTTGTCAGTTTGATCCCATACAGATAGATCTTAAAAGAGTGCAATGCTCAAGGCAGACGTTCATTAATAGTTAAGCTAAACTATTGTTTGGTTTTAAGAAGACTTCAGGGGATATTTTTGGTTTAAAGTTTAAGGTTTAAAAATTATCTCAGAGCAATCATTTAGGGGGTTCATCCAGCCTCCACGGCTCCATAAGTCTGGATGCCATGAGAATTTGAAGGGGGGGGGTCTCCCTACTGAACCACTGCCACCACTCTGCATCATCGACCTCTGCAGAATGGTGAAGCCAGTGTTCTGCGCGTCTGATGAATCCAATACGACAGACACTAGGCTGTGGATTGCGTGGGGAGTGGGTGGTTGGTTTCTTCCTTGGAGAAGAAGTCAAGGAGGAATACATTCTTTCCACCTCGTACAATGCATCAGTCAGGGGCTCCTTCCCACATTGAAAGGTGATGTCATGGGCCTCCCTTTAAAATGGACTCCTTTTATGTTGATCAGCCTCCGTTTCTAAGCATGTTTTAAGATAACAGAGCTTCAAAAAGGCTCAGGAGAAGAACTGGGGAGAGGCTCACCAGGCTCACCGTGTACTTTCTTTGAGACTGAAAGTTTGACAGTTTAGTATCCTTAAGGTGCCTGTCTGTTGCCCTCATCATGTTGCGAAACAGCTAGAGGTGTCTAGCTGGTGAGTATAAAACAGGATTTTCTGGTCCAGCCAATTAATGCCAGGGTCCTAAGAAGGGTGTGTGATGATGAAGTGATAAGGGCCTGCCCCTCACCACTTCCCTCCATCTGAGCTATGACAGGTAGGCCGTTTCTCCTGTGTCTTCTTTAGGCCAGGTTTTCCCTGAGTGAAAGAATGCATTGTCCCCTCCTCCCCTTTCCCTCAGGCCAAGAGGGCCCCTTGGAACAGAGGCAGCAGTCCCGCTGGAGAGTAACTGGAGACACCATGCAGAGTGCCCAATTATGAGAACAGCACGCACACTTAGTAATGTGCTCTGAATTCAACTTTCAGCTTCTTCGAAGAAGAAGCATGGGCTATAAAAAACAATGGGCACTTGTTTAGGCAACTGTGCCACATTAATTTGTGCCTAAAAAACAGCATAATCCCTGTGTGACGATCTGAAGTTGGCATTCAGAAAACACAAAAAACAAAGCCCAACGATGCATTGTTCCTGATTTCCCCAGACGGGAAGGACTGAAGGGGGAATCAGCACGTTCGCTTCTCAGGCCGTGCTCAATGTGGTGAGTTTTGTTCCCTCTTGGAAGATCCTACGGACCTGAAGGAGGGTCTGTAGCTAAACAGACGCAGTCCTGTGGCCCAAAGACCATTCTAGTTACCTCTGCGCTACACAACTACAGAAAACAGAAGCGATGTATCTGCAGTGTTTTAAATCTATTCAAGTTCCATTTTTAACTCACGATCCTTTTCTGCCTCTTCCTTCTTAAATCAGGATTCATGAATCAATTCGTTTCTTAAGCTGCTAGGCAATACCATTTATGAGTTCATAACTAGGCAACTAACCCTTCCCCACGAACTCAGCCGTAACCACTTATTTATGAGAATAAAAGGAAAGACATGCTTCGCCGGCGGGCTCATCTTTTAGGTAGTCTAATGGGGACTAATAGAAAAGGAAGAGTAATTAACACATAATTAATTATCCATCACACTGCAGACTAACTGGTGGAAAGGAACTGTGGTGTAACAGAAAAAGCGTCAGGTCAGGGAGCGGGAAAATCAAGTTTTACTCTTTCTCCATGACCAACTAGTTGTGTGGCTGTTGGGGGTGTCATTTAAGGAAGGGTCCATCAATGACATGCAGATAAAACATTTATCCCCTTTGCCCCCACTTTGACAGGGCACGCGTTAAAGAAATACAATGGTTAGGAGAGCACTGCTTAAGAATAAAGTACAATGACAACAATAAATATTGATATTAAGGTGTGATTCTTGGTTGTGCCTTAAGACAGGCTTAGTGACCACAGTTGTTGAGTGTCATTGAGTCGACGGGAGCAGATTGCCAGGTCTTTTCTCCCACAGAGCAGCTGGTGGGTTCGAACTGCCATTGTGCCACCAGGGCCCTCAGGTGCTGTGAAGTTAATTTAGACATATTGCGACCCCATGTAACAGAGCAGAACTGCCACATAAGGTCTTCTTGGCTGTATCTTTACTGGAGCAGGTCACCAGGTCTTCCATGGAGCCGCTGCGTAGGTTTGAACCGCTGGTCTTTTGGTTAGCAGCCTGGTGCCTAACCACTGTACCACCAGGGCTCCGTTCGTGGCCACTAGTATCTAAAATTGGGGTCTTCAAATATGCTTGCATTTCGCAAGTCCTTCACCTCAGATCAGAGCAGCTCACCAAGACAACATTTCCCAGGGCAAACAGAAAACAGGACTTTGGAATTTATCCATCTGTTCCTTTCCTGCTGTGGGCATTAGAGGTCAATTTTTGCTACAAAACACTTGCATAGACTGTGCATATAGAGTGGCATGCAAACATGCCACTACACACTGCTGGAAGCTAGGTATCTGAGTGCAGTTCCTTTCACAGCACAACTTGAGGATAATCCTTCAACTTTGGGTCTTCTATGCCTTCTACAAGCAGTCCTCTATCCCTGGTTGCTGGCGATGTTTCTCAGCCTTCTATAGTCAAACTCCACTGATGTGGCCTTAAAACTATTTTTCTTCTACCCTTCCTCTGCATGCAGCCTCTCCACTTCAGTTTCCCACACAGCAACTACTAGACTATTGCTCTGAGCCACCCACTCTCTTCGCATTGGGTGGATCAGCTACTTTGCAGGACATTGGGAAGGAGTTCTATCACCGGTTGAAGCCCTTCAATTCCTGAAAAATCCAGGTAGACAGATACTGTCTTACATTCATAGACAAGTTGGCTCCACCTGCCATCATACACCTTGCCTTTGCTCTAGATCTTGAAAATATACTCAGGGCCACACTGGCAGGACTTGAAAGATATGTTGGCCTTCTTTACTTAGTGTCTTTATATTCACAGAATTATCTTCTTTGTATCTTTCTGTGCTTACTTCCAAGGAGTAGCCAGCCACCAGAGAGCAGAGGTTTATGAATAACTCATCTAATTACTGGTGATTGAAGCAGAAATGTTTCCTAGAGGTACAGGAGCATCAACTTCTCTAAGTCCCCTGATATGTCCTTAAGCAAAAATGCAACAGAACTGACAGGGCTCTCCCTCATCCCTCTGATCTGGGATGCTATCAATACAGAGGCATCCGATCATACCACCAGCATCATGGAATGACAGCCTTAAGACGCTGGAAACTTCTCAGGGCAAATACCACTTGTTTAGAAGTTGTCAGAATTCAAGTCTGCTATGGTTGTTAATCTAAAAGAGTGTCAAACTCATACACTGACAATATATTGCTGCTAGTGTTTTTCAAATGCAAATGCGGTAGAGACAGTTGCTCCAGTTTAGGAAAAAAATCCAAGTGCCAAAGTCTTGCTTGAAATTTAGATACAGCAGATAGCAATGGTATCTTCAATGAGAGTTCCGTAAAGTTTTGGAATTTTTAAAACCAACTACTACAATTTAAAAATAAAACAAGTTTATGGGCCAGTGACTAAAGTTGCTTCCAAGAAGTCAAAAAAAAAAAGAAAAAGCAAATCAATCAAGATTATTCTGATTTGAGTTTCCACAATTGTAATCTGACAACAATAACTGTCAGCAACATACTGCAGAACTAAAGCTATCATTTTGATACTGATAGCTGAAACCTTGATGGTATTAATTACTACATAGTTAAGGCATGTGCCTCTAGGTATGCTTTGGATATCGTCAGCAGTATGACAACGCTGGGTTAAAAGCTTTCTGTCTGGGTTTCAGGAGGAACCAGGAGGTGGTTTTCCTATGCGGAGCTTGGGTTTATCTGACTGCTATTGCAGCAACCTTCTTTGTTATAGAAAACAAACCAGGAGAGCTTCTAATTGGTTGATTCGGATGCTCACATTTATTACAGACACGGAAGAGTCACTGCCCATGGGACTTTCCCCTGGTATCCAAAGCCAGCTGCCATGGCCCCAAGTTACCATTGCTTAAGTCTACCTGTTTCATGACTTTCTGTTCCCTTCCTCCAAAATGGAAATGGGTCCAAGTAGCAGGTTTTGTTAGGCAGTCCAGAAAGAAAATGATATTTGCCAATGGTTAGGGCCTCTTTCCCCCTCTTCCAATAGTTTGTCAGTTTGAAGAATGAAGGAATAAAACATTCGTTTATTATGTTGAATAAAATTGAAACTCTCTCTTCCATCTCAGTATTTGAAAATTAAATACAATTTAGAATAAAAAAGCCACAGTGTGTTCCTTGTGTCAGGTATTCATTATGTGTAATCAAAAGAAAGGACATATATTTTCATTGAAATGGAAAGACAATTATTCTAACCCTTCATCTAGTGATATTTCCTCTAATGGAGGAAGGATAAAATTGTTGTCTTTCATTCTGTAGTGATTTGCTTCTATTTCGTTGTTCTCTAGATCCAAAAGACATGCCAGATATTAAGTGCTACTAGTCTATTAGAGGGAAAAAAAACCAAAACTAAACCCACTGCCGTTGAGTTGATTCCAACTCATAGCAACCCTACAGGACAGAGAAGAACTGCCCCATAGGGTTTCCAAGGAGCAGCTCGTAGATTTGAACAGCTGACTTTTTGGTTAGCAGCCTGAGCTCTTGACCACTGTGCCACCAGGGCTCCCTATTAGAGAAGGCAACATGGAAAAGTGAAAGCAAAATATTTATAGGAATCTCGGATTAAGCCCCCCAAATAAAATGTGCCTTTATGTATGTATGTATGTATGTGAATGTTTGTGTGGTGTGCGTGTATCTACAGGTGTTTTTGAGAATCATGAAAGGTTGGTGGTGGGGAGTGATTAAAATGAGGATGATGCTAGTTACGATGGAAGCAAACGATTTTAGATCACATTCTCAGGGCTGTATCTGTGTCTAAGCCAGAGGTGCGGTGCCTACCTTATTTGTTGCATCAATAAATTTGACTCCTTTATAAGAGACAGAAAGAATAATAGTAGGGACCTTCTTCATTTGCTCTGTAGACTTCTGAAATTAAAACGAGAAAACTGTTAGGACAGTTTGTGCTGCATGGCAGCTGAAGCACATCATTTTTCCTTTTGAAAGATAAAAATGAGCTCAGGTTAAAAACAACGCACACACACACACCCCAAACCCACTTTAATTTAAATGTTTGTCTCTTTTCCCTTGGGCTTAACTCTGCTTTTGGTTTATAAAGTATCTGTCTTGCACTTAAGGATCTAAAAAGAGCTTGTTCTGCTGCTTCATGTGGGTGAAGGAATGCTCCGTTTCCCTGACTCCAAAGGGAGAAATGCAGAGCCCTGTCTCCTACTGTAATTTCAGGTGACTATTCCTTGGACTAGAGTTAAACTGCATCAGATTCTCCAAGGGTGAATTCAGCATTAACAAAATATATACATTCCTCCACTTTCTTCCTAGTCACCCTCTTTCTTTAAGGCACACGCTATGTCTGGGTATGTACTTAAAATACGGATTTAAAATACATCACTGTGAATTTTTCTTGATATTATGCTTAAAGCCAAATTGCTTGTGACCACATAGGATATAATACTGCTCTGTAATAATTAAACCCTCCAGCAGCAGCCTGTAATCTTGAGCCACGACAAGATACTGGGCAGTCCAGGTAACCTACTTTATCATTTAGAGCTGCAATATTCCCTTAGGCTAAGTTCTTATGATAGATGTTCACATTGGCTTAACGTGCTTAGAGTCTGCAGCCTCTATGCACCTGCAGAAGTTTCTCCGTTATTTAGTATGTGCCTTTTCTGTTTAGTTTTATCATTCATCAACAGTCTGTTTACTTCTGTTCCCTCCATGGACATTCCTAATAATTACATTAAACACCATGAAGAACCTACCTGACAGTTAGCCTGATGAATTTTCCAGAAAAGACAGGTGGGAACATAATAGGAGAGAAAATACATTAAAAAAGTGAGAAAAAGCCATTTCAATAATACACCAATAGCATAAATTCATTAAAAAAAAAAATGATGTCACAAAAGGAGACGAGGCTTTACAGACATACCAAGAGTCAGTGTAACTGTTATTTAAAAAATTGCTGCAGGCTTTCTACAGACGTTTCTTCTCTTCCTTCTCTGTCTTCCCATCATTCTGTTTACTGCATTGCACAGTCTTATGACTGACATTCAAGGACTTTCTACTTTGAGCTTTCGACAACCAGCTGTCTTTACAGTAACTATGTACATTAACAGAATCAGAAAAAAAAGGTCTGAACTTCCCTGACTTCTTCATTTATATTACCCAAATTGCCTTTTTAAAATTCTGAAACACCACCGGGATTCAAGGAGGCTTTTAATTGAACAGTGTGAGTGAAACTAATTTACTCAATAACGATCCCTACATTGTATCTTTCACTTGCGCCACAGAAAGGGTGTTTCACATTTTCCTCATTATTTTGACACAACATCTTTTTGATAGCTACTGTATCTGTTTCAAAGACAAATAAAATGAATTACTAAAAGTATTGCTATTTAGTATTTATCAAATGCTTCATACAGTATAGAAAAAAGCAGCTATCTTAAAGTGCTTTTTAAACTAGTTTTAAAATTACCCAGGCTTGCCAGTGTTCTTCTGTGATTGTCAAAAAGAGGTATTACGAAATTGGAATAGAAGGTTAGATACTCTTATCTTTTTAATGCTCTTTCCAACCACTTCTGAAAAAAAACACGCACGATAAATCAAAGGCAAGGCTAGAAGAAATAACGTGCAGTGTGCTGATTTTAAGGCAAAGCAGTGGGCTGGACTCTGTAAAGAGAGGGTGGTGGCATACAGTGCTGTGTTTGATGTACTGAGTATGTGAGAGAAGAATTCTTTGCAAAGAGTAAGAATGGATTTCAATAAAGCACCTCGCTCATCTCTTTACACATACATTCTCTTGGACAGATACATCTGCAATGTGAAACAATCTATAGCTAACATAAAACTGAAACAGCAACATCTTATTTAGTATTAAGAAATACTCATTTGTCATTCATTCAGTAGTTGGGTGGTTATTTCAGGCCAGCCACTGTGCTTGTCACTACAGTAGCTACTTCAAGGGATGTCAAACAGACCTCAAATTGTGTGAAAACATCAATCTGCTGAAAGTGGCTGCTTGAAGTGCTGTGTTGAGAGGGATGCTGACCCTCTGTGTTGAAGAGGATTTCAGCCCTCTTCCCACTGTCTGGGCTCAGTGGAAAAACGGCTGGGAAGAATGTCTGCTGTGGAAGATGGAGAGGGACAGGCAGTACATGACACAGACATTGCCATTCCTGCTCTAGACTGATACGAAGAATAGCTACAATACAATGTTGACAGATGCAACCAGAGATATGCAGAGTTCTGCCAGAGCACGGACGAAGAGCCTAACTTTGCATGAGAGTGTAGGGAAGTCTGCATGCATGCATGCATTCCTTCACTCAACAGTTACTGCCTGCCTGCCTGCCTGCTAGGGATGACTGAGATAGGGCTTAAAGGATGAATAGAAATTTCCAGGTGGCAAAAGTGGACAAAAAAGGCTTTATTAGCAGAACACACACACACACACACACACACACACACACACACACACGCGCCTGGAAATGAGAAGCGATATTGTGGGTTTGGGGAATCATGGGAGATGAGGATGGTGGAGTAGGTGTGGTCGATTGTGACTTCCTATGCTATGTGAAGCCAGAGTGGGGATGCACTGGAGGTTTGTAAGTAGAGTGACACAATGAGATCCGTGTTGCAGAAAGACAGTTCTGGTGGTTGACAGAGGATGGACTGGAGCAGCCAGAGGCTAGATGCAGGGAGACAAGAAGCTGTTGTGCAAAGCGAAATAAGAGCCCCAAAGCACTGGAGTTAAAGCAGAGGTCCTGGAGAAAGGAAGGAGGAGCTGCTAATGAATGAACTGTCAATGAGGAAGAATCAAGAAGATGAGCTGACTGATCCGCTGTGGAAGTAGGAGGATGTCATAGATGATGAAGCCCTTAACTGAGCTAAGGAATAATGGAAGGGGACATGTTTTTGCATAAACATAATGGAAGTGCTTTTGAACACGCTGAGTTTGATAAACAGGTGGAGATGTCCAGTAGGAAACTGCAAACAACAATCAGATCTGGAAATTCACCTGCAGAGACAGAGTAGCAGAGGACATGGGAGCAGATGAGGTGGCTCAAGGAGAGACAAAGAGAGAAGAGGGCTAAGGACTGCATCTCAGGGGAAGATTAATATTTAAGGAGTGGGGCACAGGAAGAAGAGCCAATGAAGTAGACCTGGCATGAAGACGGAAGAGACTGCAGAGCACTATCACGGAAGCCAAGGAGAAGGGTGCTTAGAAGGTAGAAGCAGTGTGGAATGCAATGAGGACTAAACAACTGTGCCCAGCCCAGTGGCTGGCATACATAGGTGCTCCTATATTTATTGGGTTTACTGGGTGAAATCCTTGGCTTTAGCAACTAGATGAATTTTGTTGTTGGTCTTATTAACTGCAGCTTCAGGAGAATGGGGGCAGCAGAGAGCAGAAAGGAATATAATGGGTTGTACAATGAATGTCAGTGAAAGGGAGAGGACAGCTGAAGGGTGGGCAAATCGAGGCACATGATTTTAGGCTGAAATGAAGGCATCAGTAGTGGTTTCTGTCATAATACAAGGATTCCAGATCACATGCGCAGCTGAGCTGAACAAAGAACAGATAAAGGATGGCCTTCTCTGTTTCTCTGGTGGGTCCCACGACTCCCTGCTTTCCTAACTGGAGGCAGCACTGGAGGTGGTCACGTGTTCCAATATGGAGACTACACCGTCCTTCTATTGCCACTGAGTCCCTTCACAAGAAGATGATGGATCCTGGCCAGCTGTGGAGTTAAAAGGGACGTGGGAGGCCTTCAAAGTACTGCTCCTCCTTTAAGACATTGATACTTTCTACAGGAGATAAGATTCCAACCACTTTTTAGGAGATTTTCTGATAGTGTACTTTGCCAGAGCTTTTAAAGAGGTCTTTTCATACACAACTTTAACAAAAGATGAAAACGCATTAGACAGAAGGCCAATACACTGAGTCTTCAGGGAGACTAATCAGGGAGGCAAGAAATCCAATAAACACCCACTTCATTTCATTAAGGTGTTACAGATATTGAAATGTGAGCGTGGAGCTTCACAGCAGTCATAGGCGGCCTAAACGCCGCCCTCCCTACTTTCTCCTCAGTGTTGGAATCGCCTTCTCCTCCTCCTAGGGGATGGAGGTACTGGCTCTGAACTCCCCACCTCAAGCTTACAGAGCATGCTCTGAGGCAACGCTGGTTTCTATGACCTATCTGCCTGCTTAACTGGGCTTTTGTGTGAGTAATTCTCCCATGTTGTTTATGTTAAAAGTTCAAGCCTTATTTATTTGTATAAACAGAATTCTCTTCTCCAGGCCTATCTCCTCAGTAAAATGCTCAGGGCAAATCTTACGTTATGGTTCTCTTTTGTTTCTAGTTGCTCGATGTGGAATTTCTGAGCTTTCCCAGAGTCCTCAAATTCCCACCTTCAGTGCCGGCTTTACATGACAGACTAATTTATAATGAGGACCTCCAAGTCCCTAAACAACAGAATACTCATGGGTAAGGTCCAAAATGAACTTAACCTTTATAGCATCTTACTTTCTTGCAAAGAGCATTCGAATGTATTTTGTTCATAATTTCCCACATTATGATTATCATCCTTTTATTATTCTAAGAGAAACAATATCTGGTTATACAGAAATGCTATATTTCTGAAACCTAAAACAAGATGAAGCTTTAAATCTTAAATCCAAAGGCAGCCTTATATTTATCACTTATATTTATCTAGTCTATAAACATTAAACAGAACAGAGATCATAATTTCTTATCTGGAGGTGGCTATCCGAAATACTAGGTTCTTAATAACTAAAATAATTGAGCAGTTTTAGAGCATTTTATAAAAGTAGAATTTTTTTTTTTATTCATCAAGGAAAAGAAATGACCTTTTTTTTCTCTTTTTAATTAGAAATTATGTACTGCTTAGAATTTTTGTAAAGGAGCCCTGATCATGCAATAGTTAAGTGCTCAGCTGCTAACTGAAAGGTCAGTGGTTTGAACTCACCAGCCGCTCTACGGAAGAAAAGACCTGGCTATCTCTTCCTGTAAAGATTACACCCACTCCTCACTTATTGACATGGTTAGGTTCCAAACACCAGGTTGTTATGTGAAAATCGGTTTTGTACAAAAATGGAGGATGACTACATCATTACATGACTGCCAAATTACATCATTACATAACTGCTAAATGACATCGTTACATAACTGCCAAACCATTGAGAATCACAGTCCAGCCAAGTTGACACATAACCTTAATCTTCACAGCCAGCGTTACTCTCACCTCACACGCTGGCTTTTGTTACTGTCAGATGTACATTGTTAACATGCAAAATAGTTGGACAGTAGATTTTTTACTATTGTCGTAAATGCGAAATGTCAGATAACAAGATAGTCAATAAGTGAGGAGTGGGTGTACAGCCTAGGAAACCCCATAGGGCAGTTCTACTCTGTCATATAGGGTCACTATGAGTTGAAATCGACTTGATGGCACACAACAACAGCAGAAACAGAATCTTTGTTTCAGGTCAGAATTCACGACTGGTGCTTTTACTTTAGCCTTAAAGCATGTTCTAAAAATAAGTAACTCCCATTTTCTAATGTAGAATCAACAGTATCCCAATGTTCTTTTCAGACTGGATGGACTCTGATCCCAGTACATGGCTTTCACAAGCGTGAATGAGAGCAAAGAGAGTTACGATGGGGAGCACTTCAGTTGTGAGCTGTAATGTTGGGTTTGGGTTTGGAATGATGTTTATGTTCCTAATAAGAACTATTTGTACCCGATAATCAGCACAGGGACGGAAGAGAGTGAGGCAGTCTGTGGGGGACGGTGTCTCTGACCCTTCATTCTTGTAATACCCTGACAATTTACAATGTATTTTAAGCTCAGTTTGGGGAAAAGAATTCCAGATGGTCTACTGCCATCCAACTTATAGTATATTTTTACCCTATATATGGCTGCCCTGAGAATGCTTTCTAGTTCGATGTTCAGTGCTGAGTCACAACTATTAATTTTGCTATATAATATTTTCCTTAGTTTCAAATCTTAATTATTATATTCAGTTTCAGCAAGTAAATTAAAATAGGACCAAACAATTATGTTTGGTAGCCCTAAGTGACTTTTGAATGATTAGAAAACACACAAAACAAGCGTTATTGTAGTGATTTTGCATGCAGAGGAACTAGCTACATTGTGGGGATTATAAGAGATATGCAGATGTTGGGTCAATAATTTGAAAGGAACTCATTCCTTGAAACTCAGTTTAAATGCCACTTTCTGGGGAAGCCTTCCCTGGTCTCCTAGACTAATGGGTGGCTTTATTCTTGCTTCCCCAGCTCACCCTGTGATCCTCTGCTGCTCTTTGTGTCCACTTCTTGGGTCCCACCATTGTCTGTTTCCCTCACTACATGGCTTGTTTCTTGAGGACTGTCCACACCTTTCTTGCCTTTGTCTCTCCTATAATGACTGGCACATAGTCTTGGGTTGAACTCTATAAATATTTTAAGGGTCAAAAATGGTTAAATTTCTGCAGTTTCATAGGATTCAATCTTAAAGCTGCTGAAATACATTGTTATGGACTGAACTGTATCTCCCCAAAAGATGTGTTGGAACCCTATTCCCTATAGCTGGATATAATCCCATTTGGGAATAGGGTTATCTTTGTTATGTTAATGAGGCCATGTCAGTGTAGGATGTGTCTTAAACCTAATCACTTTTGAGATATAAAAAAAACAGATTAGCTACAGAGACAAGCAAGCACAATCTGGGGAAAGACAGATGCCACGTGGAGATTGCCAAGGAACTGAGGAACACTAGGGCTAGAGAACCCTCCCTGAAAGCCAACAGAGACTGAGAGAGCCTTCCCCTAGAGCTGATGCCCTGAATTTGGACTTACAGCCTCCTAAACCACGAGAAAATAAATTTATGTTCATTAAAGTCACCCACTTGTGGTATTTCTGTCATAGCAGCACCAGGAAACTAAGACATACATGATTGTTAAGTGAAGGAGCAAATGAACTAATGTATGGTAACAAGCACGAAGCAGGATTTATAAGGAGGAGCCACAGTGTCAACCTCTCACTGCACAGAGAGCTTTTCAGCGTATTGGTGCCCAGAGCCAGGTGTGGACACCTTGGAAGAACTTGGAAGAAAACCACAGATATGATTAGAGTTATCAAGAGATTCCTATGGGGGGGAAAAAGCTTCAGCGATCCTCTGATTTTTCAGCCTCTAGGAGAGAAGACGTAGGTCTTCATTTTTGCAACAGAAAACCATCTCAAATTGCAGGCACTGTGATAAAAAGGGAAGACTGCTTGAGAGGGCACAATGATTACTAGGGGCAGCTGGGAAGTTTCTCCCTCTGGATGTCTTTAAAAATAGTTTGGGCTCTCATCTGTCACTAATGACTTAGGGGTGAGTCTCATTTGGCTGGGAAATGACGCTAAATGACCTCTCAAGGGCTTTACTGGTCACAGGGACTCTGATACAAAAGCTGGGAGAATACAGAGCCTAACTACTGCCATGTGACAAGAACAGGCAGTAGGCAAGCAGCCATTCAAACTATTCCTCCAGAAGGCAAGGCTGTTGTACTGCTTCTGTAACACACAAACACTAGCTAAAATCTGGTCCACTATAAAGCTCTCTTTTTCCAGCCCTGGCTAGTTTCCAGGCAGAACGATGCTACTCAGGCCAGCCTACCTACTAATATCAGTTACCATCAAGTCGATCCTGTCTCCTGGTGACCCCAGGTGTGTCAGAGTAGAACTGTGCTCCATAGGGTTTTCAATGGCTGGTTTCTCAGAAGTAGATTGCCAGGCATTTCTTCCAAGGCAACTCTGGGTAGACTCACACCTCCAACCTTTTGGTTAGCAGCCCAGCATGTTAACCATTTGCACCACCCAGGGTCTCCAGCCTACCTACACAATAGCCTTAGTGGAATGCCCAATGGACCAAAGCAGTGGTTCTCAAACTGTTGGTGTTAGTTGCCGTCAAGTTGGTTTTGACTCATGGTGACCCCAGGTGTGCAGAGTAGAACTGCTCCATAGGGTTTTCAAGGCTGTGATCTTTTGGAAGCAGATCCCCAGGCCTGTCTTTCTAGGTGCCTTTGGAGGGGGCGCGGTTCGAACCACCAACCTTTTGGCTCGCAGCTGAGCACTTATCCGTTTGTGCCACCCAGGGACTCCTCTCAAACTGTAGAGTGCATAGAAATATTGAAGGGCTTGTTAAGGAACAGATATTTGGGCCCCCACTCCCAGAGTTTCTGATTCAGCAAGTGTGAGCTAGGGCCTGAGATGTGCATTTCTAACAAGTTCCCAGATGCTGCTGGTCTGGGACTGCAATAACTAGTGCTCAGAACTGCAGCTGATCAGTTTGATTGAAGGTTACTGTCAGAAGCCATCTCTGCTGCTCTGCATGCCAACTCGGCTTGTACTGCATCCTACGTTAACTCAGACAGAAGCTAATTTATTAAAACACACTGTTCTCCATTTGACAAGTGATTTCCAAAAATCCTTAGTTAGCATTTAGCTACAGCTCTTAGTCTTCAGAGCAATTAATAAAACTTATTCAATTCTTCCACAGTTTCTCAGGGACTGTGAAAGTATAAAACCTTCACATAAAATAAAAGAGTTCAGCTACATAAAGACAGAATCTAGAGTTACATCAAAATAGAGTTGATAAGCCCTGAGGATGTAGGGCTTCTCATAAAAGTTCCCTGATTCTACATCAACTAGGAACACATCCCAGATATGAAGTATATGCAATCAAGAGATGTGACAGCAAACATCAACACATTCTTGCGTACTGCTTCTGGGAGTATAAACTAGAACAACTTCTCTGGAAGGCAATTTGGCAATAATTATGTAAAGTTTTAAAATATGTATATCCTTTGACCCAGCCATTCTATGCTTACTGATTTATTCTAAGGAAATAATCAGACTGGTTGCAAAAGATTTAGGTAAAGGGATGTTAACACCTTGTTTATGTGTAATTCTCCAGAACGTTTCTTTATGCATTTATATGCATTGCTTTTCTGCCAGAAAAACTAAAATATTCTGTGACAGAGGTCTTGGTGGTAAAATCGCAGTGATTTTTATTTCTCCTTTACTTATTTCTATTTTAAGATTTGCCAACAGTCAAGTGTATTGCTTTTGTTGTGCAATAAGAAACAAAATAAAGTTTAAAATATTTATTATTATTTTAGTTTAAAAAAGAACTTTTCAATACATCATTGGTAAGTACAACTTCAGGGTTTGTGTGTGTGTGTTCATCTTGAAGTTATGAAGGGACCCACTGATGAGCTCCCTCCCCCAGGGGGCAGGTTCCTGTCCCAGCTCTATCCCTTCCTAGCTGTGTGGCTTTGGGCAAGGTACTTAACCTCTCTCTGTCTTACTTTCTTCATCTGTAAAATGGGTGTGTTAATACAGCACAGAGCTGTTGTGGGGATTAAATAAGAGAACTGAGTCCCTGGCATGTAGGAAGCATCAATAGATTTTAGCTATTATTATTATTATTCTGAGGATGGAGGCTTTCGCTTAGAAAGTCCCTTTCTAAAGCACAATATCCCACCAGTGAAAGACAGCAGAAGCAAAATCAAAATCTCTGAGCCCAACTGAGTAATTGCCTGGCTTGTGATATACGCTAAGATGGTAGTGAGATGGTGGTTGCAATAATGAACATTTGGCAGAGCAACATACCCGGGCCAACGACTCACTGGCTCAGTCAACACGTTTAGAAAGAGGGCTTAAATTAAGGGGCAATTAAAGACACAAGGAGCCCATAAACTGTTTCAGTGATATGGAGCAGTGAAGGTGATGTAGGGGAAAAAAGCTGGTAACAAGAACAATAAAAACAAAAATGAAACATACAGACACTTGAGGTATGAAACCAGCATGGAATAAGATGGTTGGTGCTGTGTGGTCTTCTGCTGGAAAATATTCACAAAGGGAAAGGCATATGTGAGCAAAGACAGGCAATAAGGAGTTAAAAATGTGGCTGTCTGTGTGTATGGCTACTTTAACACACACACACACTCTCTCTCTCTCTCTCTCTCTCTGTCTCTCTCTCTCTCACAGGTTTAGACCTGTATTCACATAGCCTGTGCAATACTGGAACAGAGTGAAAGGCAAAAATGTTTGATTCTTTCCTGAAGCTTGGGCAACAGAGACTTTTAAAATCAGTTGTTAGTAAATTGTGTCCCAGCCTGGTTTCTAAGATGTAATTCCTAGGATCATCCCTGAAAAGGACAATTCCTCACAGAAGGGATTTCTATGAGAACAGTGAACTAAACATGAGTCTTTTTCAAGGACCAAGGAAGGAGGCTTCTTGAATTTAACATTTCCATCTAATTCTAAAACCTAACTCAAGTTTTCCAACCTACTCCCATTCGTTTCCTTAAAAGCATAATAAAAAGAAATCAAAGTCTTAACATTTTCTAGCAAGGAACAAATTTTTATTTGAAAATCTATTCTTGAAAATGTATACTTCAGAACTGCTTCCAGATTGAAAGTTTAAAAGTCAAACAAGCTAAGGGGGAACAGACTCAATGAGAAGTCTGAACCACGGCGAAACTGCTTGAGCCCTTTGGGAAATAAAGGTTTCAACTGAAACACACAGAAAAATTTTCTTATTCCTGCCTTAAAAATAATTTTGAAATATTTCCTGATTACATTAGGAAGGAAGATATCCCAGGTTATTCTAGTTAAAAACAGATTTCTTGTCTCTTTTTTTTTTTAAAAAAGAGAAATTTCCTCGGGTACAAACACCTGTGAATGATCCTAACCATCAACTGTGGGGTTAAAGAAAGTAAGATTTCAGAGAGCATTAAATTGAAAACAATGGTCTCCTCTTACAGTAGCTGATGTTTCTTAATAGTATATTTAATTAGGGAAGTATATTACTGATAATTACACCCTGGGGCAAAATTCAGGGCTGAGGAATGGGATTATGAGCCTAGGGAGGCAAAATGGAACAGTAGAACCTGAGTTGGCCAGAGCGAATTCCTCATTTCACCAAACACTGTCCTTCTTAGATTTCCAAGGTGGCAGTTACTCTCACCACAGAGAACACTGAAAGGCTAAAGCAGCATATTTATTGCTCTGTAAAATCCAACCCTGAGAACACATTATTTAAAAGAAGCAACCTCCAATCTATTTGGGAACAAATTATCTCCCAAAAATATAAGACTGTAAAATTATATACACCATCTTATCTACATTTTCTCTTCTTGATGTTGCTGGGTTTTTTTTCTTTTTTGGCAATTGCCTTCTAAAACTGGAAACAAAAGTATAGGATTCCTAAGTTTTTGAATATTCTCTTACACACTGTGTACACAGAAAACCAGGGTAACGACCAGGGTACTAGTATAATAGTTAGGGAAAAAGAAATATAGTAATCCAAAGTGAATATGTGCACAAATTTACTAATTTTTCAAACATCTAGAGGAAGGGCTAGCATTTTGAGATTTTACTGAACTAGGCATTTAGTATGCATCATCTTATTAAAACCATCACAACAACCTCATGAGGTACCAGGCGCTGAGGGTACAAAGGTATACAGTCCCTGCCTTCCCGGGTAGGGTAGGGTGTGAGTAACCAGATGTTTATACAGTGTTTGTTGTGTTGTGTGCTGTCAAGTCAGTTCTGACTCATAGCGACCCTATATGACAGAATAGAAATGACCTATAGGGTATCCTAGGCCGTTGTCACGGATTGAATTATGTCCTGCCAAAAATGTGTGTATCAATTTGGCTGGGCCATGATTCCCAGTATTGTGTGGCTGTCCTCCATTTTGTGACTACAATTTTATGTTAAAGAGAATTAGGGTGGGATGGTAACACCCTTACTAAGGTCACATCCCTGATTCAATGTAAAGGGAACTTCCCTGGGGTGTGGCCTGCACCACGTTTTCTTATAAGAGATAAAAGAAAAGGGAAGCAAGCAGAGAGTTGGGAACCTCATGCCACCAAGAAAGCAGTGCCAGGAGCAGAGTGCATCCTTTGGACCCAGGGTCCCTGCACAGAGAAGCTCCTAGTCTGGGGGAAAATTGATGAGAAGGTCGACAGAAAGAGAAAGCCTTTCCCTGGAGCTGATGCCCTGAATTTGGACTTTTATCCGACTTCACTGTGAGGAAATACATTTCTCTTTGTTAAAGCCATCCACTTGTGGTATTTCTGTTATAGCAGCTCTAGATAACTAAGACAGCTGTAATCATTACAGGAGAGCTCAGCAGGTCTTTTCTCCTGCAGAGCTGCTGGGTGGGTTCAAACCCCTAACCTTTAGGTTAGCAGCTGAGCGCTTAACCGTTGTGCCACCAGGGCTCCTTTTATACAACGTAATGTGAGCTATAACAGAGGAAAGGTCCTGGTACTATTTGGAACATGTTAGGAGGGGCATTGTATTCAGGGTCCCAGAGCTAATGCCATCCCTTAAGAATCCCTTCAGAAATTAAGACTGATTCTGAGCGTGGATTTAACTGGAAAACTGAATCAGTAACACGAAAGGTAGCACAGATGAGTATGTTCAGATTAAACAGACGTCTCTTACAACTCCTCACATTCGTTTAATTGTATATATATGAGTGTAAGTTTTTAGATTTGATTTTGAATAAAAATGTCTGTAAAACTATTATGGTAAAAGAAATAAGCAGTCAAATTGTACTAGTAAGGAGCAAAAAATAATTCATAAACATCATTCTACCTAAAAGTGCACCTCAATATTGAAGCATATCTGATCTCTTAGGCTTTTATTAGAAAAAACTCTGAAAGATAAGGCACAAATTACAATCTTACTTAATATTACCAAAGTTTAATGCAAGTTCCTATTGATTCCTCTTCACTAAACACAATTCAGAAGATAATTTTAAGAGGGGCATTATTTAGAGTTTGGATCCAGGGGGAAGAATGTTATGATAGTTTGAAGGGGAAAAAATTTTGAACAAATAAAAGAATGAAACAATTTCATATTGTAGAATGATGTGAATTACTATATCTAATGCATGTTAGTTTACTATGGCCTATTTTTAATTGAAATACTATGCATATAATAAAAACATAATAAAATTAGTATAAAACTATCTTTATTTCAGAACTAGAGGGGACCTTAGAGATGAATGAACGGGTTAAACTTAGAAATTAACCAGTTCAGACTACCAAACTCTCCAAATGTTTCTGTTGTTTCTAGCTGCAGTTGAGTTGATTCTGACCGACGGCAACCCCATGTGTGCAGCGCAGAACTGCTCCATAGGGTTTTCAAGGCTGTGACCTTTCAGAAGCAGATTGCCAGGTCTGTCCTCCAAGAGGGAAGACTGTGCTTGGTTTCTTCTGGGGCAAAAGGGAATGTGTTAAAGAAAGTGTTGTGGAAAAAAATATTTTACAGTAGCTAAGGATGCAATTAAAACTCTGCTGAAATTTTTATTTATGTTAAAACACTGCAATGTACCTCAAATTACTTGATATGTCTATAGCTAAATTAATTTAGCCAGTGCTAAGCTTACAGGCTCTTTGAGGGTTCCTAAAACTATTTCTTAGGAACATAGATGACTTATCTTGTCAGCTATTTTAAAACTCAGGACCATGCATGTTTCACTTGTGCATGAGAGCAGCAGGATAGCCTGGGGATTCAGAATCTGGGTGGTGGAGTTAGACTTCCTGGGTTCAAATCCTAACTCCCCTTGCTGGCTGTGTGACCTTAGGGAAGCTACTTAACTTCCTTTGCCTTTGTTTCCCCATATGCAAAGTGGGGAGAACAGCAAATACTTACCTTATGGGCTGTTAAAAAAAATCAGACAAACCAAACCCATTGCTGTTGAGTCAATTCCAACTCATAGCAACCCTATAACCTGTTACCCACTGCTGCTGAGTTGATTCTGACCCATAGCGACCCTACGTGACAGAGTAAAACTGCCCCATAGGGTTTCCAAGGAGCAGCTGGTGGATTCGAACTGACGACATTTTGGTTAGCAGTCGAGCTCTTAACTGCTGTACTACCAGGCCTCCTATGGGGCTTTTAGGAGGGTTAAATAAATTAGCACACATAATTCACTTGTGCAGGGCCTGGCATGTCGTTTTCAAGTGTTAACTGTTAGTAGTAATAAACTCATTTCTTCCGAGGAGAGGCGCCCTGGTGGTACAGTGGTAAAGAACTTTGCTGCTAACCAAAAGGTTGGTAGTTTGAATCCACCAACTGCTCCTTGGAAACCCTATGGGGCAGTTCTACTCTGTCCTACAGGGTCGCTGTAAGTCAGAATTGACTCAGCAGCAATGGGTTTGGTTGTTTTTTTTTTATATGCCTGAAGTATTTCCCATGGGAGATGTAATTATTCTGCGAGTTGTGGCTGAAAATGCCACCATGTTGAAACCAGAAAACAGCATCTTTGGGTTCAAAGTGAAAAGTAACTGAAAGCTGAGACCTACACTGCTTTTTGGTTGGTGAGAGTTCTAATTCACAATACAATAGTCCCAGATAACAGATCAAACCTGCGTGTCTGGTTTTGAAAGGCTCCAGTGAGCCCAATGAATGTAGCTTTAGCTACTGTACCAAAACCAGATATATTTATTTAATCAAGATGGGAATTACGGGTTTGTGATATTCCAAGAAGCAATAAAGTTTCTATTTTCATGTAAACGATCCAAATAAACACCAAGGGTAGCAAACCAGAAAAATGCCCCAAAGAACAGAAGAATGGCTTCTAAATAGATAGCTTTCTCTAAGTTTCATTTTAAGCAACAGAAATGTATTTAACTACATTATTCTCCACTGAGACTATTAAAATAGTTTTGTTATTGCTGTCGGAATGGGATTTCAGATCCGTTCAATTTTAAGGAATTGACTGAAATTCAAATCACAGATCGGGTGTATTTTCGATGGTGCTATGTACACTGTGCAACATTTAGACTGATTATGACACTGAATAGCTGGATTCAGAGACTTTAGTTAGTAATATTAAACCAGAGAGGCCAAATTCATTTCTCAGATATGTTCATGAATATCTCTAAAATTATCATGAGGCTTGATGATTGAAAAACTTTCCCATTTTCTCATTGTTCGTTGGTGATGTAATTTAGATCAGATATATATTTAGGATACAAGAGCATCACAGTTATAAAACCATAAAGAACCCTAAAAGGCAGTTGGTCCAATGTTCTCAATTTTTAAGTAAGAAAATAGGCCCAGGAGAAGCAGGGGAAGATAGCGGTCAAAAGACCTGAAATCTAGTCTCAGATTTGCAATTTATTCATTGTGTGACCTTGGGAAAGTTCTTTAACCTCTCTAAGCCTCCGTTTCTTCATCTGTAAGATGGGGATAATAACTGTACTAATCTCATAGGTTATGGTAAAGATTAAATGAGATAAACATACAAGGCCTTCAGCACAGAGTCTGGCCCATCATAACTACATGCAAGTATCAGTAGTTATATCTATTATGACTAAAAAGTGACCCTTAAGACCAGAAGAATGAACAAATCAGTCTTGGAAGAAATACAACCAGATTGCTCCTTAGAAGTGAAGATGGTGAGACTTTGGCTCGCTTACTTTGGACATGTCATCAGGAAAGACCAATCGCTAGAAAAGGACATCATGTTTGGTAAAGCAGGAAGTTTAAGCAAAAAAGAGGGAAACCCTCAATGAGTTGGACTGACACAGCAGCCACAACAATGGAAAGATCAAACATACCAAAGATTATGAAGATGGCGCAGGAACAATCTGCGTTTCATTCTGTTATACATAAGATCGCCAGGAGCAGAGCCGACGCAACGGCAACTAACAACGAGGCAAGTTTATAGAAACACAACTAGAACTTAGCATTCCTCACACATATAAGAGTTTTTTTCATCTAAACACCGTACCTGGGATAAAAATTCATTGGTACTGACAATTTAAGTATAACTCTACATTGAACAGAAGTATAATGATTTCAGTCATTTTCCTATTGACTAAAATATTAAAATCAGCGATCATAAACAAAGGTCTTAATTTCATGAATATTCATACATAGTTAGCTTTCCAAGAAGGATAAATATTTCATGTTTACCTTCATAAATGTTTTAGTTCAGTTATATGCTTTTAAATATTTCCCACCAAGTTCCTATAAAAGTAATGCCACAAATAAAATCTAGAGTTCATCTGCTAGGGACCTTAGGTTTGGCTTTGATTAGTTGCTATATGAAATCAGCCTGATGCTCTCTTAGACCTTTTTTTGTTGTTGCTGTTCTCTGTTGGTAGATGCCATCGAGTCACAGTGGCCCCATGTGACAGAGTAGAACTGTCCCATAGGATTTTCTAGGCTGTAATCTTTATGGGAGTAGATTGCCAGGTCTTTCTCCCAGAGTCGCTGGGTGGATTTGAACTGTCAACCTTTTGGTTAGCAGCCTAGTGCTTAATTGTTGCGCCACCAGGGTTCCTTCAGCCTGACATTCTTAACTTGTACTGTTAGTCAGATAGCTCCATATCCTCTGTACATCTACTATGAAGGAAGGAAGAATAGGGAACACATGAAAGAAAACGCTAACACAGACCTGTAATATGGGTGAGATTAGGTCTGCTTGGCTAACATAGACACCTAGGAACCCAGTAGTGGTCACCAATCGCAGACATTTGCTATTTAGTCAACACTTACTGTCCTTAAATGGTTTAATTCATATTGAATTTTTTCTTATATTAAAAAAGAACAAAATAATTAAGAAGCCTCATAAAGACTATAAACTTTATATAATATGCTCCCAGTACTTCTCCATTTGATAATGTTTAGTCAATTGGAGGTCTTTTCTGTAAATATTCTCAGAACGCAGCTGGGTACTTAAAACATTTTCTTGTAATAAACTAAAGAGATCATTCCTCATCTAATCTGGAGAATGACCAATGTATATGGAAATCATTTTAAAGCTTTAAAAATAACTAACAGCAAACTCAATACGATATAAATATATCAAGACCTAAATCCTGGAACTACAGTGAGAAAAGTTCAAGTATAAACATGAACAAAATGAAAACACCTTTGCATGCAACACCAGTGTGATTCAGCAGACCAACAGATGGAGAAAATAGTTATTTGAAAAGTGGCAATTTATATCCATACCCAGTATTTAGTATTTCACCTACTAGGAATAAAATAGTTAGGCAAACCTACCCGCATTTTTGCACAAGCATCCTGGGTTGATTCTGTCCCCCTGAGCTCTTTTATCAGCATAGAACCTAAATACTAAAATAAAAAAAAGATTCAATGGTTTATGAGAAAGAGACCATAAATATCAGTAATGATTTAAAACAAATTATGAAATCCCAAGGTCTAAGTTTCCTGGCTGTAAATTGTTGCACAACTTTTAGAAGCTAACAGTAATCCTAACAAATCAATGCATCCATATGGAGAATGCAGCAGAATTAACCAAAAGTTCTGGGGGTAGTAAATTGCTCTTTATAATAAATTGCAGCATTTTCTAAAGATGTTATCTTTCAAATCGTGTTTAATTGCAAAATGGGGCATCTAAAAATGTTTTCCCTTTTTTTTTTTTTGAGGCAGCAATGTCTGCAAAAATCACACTACTATCTATGTAATTACAGGGTTGTATGAGACAGCTGAGAAGCTAAGCAACATGTACCCCATTTGGGCTTATTTGGTTGCATAGGTAATTAACGTTAGGCTGTTCTTAGGCGGAGATGCATTTTTGGACCTTTTTCATTCACAGCTGTGTGCCCTATGGTTACGCCACCTGAGAACAGGGAGGGAGGGGGGATAGGGAGGGAAGGTGTGATTCTCAGTTGTTTCATAACAGAGAAAGCTGAATCCCTGAGTCCCTGTTGCAAACTGACACTTGGAGGACCTAACAAAGGTAGGAGTAGGATGAGAGAGGCTAGGAAATACCAACCCTCCTGGAGGTGTAGTGGTTAAAATCTCAGCTGCTAACCAAAAGGCTGGAGTTCGAATTTACCAGCTGTTCCTTGGAAGCCCTATGGGGCAGCTCTACTCTGCCCCATAGGGTCCCTATGAATCAGAATCGACTCAACGGCAATGGGTTTGGTTGCTGTTAGGTGACTACTGAAATAAATCCAATGCTGCAAGGTAAGTAAGCAATAAGAGGAGCAGATAGCACAAAATGGGGAAAAAAAAAAAAGCCTAAATTGCTATGAGACCGCCCACATCGTCATCAAATTAAGGAATATGATCTTGGTGAAATCCTTATTTTTTAAGTTATTTCAGAAAAGTTTACCCTAATTGAAACATTTCTTATTAAGAGAAGCAGTTTCAATTCAATACAGAGGGTTTAGGTACTTTTTCCGTGGTAGTCATGACAACCACCACCTGCCACAAAGCCTACAGCATCTTTTGAACATTTACCTGTTCATATTACTCATAACTCTCAGCTAAGCATAACTGATTCCCCTTCTCTAAAAATAAAACAAAATAACAACATCATCAACAATAATCTAATCCTAATGAGGACAATGTAAAGAATTTATATAAAGTGGTAGACCCAACATTTTGAGATCATTGGTGAGTGGAAATGTATACATGTGCTGTATTTATACTCATTTTTGTTTTAAGACTGCACTTGACCACACCTCCTTTTTAAAATTACAACTATGTAAGAAGCCAAACCAGATCTTAAGCTTACAAGAACAAAAGGGTTATAAAGCTCTTTTTGAACTTTCTTTTTGGATAGGCAGCCGACTACCTTAAGAAAAAGAGAAGGGGAAAAAGAATTCAGGAATTTCAGTGTTGGACTTTTTGCTATAATTTTCATACAGAAGGAGACAAACCAAAAATATACCCTCTAGCCCCACCGGTACCCAAATACAGAAGACAGGGTAACTTACAAAAGCTTTGTAGTCACATGATTGGAAGATGAGCTTTTCTGGGTGGTGCTGCCAGTACTGTACTGGAGTCGAGGCTGTGGCTTCATTCGGAGGTCGCAACGTAATGGAAGGTTCTCCCCAGTCTCCTGTCTGAAAATCATATTTATTCTAGATGTAATACGAGCAATAGGCAAAGTTTATTCCCTACAGCTAGCCTGAGTTCATTTTATACACATGTGCTTATAAATGTACAAATGTGTTTGGTGTATTATATGTATATAAACTACTCTCACTCTTTATTACCCTTTTATATGTATTAGCATCATATTCCTCAAAGCTGAGTTAATCTTTTGAGGTGTGAAGAAGTTGAATTATTTTATTTTTAGCATGCCGCCCTGATGTAAGTGATTTAAAAATAAAACATGAAAATATTCATAAATGATTTACTAATTAATAGATGGTCTGATACAATAGAAAAGAACATACAATCTTTAAAAGAATTTTCTGTTTTTAAAACTGACTGTCTGAAATTTTTAGTTTGAGTTGCTTTTACACTCAGAAGTCATAGTTCCATTTCAATTCCCAAATATGCCATGTACCGTGTACTTTGGATAATTTTATATCTCTGGATAAAAGTTGCTGTAAGTTTGATACTAAACAAAATTTTAAAAGAAAAATTTACTCATGGATGACAACTAGTTTCTCTTATCTGAATTCAACTGTACTGAAATAATGCCACCATGACTGTCTTGGATGTATACAGCTACCCTCCTCAGAACATCTACAGCACCAATGAAGGCTAAACATTTAAACACCGAGTTTGATCCTATGTGCATATGCATGTATTTGAGGATCCTGAATTCACAAATACAAGCACAGTCACATATGATGATATATCATATAATATATATACCCACTAATACAGACAAACATTCCATCAGTTCATTTATTATTTTCCATGAGGTTAGCTCCCACCTGTTTTATTACTGTAACTGTTTAGTATGAGCATTTATAAAGTGAGAGGCCTGTGTTGGCAACTCTTTTCTGGGCTCTAGTCTAATTTACATATTACATAAGAGATTTCTTAATCTTTTCCTGGGTAAAGATTCTGATTTTTAAAATCTCAGTTCTTTATCTCAAATGGACATAAATAAAGCTCTGTAACAGGCAGATTTCCAAAGTTACTCTCCTCTTATCTGCATTCAGCTGGTTCTACAGAATTAAAGAGAAATTACCTTTTCTAGGAGTTGGAAGAATATAAAAAGGTCTCATATGCTCCAAAACCAAATAAAACCTTGGTTAGAGACCAACTGCCATAAAAGTATGAGCAAATGGGCTGGCACTTTGTAGGATTTTTCAATTTAGGATTTTCAAGGAGTTTGGGATGAGAATGTAAACTTTTGGATGGAGGTGTATGTTCATGGGGAGAAAGTCCATAAGTTCCATTAAATTCTTTGGAAGGATCTAGAACCACCCAAAGGTTAAGAACCACACTTCTCCAGGAAGGTTTAAATGGGGTGTGTCTTTTGGGGAGGAGGACCAGCATTTTTTCTGCACAGTTTGGACTTGTATTAGATGGAATATGAGTTGGCTACCAACATTGGTAAAGTTTTAGGCAAAGGTGTTGCCTTCTGGAAATTTCTTACTGGCTTTGAAGAACCAGAAGAAAATTCTAGGGTCCCTCAGAAATGGACAGGCCTTTTCATAGAGGTATACAGCCTGAAGGTTTTCTCCTTGAGATAGGTCACTCCCAACTGCAGGAAGAGCAAGGTTCCCATCATGCTATTTCCTTGGCTTCTCACTGGAGTGGGTGATGAGTCAGCACTCTTCCTGGCTCTTCTCTCATGCTCTATTCTGAGCTACTCTCCAGGTTAGTTTTTCTTTAGTTGATATACTCACATATTGTTTGATTCTCCTGTCTCCTGTCTGTTGCTGTTCTTAAGACTTTATCTGTAATATTCGCTATGGCATTTTTTTCTGTTTTATGAACCATGCCTAACTCCTCTGACTCTTGAAGTTTCCCTATTTATTTACATGAATTTTCATTTTGGAAAAGCAATTACAGACTGCAATCAGTTTGGGATTACATTTTTCTCTGGCTTCCTGTGTTGAATCTTTCTTTTCCTTCTCTTCTCAAACTTTTATTATCTCAACTGGCTGGGATGTCGCTAAAAAAAACTAGCACAAAATTCAAAATGTAGGATATGTGGATTTTAATGTTATTTGGAAGACAAGTGTTGTAACCTTTAAATGAAAAGAGCTTAAAACTCTGGAAACATGCAGCTATGGAATCCTAAAGAAAAGCTCTCCCCAAATCTAGCAAATCATCATCAATCCCCCATTAGCTTCCTCCCCGCTTTCCCCACTCCCTAGATAAAGCAACAACAACATAGCAAACAGGAATTGTACATTTAAGTCACAGGTAACACTGTTAACAGAACAACAGAAGTTTGAACGCAACGCCGTGGAATGATACAAAAGGAGGATCTGGTTGGCATCAAAAGATCCTTTGTTCCAGTCTCTGCTGATATATGACAGCTCAAACCAAGCGCTGATTCAAGATAGCCCTGATATAGTTTAGCGGAGGTATACCTTGGCCGAGCTCAACACGCAGTTTTCAAAAAAGCCTGAACAGACATGGCAAGAGCTGGGAGTACCACGGGTTGCAGGGGAAGGGTGAGGAATAGGGTTGAGGGTGGAGATGGGTCGGGTGAAGCTAGGGTTATGCGAACATTTCGCGTGTTAGTACATTAAGCATGCAAATCATATGCAAACTCATTCTCTAATTATTGAATTAACTCAGGCACTTTTGTAATTAAACTGCACTGTGAATTCCATACACTTAAAGCAGAACTACAGCCAAACGCTGGTCCAAATGTTGACATCATTCACATAAGTTGTAGCAACCATTTTGGGAATAACAAGCTCCAGCACATTCCACTTCAGCTTGGAAACCATCCCCATCTCCTATTTGATAACCACTTGAAGAAATTAGTGACACATTCTTTAACTGTGTAGCCATCATCTGCTCGCCTAGGTCTCGACTTTATCAAGAAACCACAAACCACCTGCTTGGAGTCCAGACTGATCTCACAGGGCTTCCCCTAGGTGCTATGGGGAGACATAATTATAGGGAAGAGAAATATAATCCTTATTTTATTTTCTTTGTGGCTCTGAAATATTGCTCCAGTCCAAATATCTTTAAATTCCCTACAGAGACTGAATCTACCTTTCTGGAAACAGAAACTGAGTTTTGTCATCCTCAGTGCTATTTCCAGAAAGTCATTCTCAAACAGAGGGATTCTTACGATTGAATTAATAAGAAAATAAATTTATTTTCTTCCTGGAAATTAATCAACTTCTTTTCTGTTTATTTGTTTTTTCGACCTCAGGTCTAAGAATATTTACAAGACTCAGCTTGCAGGTGTTGGTACTTCTCTGGAATTCATTTAATGGGAACAAATAGACTCAAACAACTGAACTTGGCTTTAAGCTATTGTACAGGACAGGTATAGCCTTGGCCCTTGGGTGAGATTCAGCTTTACATGACGAACTGCCAGTAAAAACAAAAGAGTTCAGAAGTCTCAACCCTCCTGGAGGCTGAATTATAATGGGAATAAGCTATGGGGAAGCTGGGTAGAGTAGTTACCAAAAAGTAAATAAAGGTTTTTGCCTAATACATAAAATAATTTTGAATTGTGAAACCTAATATTAGGTCTTGTCATATAGTACATTCATATCTATATAATATCTGCATTTCCTGAGGCAAATTTTTTTTACATTTAATAATTTTACAGTATACAAATATTTGTTAAAGATTATATAAAAATCAGAGTTTAAAAAAGTCTTCTGCCTCAAATAATGGTTTACAATCAAATGTTACCTTTAATAAAAAGTAGATCTAAACACTGGACGCAATATTGTAATAATATTTAATTACCATAACAAGATGGAGTAGGAAAAATTTGGGGTAAAATTCTGCTATATTTTAAATACTCCTTAAGATTCTAACTGACTGGCAGTGCTCTTTAGAGGGCTTCCTTAGGTTAATTACAGAAGAGAAATTAAAATGATCCAAAGGTACTTTTACTAATGTCTTCAGGCTTTTTCTTTAGAGCTTAAAATACTTAAAATCTTTATGTTCATGTACTTGGATGATCCTAACATTTCAAGAATTTGGGTATGGATTCCAAAACTGTTTGTTTGGTATTTGTTATTATTATTTTTTAAATATAAATACTTAAAGGCTTTTTCTAAGTCGTTTACAAACACATTAAAGGACATCAATTAAATAGAGGGAAAATATACATACATAATTAACTCCCTTCAAACTACTTAAATTCAAATAAAAATTAGCCTTTTAACGTAAAGGCAAACATAATTTGAGATTAGAGTTTTAAATGGAGGATTCTGTTTAACAGGTATTTACCAACTGCCTCCTATAAACTTAAAACCCAATGCCGTCGAATCGATTCAGACTCAATGCAACCCTATAGGTGGCACAGGGGTTAAGAGCTTGGCTACTAACCAAAAGGTTGGCAGTTTGAATTCACCAGCCCCTCCCTGGAATCCCTACAGGGTAGTTCTACTCTGTTCTATAGCGTCACTATGAGTTGGAACTGACTTGATGGCGGTGGGTTTGGTTTCTTTGGTTCCTATAAATTTAGAGTCTGGCTGAGTTGGAAATGCAGCTTTTAAACTTTGCATTATTTCTAAAGGTGGTAAACAGCTGTAAGATTTTAGTTCATCTATGCCAGACACCTAAGATAAACTCTAAAACATACCATCTCATATAGTCCTCCTCCCAGAAAAGGAAAATTGAAGATATTAGTATTCTATATATTCTGAGAATAAAAAGGGGGAAACCTTCTCTATGTTCTTATTTCCTTGTTGAGAAGAAAGTTTCCCAAGGATCTCAGTAAATAATTAAAAGTCATAATTATGACTTATCTTTCTAACATGAACAGAGAGGTATGGTATTTTCTAAGCCTTGTATTGTTCCTTTCAAATTTTTTAAAATTAGGATTTAGTTGATCTTTATTTCAATAGAAGCTTTTAAATCTTTTCTACTAGGAATTCTTCCCACCTACTTGTTTGTAAATTTAGATCTGAATATTAACAAACATTATTCTCTATTTCTTCAGAACATTTAATAAAAACTTTAATGATTTTCAATGACAACTATTTTAAGGTTTTACTTTCAATAATTCTGACCCATTTCAGAGATGGGCTACCCAAACATACATAAGATATATCGAATTGCATTACTTTCTATTATCTCTAAGGCATTGAAGAATGCTACATATATATTGTTGTTACATGCCGTTGAGTCAATTCCGACTCATAGCGACCCTATAGGACAGAACTGCCCCATAGAGTTTCCAAGGAGCAGCTGGTGGATTCAAACTGCCAACCTTTTGGTTAGCAGCCTGAGCTCTTAACCACTTTGCCACCAGGGCTCCTACATATATATAGCCCTATGTTCATAAATATGTATACATATATTTGGTTGTGAATGTAAGGAAAAGGCCTCCAACAAACATTCACACACTTGTGTAAGCATGATGTTATACCATATTTTTAAAAATCTTCAAGAATAAAGAATGCTAGTTTGGTCAAATGCAGTTGGTTATAGTAAATTTGTTCCTTTTGACGATAAAGAGCAGAGATGGCCACTTCTGAACACAGAAAAGTTTCAGTTAGTATTTATGGGTTCAGGAATAACTGCTGGGCCACTGGAGAACTGGTACCAGGCAGGCAATAACCCACAGAGCAGACTGGTCCCCACGAGCCACAAGTCCCATGCACAGGAGGAGGGGTGCACGTGAGGTGGCACCCCACCCGAGAGAGGCCCTTGCATGCCACCCTGAGATCTCTGCTCAGCGATTCTCAACCAAATGCCTCAACCTCTCAGCAATAGGGAAAGTTTAACAGAATGTGAAAACTGAATTGTGTATTAAAACAAAAGGTTAAAAAAAAAAAATTTACTTTCCAAACAAAACGGATTTTTTCTCGAGGTATATGAAGGTCAATTGTGAATATTAGAATATTAAGCAGCTCAGAGTCAAATGGGTCACAGTTTCACACACATTCCAAAGATCAATTCAATATCGTCAAGTGGAAAAAGGCTGAGAACCACTTCATAGCTGCAATAGTGCCTCTCCTCCTATACTCCTCCCATATTTGCATAAAATTTACATAGAATATCATGCAAATCATACTCAATTAATTATTTCTTACGAGTAAAGCACGTAGACCTTTGAGGATTATTAGACACAAAGGGTTGACTAGCCCATGGACATGGGGAAGGACAAAATGGCGGATAGTAACAGTGATATATACATATGAATATGTACGTATATATCAATTTACCCTTTTCCTTTTTCCTGTAAAAGCAAGTTAATACAGACACCTGGAATGAAAGCCAAAACTCACATGGGACAGATTTTAACTGTAGACTTTAAAACCAAGTATGCGTCTCATTTCAGAACACGTTTTGCACATCAACTGGTCACAAGGCACAGTAAGTGAAGTAGAATAGACAAAAAGAATCTCTGGCTCACTAGACATTACAAATTTTCTGCACTGCCAGGACATGATACCTATAGATTTTGACAACACTTTGCAGCACATTACGTAGCGTAAGTTCAGGAAAAAGAAATAACCATTTGTAACCTTACATTATGAACCTGATGGATCGCTGAGAAAGGAAATCCAGCGTTCTGATTCGTCCATATTTCACAGACAGACGACTGCTGGTATAAACAGAAAACTATCTCATCTTGTCAATATTTAAAACATGGCAACTACCAATGCAGCCTCAAGGAAAGGAAGGGAAGAAAATGATCAAAAGCAAAGGACCACGATTCTTAATAAAACCCCCCCAAAACGCTTTAGGATGTCCAAGGTTTTAATCATTCATTTCCAAATCTTTCTTTTCCCCTAAAAACATTTTAGGCTGGCTGGAAAAAAAAAAAAAAAACCATTTATGCATTAGTTCAAGGGAAATTACCAATAAATTCACATTTTGGAAAAATAAAAACACAAACTATTGCACATTTGCCAAAGAGATCAGAAATACTCTCCCTCTTCACACCATTAATTTCAGAGGATGAATATTTTCATTAAGTTCAAGAAAGATAGGGAAAAAACCTTCAACACAGGTTAACCAATTTTATTTTCTTATCTTCAGTGACTAAGAGCAAACAAGGCAATAAAATGACTTTCCAGATTTAGGCATTGTTCCATTCTATAAATCTAGAAGGTATTTATCGTACTAGAATTCCTGAGGGCTAAACTCTGGTTAGCAAAGGGAGAAGTGTCAGTTTGCCACCCAGCTGTACGAGTGTGCGGTGGCAGGAAGGAGGTTGGAATAAGGAGGCATTGGGGCCAGGAAGCTCAAGTCTGTTACTCAAGCAGAAACTTTCTGGAAAAGCAGTTGTGAGCCAAATGGATCAGCTCCATAATTCAGGCTCTCCTTCACACAGTTAACAATCTAAGGCAATAACATTGGCTCAGAACCACGGGCGGATTAACCAATAAGCAAGGTACCCCCAGGCTTACAGTTAGCAAGGTATGCATAAGCATACTTTTGCTTACTTACTAATCTGTAGTGCACAATTTTCGCTTGGGTTTCATCATATCTTTGATGTGCTGAAATTGTGCACTACAGATTCGTAAATAAGCACAAGTAAGCCCATGCATATCTTGCTTATTGGGTAATCCATTCCCCCTCAGAATCAAACACCAAAGTATCTAACATCCCACCCCAGGAGTTACAGCTGAAATCGCCAAATAAAGCAACAGGGCTCCTGGCCTAACCTGTATTTACATAGTTCTTTACCTGAATTCCATCATTCTAAAAGACACCGTGAAATTGAATTACAGAAAATGGCAGAGCACCTAAACGTATTTAGCAAGTACTGTCATCATCCCCAGAATGTATAAGCAGAGTGTACAAAGATCAGTGCAGGAAGGAAATAAGGACATACCCACAAATGGTCAGAAACCCAGCAAAGAAGACTATCATCAGCAAATGAATTCTGGAAAAGAAAGTTTATCTCTGACTACACATCGCCCTTTCCCACCAGAAAGGCTCACAGAAATTTAACATCTCTCTCTTACGTTACAACGGCTTCTCCATACACACCTACCCTTGGTTTTCCATCCCTTCTCAGTCTGTCATCTGAGTGGCTCACTGGGGACAGACTGTCAGGTTACTGACATTCTGGTCACTGATAAGGAAGTAAGATCCCCATGGTCTGACCAGGAGGCACCTTCGACCACCTTCCACTTAAGCCAGATCTTCTATTCTCAGCTCCCTCTCTAGACTTCATGCTATTTTCTCCACGGCGGGATCTTCCTTTCCTACCTTTCAAAAATTAATTCTCTAAGTCTTGGGCCATTACATCATCTGGCTGTGGCCTCCTCATCTCCAATAGCAGCCATCTGATTTAAATATGCTAACTCCACACTTTAAGGAGCCCTGGTGACGCAGTGGTTAAAGTGATCGACTGCTAACTGAAAGGTCGGTGGTTCGAAACCACCAGTGGCTCTGCAGG
The DNA here is from genome assembly GCF_000243295.1 of Trichechus manatus latirostris. Classification (NCBI taxonomy): domain Eukaryota; kingdom Metazoa; phylum Chordata; class Mammalia; order Sirenia; family Trichechidae; genus Trichechus; species Trichechus manatus. The sequence continues at coordinate 11,989,910 of NW_004444017.1, forward strand.
AGAAAGATGGGCAGTCTGCTTCCATAGAGATTTACAGCCTTGGAAACTCCATGGGGTTGCTATGAGTTGGAATTGACTTAACTACAGTGGGTTTTTTTCTCTTTTTTTTTGGGAACTCCACACTTTAGTAAGATTACCATCTTAACTGGCACAAAACAAATTTCTAGGATACACTTGACCTTTTTAGCAATCTCACCACAAATTATGAGTTAATTCTTTATATAAATCACATCTTCTACAACTTTCACAGAATTTTAGTGCTAGAAGTAACCCAGGGACCGACCACCTGTCACCTGACAGATGAAGACACTGAAGTTCAGAGAGGTTAAATGGCTTGCTCAGGTCACACAGGGAAGGGTCACAACATGTCTGCCTGCTGGGCTGGCTAGGAAGGAATTCAAGCCCAGCACTGACTTCCCTAGAAGGCAGAGGAAAACTCCAGTTATGTGGAGTTTGTTTTTCTGATCCTGAAACAAGTATATACGAATGCATTAAATAGCTCATGGAAAAGTCTCAATTCTACAGTTTTATTGCTTTCCAATCATCAACCCCAAGCGGGCCATGCTCATTCTCCCCTCCCTGATGGGCACCAGGTAACTTAACATTTTGGGAAGACTGCATGATTTTCTGGTCACTTTGAATAGAATGAATGAATATATATATATATATATATATATATATACATTAGCTCAACAAATATTTATTTAACACCCAGTCCTTGGAGAAGAACATCAAGCTTGGTAAAGTCGAGGTTCAGTGAAAAAGAGGAAGAACCTCAATAAGATGGACTGACACAGGGCTGCAACGATGCACTCAACCATAGCAACGGTTGTGAGGACAGCGCAGGACCAGGCAGTGTTTCGTTCTGTTGTACACAGGGCTGGTATGAGTTGGAACCAACTTGATGGCACCTAACAACAACAGGATTCAGAAGGTGCCCTGGGTGGCACAAATGGTTCAGTGCTTTGCTACTAACCAAAAAGTTAGTGGTTCAAACCCACCCACAGGCATCTCCAAAGAAACGCCTGGCAATCAGTTTCCGTAAAGATTACAGCCAGGAAAACCCCATGGAGCAGTTCTACCCTGCAATATACAGGGTCATCAAGAGTCAGAATCGATGTGACAGCAACAGGATGGTTGTTTCGTTTTTATTCTTCCCTGAGGATTCAGTAGGCGTCCCTCTGATGTCCCAGGATACAGATCATCTCCTAGAGACCTCAGTGATCATCTTGTCCAGCCAGACTCCTCAATTTACACATGGGGAAAATGAGTCCCAGAGATGAACAGGGACCAGCGGAAGCCCTCAGTGAGAGTGGCAGGTATGCCCCATGCCTGCTCTGTGCAGCCCCGCCTGAGCAGAGGACTCACCCAAGGCCTTAATCTCTAGTCTCAAAGCCACAGCTCTCTGTGGGACCTCGCCTGCTGCCTGCTTCCTGATTGGCTGGACACCAAGCCTGACCTTGGTCTGGGGCAGGCAGAAGGTGTGCCATCTCTCCCAGAGACTATTTAAGGGCTTAGCCATGCCCTGCTGCAGGGTCAGGCAGGGGACAGGACATGGCAAGTTCCAAGGACCTCTCTGACAGTCCCTCCAGGGACAGAATGAATACATTTTGTACAAAACTCAAATCTCATATCTAATTCAAATTTTTTCCTCATCACTGGCAGGTCTTGGAGCTTACAAATCCCAACGTGGGTAAGACAGGCTTTGCCTGTTCTTCTACTTCTCCTCTGAGCTTCTCCCTGAGTAGGGGGGCATAGTCTATTTTGGGAGTCCCTTATCCCAAATCCAGCTCCTTCATGTGTTTAGTTGGGGAGGAGGGGACAGGAGAAGGACACGGACCTCTTCCTCATCTGGATGCTGTGGAATTCTCTGATGGTTGTCCCTGCTCCTCAGGCCAACACTGATTTGGACCCCGATGCCCTCTGTGTAGCAAGTGCCCAGCCCTGGTTCTACCGTGAACCTGTGTGAGCTCTTTGGAGAGGTGTGTCGGGGCTTTGGGGGAGTTCTCACTGCACAGTTCCTGAGGGGAGAAATCTGGCTCCAGCTTGACTTCTTCCAGCACCCATTAAACTCCCCCCAGGACACACCCACAACTCTTGAGTGGGATGCAGGGGAGAGGGTAAAAGCCCAGCCTCTTTCTGCATGTCCTCGTGACCCACATGCACATATTAATCCTTGCCATGCAGGACACTGGGGGTGCAGGCTGCTCTCCCACCACTCCCTGTCTGCCTGGATAAAAAACCAATACTGGTTGCCACTAAATCAATTCCAACTCGTAGCACCCCCATGTGTGTCAGAGTAGAACTGTGCTCTGTAGGGTTTTCAATGGCTGATTTTTTGGAAGCAGACTGCCCGGTCTTTCTTCCAAGGTGCCTCTGTTGGACTTGAACCTCCAGCCTTTATGGTAGCGGCTGAGCGTGTTAACAATTTGTACTCTCAGGGACTCCCTCTGCTTGGACATCTCCCTCCAGTTCTCTCTTCAGCTCAGGTAGGTTTTAGGAGCATCAACAAAGCTTCTGCCTGCGAGAAGTCCAACTGTGGAAAGAGATGCCAGCTTCCCTTCCTGCAGGCACCCTGGTATGAGCACTCCTCTTAGACCCCTCCTCACTTAGCCTGGAGGGCATGGGGACACAATCTCTCTTGTCTTCTGTGGGAAGGGAGGGAAATGCCTCAGCTCTTTCCACAGAGACTCAGACAATTCTCTGCTCATCCCCAGCACGAATCTTCTGCCTATATGGACTGGAGGCTGACTATGCCCAGGCAGGACTCAATACCCCTTAGTAAATCCTGATGGAGTAACTGGGTGGCACAAATAATTAAGTGCTTGACTACTAACTGAAAGGCTGCCAGTTCGAATCCACCCAGAGGTGCCTCAGAAGAAAGGCTTGGCTGGTGATCTACTTCCAAAAAACCCAATCACTGAAAATCTTATGGAGCACAGTTCTACTCTGAAACACATGGGGTTGCCGTAAGTCAGAATCGACTTGACGGTAACTAGTAGTAAACCCTGAACAGGATGTCTGGCTCGATTTTTGGCAGCTCTCTCTTTAGAATGTGTGCAACCTACTGTTATTGTTAGTTGCCACTGAGTTGATTTCGACTCACAGTGACCCCATGTGACAGAGTAGAACTCCCCCATTGTGTTTTCTAGGCTGTAATCTTACCCATCAGAAAATTCCCACTTAGCATCCTATTACACAAATATGTCTTTCATCAGTCACAGAAAGTTGCCAGGGTTAAGAAGGGATGAGAGAACCCCATGCCATACATAAAATTAAAAAATATTAAAAAAAAATTCATATCAAAATTTCCTCAATGAAGGAAATACACTGAAGACAGTATATATGTGGCCAATATACATTTTTAGAATCTATAATAACTATTTTCAATTTACAAGTTATGTTTTAAACTTAGAAGAAGTTTGTAATTTCTATAAATTATAATTTATCATTAATTATTATATTCAATAATGCGTGGGTCAGTGCAAATGGTAAAAAAAAGTCAGATTTGTAATAGTTTAAACTAAAGGCAGTTTAAACTTAATTGTGTTTGAGTTATGAGGGTTGTTAAAAAAAAAAAGTAAGCTTATTAAGTTAGTTTCTGATACAGTCCAGATATCACAGTAGTTTTACTGGCAGCAAGTAATTTATCAGGCTCATACAGCAGCAACTTAAGGTGGATCAGCTGTAACTGGTGTATTCATAATGTAAAATGGCTCTTTTCCTAGACAGGGTTATTAGACTGAGTGTTGTAATGAATTTTCTAAATGCAGGAGTTTCCACTGCAGAAATTCATTATGTTTATGAAGGTAATATTTCAGGGTACAAAATGTACTGAAGTACTGATTTTTTGAAAAATTTTGAGAAAGAAACTAGAATACCAGTGATACAATTTCATCTGGGACCCAAATTCCTAGAAAAGTAGTGATTTTAATTTCAGTTTTAATTAAGCTTTAGAATTTCTTCATCTGTAAAGAGGAGTAATAATAGTACTTGTCCTACTTATGTCACCAGGTTGTTGTATGGCTCATGCTAAGCTTCAGGAGAGAGGGAACTTGTTTTTTTTTTTTTAAATTTTTTTCCATACAAAAATTTATACATACCTTGTTATGTGACTCTAATTGCTCTCCCCATACTGTGACAGCATACTCCTCCTTTCCACCCTTGATTCCCCATGTCCATTCAACCAGCTCCTAACCCTCTCTGCCTTCCCATCTCACCTCCGGACAGAAGCCGCCCGTTTAGTCTCTTGTAT